>NC_064926.1:352433268-352736299 GCF_023897955.1 Schistocerca gregaria
ATTTCAAAGTTCCAGACTTCAAACAATCTTGAAAAGCTTCTTCTTTTCTCTATCCGTTCCGAGAGACAGAGATTCCAAATTACCCATCTTGTACACTTCCACTTTGAGAGGAAAATAAAGTATATAAAGTGACGTAGCACATATAAATATGCTGTAAACTGCCCCCGTTATCATCAGAAGCATCCCGAAAACTCCATTTGGAGATTCTGTTTGACTTTATTTTGTGTTTTTACATTCCACGAGCCATCGCCACTATCACGTGAAGTATGTGAATTAATGCACATCAGTAAATACTTTACAAAGATAGCTTTTACCCCTTTTGCCATCACGTTGTGTTTTATATCTCCGCTGTGCGAGCCAGCCAACGCCACTCTCTCATAATGAATCCCTACCCTCACTACAAACTGCCCCCGTTATCATCAGAAGCATCCAGAAAACTCCATTTGGAGATTCTGTTTGACTTTATTTTGTGTTTTTAAATTCCACGAGCCATCGGCACTATCACGTGAAGTATGTGAATTAATGCACATCAGTAAATACTTTGCAAAGATAGCTTTTACCCCTTTTGCCATCACGTTGTGTTTTATATCTCCCCTGTGCGAGCCAGCCAACGCCACTCTCTCATAATGAATCCCTACCCTCACTACGATTTGCGCCAACCGCCACAGTTTTCATGCCAAAACAAAAGCAACGCTAACGCCACTGACGTTACTGTTCATAAGATATGTAGCATACGCATATGAATCGTTTACTGTTCTGAAAATTATTTTAATTATGTGAGTAATGAAATTCGTGTGAACATGTAAAAAGTTCCAAAATTCTCCTTCTTGACGCAAACAAGAAGTTTTTCGTTTTTGTAACACTGTTGTTTAAACAGACAGTTAGATTCAGACAGTTTCTATTAAATAACCCAGCTTTCAAGTTGAAGTAATGTTCTAAATAGTAAGTACAAACCTCGTCTCTCAAATGAAAAGTGCAGTTTAGTTGCTTTCCTCGAGACAAAACATCTCTCCTCCGTATAGAAGTAAGGAGATGTATGGTCACTGTCCATGTTCATACATAGAATTTGGAGTAACCAGTTATTTAGAGAACGAAATTTTAACTAGTTAATTATTTTGATAATTTCATCAAAAGAATATAACTAGGGGACAAGAAATTTTACGTAGACAGTGATGTATCTCTTTATGAAGAGCGGCGTAGGTGAGGCCAGACGTACAAAATGATACCAAGTTAAGAATGAAACTGTAGATTTTTTATTAAAACCCAATATATAGACACTGTTTGTGTAGCATTCGAATCAATTATCCAAATAACTTAGGTATTCCAGTTTCTAATTTATTTTTTCGAATTGTATGATAAAAGGCATTGAAGTTTAGCATAACTTTACATAATCTCTACGGAACTAACTTTAAGATACGCTGGTTTACAGGATATTTTCTCTCTTAAGATTTTATGCTAGAATTAAGTTATAAGAACACACACACACACACACACACACACACACACACACAGACACACACACAGAGAGAGAGAGAGAGAGAGAGAGAGAGAGAGAGAGACAGAGACAGAGAGAAGAGAGAGATTACGACAAATAGAATGTTACTGTTTTCCTTTATCTAAATTGCCCTGCATTAACCAAGCGGCGCCTTCTACGAAGCAGAGAGACATATACATTTACAAAATAAACGAAATGAAAGCGAACTCGATATAAGCGCAACAACGGATAAGAAAGACGACTGAAAAACGTATGATGATTATTGTCAAAAGCACTGTTTACAAACGTTACAAAATAAACTAACTTTAGAAAATGTAATGTACGCGAATATGTTTAAAATATTACCTTCTGACGTGTAAGTGATAAGAAAACTGTTCTTCGTTGCGCACAAATGCGTAAAGTAACTCGAGTGCCAGAAGACTGTTTTTAATGTAACAATAAGAGACAAGTCCCGAATGCCTAATATAGAAACATATTTACAAGTTTGTTTTCAGTATCCATTATATGAAAGTAGTGCGATGCAAAATATACAGGGTGATTATAAATAAACTTTCAAAACGCTGCAGAAATAACACCACTGGTCAGAATGACGTCAAATTGCAACGGAATATAACCGGAAAGGGAGGAAACATATGGCAGATGAAAAATAAATAGTGTGAAAATTGATCAACAGATACGTAAAAGAAAAAACTAGTCACTACCCAATGCAGTTAGTATAAACACGCCGGGTACACGGCTTTTCCTTCTTTCGCGTCTGCGACGTTCCTCATGAGTGTCTCACTGCAAGATGGCGCTCTGCTTGTAAAAGTGTATTACAAGAACGATGATTGTGGGCTCGTCGCTCTGCAAGTAGTTCCGGACACTGAAGGGTTTGAGAAAATGCGTTGCTCCGATGATAGCCGTGGGGTCTGAAGAAAATGATTGAGAAATTCGAAAAGACGGGTTCCTTTGGTGTGCAACCTGGCTAAAGGGGGAAACGATTTGATTCGACAGTGTAAGTAGTGGCCACAGCATTGCAGGAGGAGACGAGTGGTGGTATGCAAACGTATAGTGCATGGAGAATTGCACGAACACTGGGCATACCCGTGAGCACGGTCCATAAAATTCTACGAATGATTATTCTTTGCTGTACATTCAAAATTACCCATGTGCGCCATTTGCTGGCGGTACAGCTTGTTTAACGTCAAACTTATATCTTAGACATTGTTATATAATTCATTTGTCATCTGTAGTCGATCACTATTAAATTATGATGCTTACAGCTCCATTTATAGCTACGTTTTGTAACTACTTATTTTCGTTCTGCTATACATTTTCCCCCTTCGATAATATTCCGTTGCAATTTGACATCATTCCGACCAGTGGTTTTATTTCTACTGCGGTTGGAAAGTTTTACCTTATTTATATTCACCTGTGTATTACAGTTTACTCAAAAGGCTTCAAAAATAAAGGAAATACGGAAAATAGTCAGCCTATTATTTAGTCTCTGGAACGTAATCTATTTGCTAAGAAGAGGGTCGTAATTAAGATTTACTATCTCACCTTTTATTTCTCATATAGTTTATACAAGCAATGACGGTAGTACGAGTACTTACGTTGTTCAGCTGGTATCCTAATACGAAATAAGGTGGCAAGGGAGGAAGGAAACTCATAAAACGGTAGCATTTAAAGAAATTTTGAGAATACATATTATTAAAGAAGAACATCATAAAACAGCGTCTACATTCGTTCACGTTATAATTGAATGTGCTGCCCATGCTCTAGAGGACGAATTAGGTTTACAATGAGTTACTTATTTGTCAGATTTAATAGCTTAATTTTCCTAACATCTTATTTTATTTTTAAGTAGTAAATACTTATTTTTCCTATAACTGTTGTAAGAGGTCTGTAATTAAAGAATTTGTTGCTAGCGCACTCGATCTGATGTAATTTCGATGTATTGCTTACGCGCTGCCTGCGATATGTAAGCTAGAAGAGAATCTGAGACCAAAGAGCAGTATTGACTGCAGTAGCAACTGTGTAGCAGTAGGAGTAGGTTGTTGCTAGCGAGCAGTCGTGTCTGGTGTATCGTGTTGGCTGGGCCGGTCGTGTGTAGCGATGGCGGAGCCTGAGCGTTGTAGGCTAAGGTAAAAGCAGCCTCGCGCATATGTAGTATTGTTACATCAGGTCCCATGTAAATGTTTAAAAAAATCTGTTAATAATAATCTTTCTCGTAAAAAGTAACTTTTGACATTTATCTCAATTTAAAGAATTCACTAATTTCTCCAATCCTTGGCAATCCCGATTATTGAAAAGAAAAGTCAGTTCTTTCCTTTTTTATAAGACAAATCTATCGGCCAACATTGCACTTAGCTGCGCCAGTAAAATTTCTTATAGGAGCAGATATATACGCGTTATCCGGCGATCTAATTAAGGTAAGATTTTTCAGTTTATTCAGAATGATGTATCAGGGCCATGACGCAGCATTGCTGACGTCCAAAATTTACCAGGTTAAATTGACTGTCAATTATTGAAAGGTTATAGGTTTGTCACATTGTATTATATTTTCACTGTTGGGTAGTTACGCTAAATGAGAGTATTATTCATATTATTTTATTTTGTGGGGAGCTTACACTTGTCGACAACCGGCCAGGATCGTATTTTTGTGAATTTCTGAGAAGTGGTCAGCTATATATCTGCTCTTCTTTATTTAATATTAAAAGTAGTTTGCATCTGGCGCAACGCATTTACTAATATGTCACTTTTTCTGTCACAGATCATCGGCAATTTATTGTTCTTTGTTGTAACTGTATGTGTTCCATTTTTGCTTTTCTTTGTTTGATTTTGTGCTTAACTTTGAGTTGTGAAAATGCCGCGAAAAACTGCTAACTGGACATCGCGAGTCGTAATGAGTGAAAAAGCCGACTTTAATATTTGACTGATAATACTAGCGACACTCGGTGTCTTGATGATAATCCTCCAGTTACAGACAATCAGTGCGTACCGATCACTAGTAATGTTTTTAATGCTAATGATGAGCAAAGAAATTCAATTGTGTCCTCTGTTAATTTAACGACAATTGATGACGCGGCACTTTCTGTTACAATGAACGCTGCCCAGTTTAAGACACCTGATTTGCAAAATTTACACAGTAAACAGATAAATTTTTCTCACGAAGATGAACAATGTAGTCAAAATACGTCAGATTTATTTGATTCCGAGGTAGTGACCCACAGTGCACGTCCAATTAGCAAACCTTTTCGTGAATCAGACAATGAGCAAATGGTTTCACAAAACGTGACAAATGCAGACACACCATCACACAGTACAGAGATCAAGTTGTAGCATTACTGCTACAATTCAATGAAAAACAAGACAACAATTACAAACAACTTAATGAAAAACTAGATAACAATTCCAAACAACTTCATGAAAAATTAGACAACAATTCCAAACAACTTAGTGAACAGATTACAGCCGTTGCGTGCAATGACATGATACTAAAGAACAATTACGTGAGGAAATTAAGCCTTGTGCTGGGAACAGTAGTGAAGAAATTAGATCTGTGGCACAAGAATTAAGTAATACACATGCATCCACAAATAAATTACTTAGAGATGAAATTAGTGCAGTCGCTAAACAATGTTCTGCAAACGTAACACAGTTACGCGACGAGTTTAAATTAATGTCATCAGAACTTTCACGCACACTGGATGCGAAAGTAGACACGAAATTTGAACAACAAACAGTCAAATTGACGAACGTTTTAATCACCACCTACAAAACATGAAACGCGTTACCGTAAATTCATTCAGGAACAGAACAAAGTAAAGAAACAAGTCATGGAACAATTACTGCACGGAGACAGGAAGATAAGCGTAAATTATTTACGAAAGCAAAAACATACG
This sequence comes from Schistocerca gregaria, assembly GCF_023897955.1. Classification (NCBI taxonomy): domain Eukaryota; kingdom Metazoa; phylum Arthropoda; class Insecta; order Orthoptera; family Acrididae; genus Schistocerca; species Schistocerca gregaria. The sequence goes on from NC_064926.1 coordinate 352,438,651, forward strand.
TAGACAATAACATTGCTACAGTATCAGACGAAATCAATACTATTAAACAGTTGAACACAGAATTGCATGATGAAATATCCGATCTTAAAACAAAAACAGATACACACACAGTAGACTTTCAGACAGTGACCAACAGACTTGAACAATTAGAATTAATACAGGATCGCGATGCCATTAAAGCAGACGTTAAGAAATTGAACAAAACTACCCGTAAAATCCAAAAACAAATTAATGCTTGTGACACTAAAAATGATGATCTGGTTAAAGCACTGACTGAAAAATTTGATGAATTGGCCAGTCGTATTGACGTTATCGAAAATAACAATGACACCAAATCAGACGATACGTCACCAGTTTCGTTTAATCAAACACCCCAATTCCAAAATTTACAGCAGACGATTAGTGAGATAGGTTCGTCCAATAATACATTACGTAGAAAACTTCATCTTTACAGCACGAATTGACGGAGATGAAAAATATTCCAGCCTTTAACACATCACAGCATACGCCACTTTCCGAAAATTTCTCACACTCACACAGCCAGTACAATTTAGGTAATTTACAGAGAGTACGTGACTTAGATTCCGAACAGTCACAGACAAACAGATTATCATACAGTCCTGAACCTGTTCAGACATTCAGAGACGAAAATTTTTATTGCAAGCACTTTCTGTCCGTTAGGAAATATAAGGTATTTAAAAATGACAAAACACAAATACATCCTTTGTACTGGATACAATTTGCTTTCGTATTTTCATCAGCTTGGCCTGTAATGCAGAAACTAGAATTAGCCTAGATACAACCACTTGCTTTTGAATTTTCACCGGCATTGCCTGTAACGCAGAAACTAAAATTTATTTGCAGCGCGTGAGAGACCTCAGGGGATTCATTACACTTCGATGAATATGTGCCGTAGCGTGCACAGGGCCCCGAGCCGTAGTAGTGCTATTTCATCTTTAGTTTTCTGCACTGCTGCCTTCTCTTTTACTATCCTTTATATCTATCAAAACAGCTCTTCAACTATCGATCTATCTAGAATTAGGAATGAGTAATGAAAACCTGATATGACAAGTTTCACCGGAAGTGACAGTTTTCATTAGACACTCCCGAAATGACAAGTAATATCAGTATAATTTTAATAACAAACAATATTTTAATCATCAGTACGTACAAAATTTTCAGCAATTACAAACAAATTTTGGCAACGATAGAGGGTTTTCACCGCAACAGCATCAAAACCAGCCGGTTAGCATACCAAACCAACAATGTAGTCTGCAAGGTCAACCAAGCTTTAATGTTTCGCCGCCTACACATATAGCGTAGGCTCCACCAAATAGTAACGCACACAACAAGGAAAACAGTACGTACAGGAAACACATCATTTCAATTCCTATCGCAACGCGCCGTATAGCAATGACTATCATGACAGACGTAAAAGTAATGAGCACAGTTTTCAGCGTAACAGTCGGTCTTACCAGCATCAGAATCATCCACAACAACAGATTATCATGAATGAACAAGACAGTCGGTATCATCCCGAACCTAATACGTCAGGAAGGAATAACAGAACGGTACAAATAGTCGAGATGCCACAGCATCCTCCCGCAAATAACAGCACGTCAGAAAGAATTTGACTAGATGCAGTACAGGTTGCATCTTCCAACAACGTAAGCACTATATTTGGCACGCAGAATGTTATTCACGAAAATGTTATTTCTTTTGACGACATCCGAGACACACTACTGAATTGAAAGACAGAATCACAACGTATGTAGACGACATTCTTATTGCAGAAGCTAACTGGTCTGAACATAATCTGATTCTGGAACAACTGTTGCAAACTTTTCGTGCACAAGACTCATAGTTAATATTAACAAATCGCACTTTGGCAGAGCTTCCATAAAATTTCTTGGACATGTAATTTCAGCAGAAGGTATTGCGCCTGACCCGGAAAAACTTCAAGCTTTACGTGAGTAATAGTTCCAATGTCTTACATTCTAAATATGTCTTATGTCACTTACATGATATCGTTTATAAACACCAGTAGCTTGATGCTACACTCAGTAGCTCCTGTTTTACATGATGACTTGTGAATAACACTGAATAGTGTTTTGTAACACTATATGAATACTTTGTAACTAGCCAATGAATGTCAGTTACTCAATAGCTCCTGTTTTAAATGATGACTTGTGAATAACACTGAATAATGTTTTGTAACACTATATGAATACTTTGTAACTGGCCAATGAATGCCACTGATTCAGTCAGATCAGTTATGAATAGTGTTTCGTAATACTCAATATTGTTCATATCGGTTGTTATGCTAGTGTAAATCTATGGTGACTAGCATAAGACTTAATGTGTCCTTCACCTCCTGACCTAATTACTGCAATATCCGTTTATCCTGTCCATCCTCATGATCATGGAGCACTATATTGGTTTTTGCACTGATTCTTCGTTGCTGTAAGAGTATGGATTCTACAAGAATATGGTGTTGACATATCAAGCTGTCCACAACCTTGAACGATGGAGATGTTATTATGGTCCCACTGTTTGCTGTACCTAATGTACTACCAAAATGATAACACTGAATATTAATACAACATTTCAGTGTCTTGGCTACACTGATAAATACTTCAGGGAAGAAAACTTCAGATTGTCTCACTTGGTGTTGTGCTTCTGTAGAAAGATATGGACTTTCAGTGCAGCTACGTGCAACCTACTGTGCTACAACCATGATGCAATCCTTCCAACTCCTTTCCTAGTTCCTGTAAAATAGTAAAGGCTTATACAGTACATTTAAGTTCTTGTAAAATTATAAAGACATATATATAGTGCGTGTGCACTTTATTTCTTTTCTTAACGAATTCAGCACTTACAAAATGTTTAAAACTTTTATTGTGCATGTGCACTTTATTTCATTTTTAATGAATACAGCACTTACAAAATGTTAAAAGTTTTTATGGTGCGAGTGCACTTTATTTCATTTGTTAAAGTGATCAGTTCATGTAAAAATGATAAACACGTATGCAGTGCGTGTGCACTTTGTCATTTGTTAAATATTTTGTACTCATTGAGTATATACTTTGTCATTTCTGAATATGTTTTGTACTCAGTGCGTGTGCACTTTATTTAATTTCTTAATATGTTCTGCACTTATCAATGATGTATATATTCTGTGATTGTAGCCTTAGTAAACTAAATAGATTATAGAAAAATTTGTTGCTCATGGCAAGTCCAATTGACTCACCATCGCTGCCAAATATTTGTCCCCCAGTGGAGGATTATGGAAGAGGTCTGTAATTAAAGAATTTGTTGCTAGCGCACTCGAGCTGATGTAATTTCGATGTATTGCTCACGCGCTGCCTGCGATATGTAAGCTAGAAGACAATCTGAGACCAAAGAGCAGTATTGACTGCAGTAGCAACTGTGTAGCAGTAGGAGTAGGTTGTTGCTAGCGAGCAGTCGTGTCTGGTGTATCGTGTTGGCTGGGCCGGTCGTGTGCAGCGATGGCGGAGCCTGAGCGTTGTAGGATAAGCTAAAAGCAGCCTGGCGCATATGTAGCATTGTTTCATTAAGTCCCATGTAAATGTTTAAAAAAAATCTGTTAATAATAATCTTTCTCATAAAAAGTAACTTTTGACATTCAGCTCAATTTAAAGAATTCACTAATTTCTCCAATCCTTGGCAATCCCGATTATTGAAAAGAAAAGTCAGTTCTTTCCTTTTTTATAAGACAAATCTATCGGCAAAAATTGCACTTAGCTGCGCCAGTAAAATTTTCTTATAGGAGCCGATATATACGCGTTATCCGGCGATATTTAAATTTATTCAGAATGATGTATCAGGGCCATGACGCAGCATTGCTGACGTCCAAAATTTACCAGGTTAAATTGACTGTCAATTATTGAAAAGTTATAGGTTTGTCACATTGTATTATATTTTCACTGTTTGGTAGTTACGCTAAATGAGAGTATTATTGATATTATTTTATTTTGTGGGGAGGTTACACTGTTATTTTTAAGAACAAGTACATAATTGTTCAAGATCCCACAGCCTCTATTCAGTTTCTGAATTAGGCTCATGGTAATAAATTTCTTCTTTAACATATAAGATGGTTTAATTTCGACCTTATGTAATTCTTCGTCGAACGTTGTGTCATCCTTTACAATGGCTTGGTTATTACCGCACGTGGTATCTACACAGATAGACGTTTATTGTTCGCGTAAATAAATAAAGACTCTCCAATCGACAGGGTGGCTCCTGTTGTTGAGCTGTGAACACTGGGAGATAGCCTTTGTGCCGCAACAGATTGAGGAGAAATTTTGGTGGGAAATTTACTGTTGTTCAGCCAAAATATTACTGATAGTTGTGGATGCCATGTGTATAAAGAAAACGTTTGGAAAGTAAAATATAAATTCCTTTTTGGTAAAATAAAACAATTTAGTAGAGGTACAGACATATACATATCAAATAAAGTATGTTAATACAAAGAAACGGTCTTGGTTAAAATATATATTAAATATAGCTAAACAGCTTCAAACAGACGTAGAATATGAATCTACGACAGTAAATCGACGATCCACTCTGATTTGCAAATAGATTTCCTAAGCTAGTTTTGATGTGAATTTGTACACCAGGGTTATCAAATAACAGTAATATACTATTCAATAGACAGGCCGTCATTAATCCAAATTTTAGAAGAGAGAGGATTTGATCCAAAAACACAAGAAATCTTAACACAAACACTAATTGGCACGATACCTGAAGTAACATTTATAGGGGGGGGGGGGGGAGGGGGGGAATTTCAGGACTCTTCGACGTTCAAACAGATATGAGACAAGATGATGGACGCTCTCCTGTTCCGTTTACAATAGTTCTAGACAAAGTTATAGAAGAATGGGAGAAAGAACTCAAAAAATGGGTTTGGAAGTCAATTCGACTGTGCGTTGCCAAAAACAAGCTCTACATACCATTCTGAAAGTATTTGTTTGGAGTCTAGCCATGTATGGAAGTGAAACATGGACGATAAATAGTTTGGACAAGAAGAGAATAGAAGCTTTAGAAATGTGGTGCTACAGAAGAATGCTGAAGATTAGATGGGTAGATCACGTTACTAATGAGGAGGTGTTGAATAGGATTGGGGAGAAGAGAAGTTTGTGGCACAACTTGACTAGAAGAAGGGATCGGTTGGTAGGACATTTTTTGAGGCATCAAGGGATCACAAATTTAGCATTGGAGGGCACCGTGGAGGGTGAAAATCGTAGAGGGAGACCAAGAGATGAATACACTAAGCAGATTCAGAAGAATGTAGGTTGCAGTAGGTACTGGGAGATGAAGAAGCTTGCACAGGATTGAGTAGCATGGAGAGCTGCATCAAACCAGTCTCAGGACTGAAGACGACAACAACAACATACCATCTCTTGAATTTGCGGACGACCTGGCGATACTATCAGAGGATGAGCAGACTGCAGTCAAACAGCTGGAAATACTCAACGAATGTCCAGAAAAGGTTTACAAATTTCACCTGACAAGAATGAATTCTGTTGATCACAAGCAGTAACTGCAAGCTTGAAAACAAAATATGGTAATGTAACTGGATCCCGTACTTCAAATACCTTGGAGAATTCATCGAACCGCCAGGTATTGAAAAAAATTTCACAGAAACATTTTCTTCAACAATCTAAAAGAGGATTAGGTTTACTGAAAAACCGCTACAACGAAAAATGAATGTCAATAGGGGCAAAAATACAATACAATACTGTCACAAAAACATCCTCTACCCAACCTTAACAGGAAACACCATGAAGACATCAAAAAAGAAGAAAGAAAGATCATCAAGAAAATTCTAGGAAGAAGACATACCCAAGAAGGTTATAAGCTACAATCAATTAAAACAACACAAAAGTTTTCAAACATCGAAACTAATATTAGGAAAAGGCGAGTGAAATTCTTTGGGCATCTCAGCTGACTACCAGAAAATTCATTAACGAAGAGAATGATAGATTATATAGCCTTACTTAAGAATTCCACACCTTGGCTGGATGAAATTCGAAATGACCAAAATAATGCAAACATAAGAGCAGAGGACATTTTAGAAAGATACACCTTCAGACACAAAGTAGACAAACTGGAAGCTATTCACAGCAACCCAAAGAAAAAAAAAACAGTACATACCAAACTGGTCGAATGAGCTAAAACAAACATTTTCGGAAAGAATGAAAGCCTACTAGAACAACAAGAAGAACTCAAAGAAAAATCGATCGAGTTATAACAGATTCCATTTCTGGGGAGAATTCGCCAATAATAACAATAATATTTGCCAAAGTAGTCTCTCCAAGATGTCCAGAACTGTGCAACACATACTCTCTGCTCCTATGTAATATAAACGTTGATGCTCATGTGGCCCAAAATGCGGGGACCACTCCCGCTTACCGCTCCTAATGGTTGTTGCTTGTAACGAAGGCTGAGGAAAAGATAAAAATACTTTTTTCAGCAATAAATCGATGCCGTCTAACCGCGGACTCAGAACTTAGCTATAGAAGAGGGAATTATTCATGTGCACATAGGATCAGCTTTTATTCATTCTGAGACTCCGATGCTAAGAGTCTTTAATGCATAAAGGCAGAAAGCCACCGCGGAGAGTGGGAGGGTAGGGGGGGGGGGGGGGGGGGGGGCACAACACCGTTGGAGTGTTTGTCAGCTAGGCAACTCACGGTTACCGTGCCACCCTTATCAATCTGACCAACCTGTAATTGCTGCAATTGACGTGTTACTTACATTAACTGTACGTTCGGCGCGCCTTGCACATTATGGATCACTGGAGACAGGGGCTATCAGTACATAACAAGGTAAGAAATTTTTCGGTCAGTCTTACCCCTCTGTAATTTTATTTCCCATCATTCTCTCTGGGGCTCCACTTCTGCTCCATAGGCCACAATGCAGAAATGCTTACACTACCTGTGCGCATTTCTATTCTAAAGTGAAGTCACTTGACACTCCTGTTCGTTCAAGGTGTCCTCTGACACAGAACTCATACACTCTGAGTCAAGGGAAAAAAGAGAGACCACGACGGAGTTATGCAGATTCGTCACAAAATGATATTCTTACGGATATCAAGAGAAACTGTAAAATCGTAAACTTTGGCGTCCGATGTATGAGTAGGTGACTTTGCAGGGCAGTTTTATCGTGCCATTGGCAAGGGCAGCAGGCAGGGGACATGGTAATACCAGGTCATAACGTCACTGTGAATTTCATTCCGTATACTAATTTGGCACTTGAAAAACACACCCAGACGCAGGCGTTTTCTGAAAGGACGTGCAGTAGAGCTCATAGAAACCGGCTGGAATAATCGGCGAATCGGTCGATGTTTGATTTGGACCGACACAACTACTTGACGATGGCAGGAATAGGTGGACCATGAACGTAATGTCAAGAAGGAAGTGGTCGACCTAGACAGACGACAGAAAGAGGCGACCGAGAAATAGTAGCCACGGATTCATCATTATCATCGATCCGACATGCAATTGGTGCTTGAGTCACATAAAGACCACAAATAGGCGGTACGCAGAGAGGTGCTGAGCTGACGGCGCCCTAGACGGGCGGTGTGGCCGTGCGGTTCTAGTCGCTTCAGTCTGGAACCGCGTGACCGCTACGATCGCAGCTTCGAATCCTGCCTCGGGCATGGATGTGAGTGCTGTCCTTAGGTTAGTTAGATTTAAGTAGTTCTAGATATCAAGTTGACCGTCGTCCACTCTACAGCCTGACAACCAGAACTGATGGTCTGCGGTACCATTTCTTTTCATAGCAGCACCCTTTCGGTCGTTATCCGCGGTACACTCATAGCACGGAGGCTCGTGGACCACGTTCTGTACCCTGTTTGGTTGCCCTTCATGGCAGACTATCCTGGGATTACGTATCAGCAAGAAAACGCCTGTCCTCAGACGCCGAAATTGTCTATTGATTATCTTCTTGCGTGGCCAAACCCTCCCTGGGCTATTATGGTTTGTGAAGCTCTTTCTCTTAAGCAACTCATTCAACGTTTCTGCAGGTGTAATCATTTGACGTGCGTGCATGTGCACCACATCCACCGATTTCTATCCCATTTAGATAATTTCTTCATGGTGCATCTTTTTTCCCATCTTTCGTTCGTTTGCAAACAGAAATATAGGCACATGTGAAATGTACACTAGTGGACATTCCGTTAATTTTTACCATTTGGATTCCGCATCACGAAAGAGTGCTCCCCGAAAGAATGACGCGAATACCAGTCCTCAGTAAAGCAAACCAGATGCTGCAAGTCAATCATTTAGGAAACCAACACAGCGTCCAGGAGTCGGTTTATCACATCACAAGCGTAATCCAACCCCCCCCCCCCCCCCCTCCACCCCCAGTCCTCCTCGTCTTATTGATGCAATAATAGCAAAGCCTCTGGATAGAGACAGACATAGCTATTAGGGTCATGTGTGCCAAGACCACAGAAGAAGAATCTGGACTTTACGGATTGCGAGCGGATAGGCTTCGCATAAAAGCAAGGGTAGTTCAAAGAGCTCTTCGTAAAAGTATGTACTCTACTCAAACGAAAACTGAAGTTAATAAGGAAAGTCAGAAAAATTTCCGAAAGGAAGGATTAATCTATAGATACAGTCAAATCCCACTATTGCGCTATTCAATTGATTTTTTAACCCACTTTTTTCTTTTTATGTTTCTTTTTTTTGCGTAAAATATTATACACACAGGGTGTAATTAAATCCATTATAAAAACTTTGAGGAATTGTAGTGGGGACAAAGAATATTAGGCTCACCACAGGAATTGAAGTCCGGAAACATTCAGTTTCCACGCTACAAGCAAAATCCCACAACATTCGTTGCCCTCAGACGACTGGACTTTTCTCTGTCATCTGGCTCCATTAAGAAGGTGTCCTCCTTGTGGCTACCACCGATGTCAGCGCAGATTCCCTCTGTACCATGTCCCGCTACGCATCATCCACTATCCTTGGTCCACTATCCCTGGTCTTGCAGCATCCACCACAGCCATAACTAGCGCCAGTAGGTATTCCTCGGATGACGTGACACAGAGGTACCTTAAGACAAGGGTTTCATGGAACCCTACAAAAAGTTGTCTTGCGGGTCCAAATCGAGAGCATGTGGAGGCCAACCAGTCGGACCACCAGGACCTATCCCAAACGTATGGTTCACATGATCTAGGGCCGCATGTGAGATATGAGGAGTTACGGCGACGTTTTGTAACCACATATTATGACAGTAGTACAATATGAACAAAGACCACAAGCGCAACAGCAGGTACAAATCTCTCTGGACTGACCACAAACTCACTTGAGTGGTGTGTAAACACATCTGCAGTGACTATGGGACACCAGGTGATCGATGAGTGTCGCACGTGATGCGCCGAAAATACAGGAGCTCTAAAACCTTGTTTTACATGAGTTTTTCTGCTAAATATAACCGTCTTCGTTCCCAATACAAGTCCTAAACGTCTGTAAATGGAATTTGGTTACATCATGCATATCTCCGCCGTCGTATCAGTGCTGCTGCCATACGAATTAATATTTAAATAGCCTTATAGGAGCAGAGACATCTGGTCGTGTGTTCAACGAAGCTAGTTGTTGCGTAAAAGACTTGTCTTGGGTGGCTGCACGCTCCACGAGGTGTGCGGAAAGTTGAAGTAGAAGAAAGGAGAAGACACTAACAATTAACTGTCTGTGTACACAGTGGTGTAGAGGCGAGTGGGTAAGTCTAAGTAGACTCACTACTACTGAGGGTATAGTGTGGCACAGGTGCTAATAAGAAGAACATCGTGAGCTGCAATGTCCTTTATAGAAACAGTCCGAAGGAAAGATAGAATTTATAAATTGTGGTATGGTGAGAGGTTCCCATATGTCAATTTTTTAATATTCATAATAAATTATATCGACTTTGGTCTAATACAAATCGCGCGAGCTTTCTTACGATCGTCATAGTTGTCCGGACGTATTTTAATGTCCATCCGCGCTAAACAGCACTCTATAAACTGCGCTGTATATATCTGATGCCCAGAATTTGCTATAATGCAGCGGTGTATCGCCTGTTAGAGTCATCTACGACTTCAACGAAAAACCGCGTCCATTTCAAGAAATAAGAAACACTATACGGGGTACAAGTACTGCGGACGCAGGCAACGCAGTATCAGTCGCCATTCAGTTGGGAGCAGCTTCCAAAGTGACTAATTTAAAGTTTCTTCCTGTGACGTTTTAAGGATAATTTCACGGATTGGTTAGCGTATTTTGTTTAACGTAAGTCATTTCTCTTTTTTCAGCAGTCCCCCATCACTTTCCATCGGTCAAACAAACCTGTGATCACACAAGCAGCTCTTAATTGCTTACATTTAATATCTCCTTTTAAACCTTTCTACTACGGCCTCATACAAATTAGCATTACTTTAAAATCATCGCAGGAATGCTTTGTAAGATATCGGCCTTGTACACTGACTGCTTTCCATAGTATTCTACCAGTTAACTGAAGTCTAGTATCTGCTTTCCCTTCAACTGAATCTATGTGGTTGCACAATTTTATACAATTAGACATTGTTTTATCCAAGAACTGACTGTTTCAAAATCTGACTGTTGGATTTGCAGTCATTAGATACTAAATTTATTTTCTTTTTTCGTGAAACACACAATTTCAATTTCTGAACATTTATAGCAAGTTGCAAATCTCTGGAGAGCTGAGAATTTGTGCACTTGTTTCAGACAACATTATGAATAACCGCATCACTGATGAAAAGTCTGAAGTTACTATTTATATTTTCTGTAACGCCATTAATGTTAAGACATGAAAAGCAATGGACGCAACACACTTTCCTGGGGCACAGGTGAACTTTCGTTTACATCCGTCAATGACCGTCCACCCAAGATAAATCGTTCTTTCCGGACTACCAAAAAGTCCTCAGTTGAGCTACAAATTTCAGTCATGTAACTGAGTAAAGGCTATTAAAGAGTTAAGAAATATTTGTATTTTCAGTTTCGGAAAATTACTAACAACAAGTAGTGTTACGTCATTTCAGAGAGCGGGACGCATCAGTTCATAGTAAACAGGACTGTTTCTAGTTGACATTTCTGTATAAAGACTTATCCGTTTTATTTGGTGAAATGATCAATCTAGAAGTATTCTTATAGGCAAAATTAAACAAAGTTTCTCCCCTCTAATTCGGCGTTTGGAAGTTTTTCTTTTTAAAAAATGTATGAAATAATTACATCTTGCAGTTGCCTAACGTTACTAATATGAAGCTCATTAACGAAATGGCACATATTCAATGACATCTGGCATTAATAGCTTTATACACAGTGTTTGTTAATATCCCTTCCAAAAGCTTTCATTACTGTGCAACCAAATAACAAACTACACCTCCACACACAGCACATTTTATATTCCAATAATCCTATTATAGTACTGATGACCCAGTTTCTATTTTCCATCAGGTAAATTTAAACAGTGCAATATGATGGTTGTGGGTTATAACATAACTTTTTTTTAATAGCAAGTACAACATACCAGAAAATTTGTTAGTATATAAGTTTTGTATTTAGAATCAAAAGAATAAAATCTTTAATCACTTGATACAGAAATGTCATCGCTTTTTTCTAGGAAGATGAGCCTGGGTGGTTAGAAGTAGATTGCATTACTTTTTTTTTAAACATATGTCTTATATTCACTTGTCATTGACGTACTCACTTACTGCTCTTTCATCATTGTAAAAGGAACATGTAAATTTTGTGTATTGCCTGCATGCCGAATAATAAGTCAAAAATTAACTATCCAGCTGTGTATAATTTCTTAGTACAAGATGAAATGTCTTATCATAACATCAACTTACAGTTTTTTGAGTTACAGGAGCCGTTTTCAACGGGCTGGAGCGAGATTTTTCAGTGAGAAAACGATTCGTGCGTCAATAGTGCTCTTTTGTTAATCATTATCTCAACAAAGAAATAAAATATTTTCATAGATATCAAAACCTAGATACACTAATTTTTCTTATTCTCAAAGTAAGAATTTTACTATATATACACGGTGGAGAATCGCTGAACAATGATGGGACACAACCAGCAGGCAAGGTCTTCACATATTATCAGTTATTTTTGATAGGTGATAAGCATAAACGTTGCTAGAATATTATATGTTTTCAGATCATAAAAATTTTCTTACAGAGATATTAATGCAGTTTATAAAAGGAAAAAAAATATAATCCTATCGCCACTGGAATGTATCTTCTTGAAATGAAAAAAATACCTACTTGAAACTTTCGAATCACTCGCATTTGTCAGTGTCGTATATTCCAGCAGGTCTTATAAAATCATTGTTGGTTGGAGGCGAGGGGGACAGTTTCAACAAAACGACTGTTCATGTTGTTGGTGTGTAGAACAGAACGACTACTCACGTTGTTGATGAGTAGAACGTATGAATCTGGCGAAAAACCATCTGATTTTCTGAAAAATATCAGCCACACAATTCCGAATATTCCAAGAGTCGATAAGTGCGAGAATTATGGCGCAAGCAGATTAACAACTCATGCATCCAAGTTGTTGAGGTAATAATATACATAACAATGGAACAGAAAACTGAGGTTGTGTAAGATGATGACCAGTTTGGCTTTAGAAAAGATATAGACCCAGGGAGGCAGGTTTGACGATAACGTTGACAGTGTAAGTACGACTAATGAAAGATCAAGACATATTCACAGACCTGGTAAATGCATTCGATAATGCCAAATGGTGCAAGATATTCGAAAATTTGAGGAAAATACTGGGTAAGCTATAGGGGGAGGAGGGTAATACACAACATGTACAGGAAGGAAAAGGAAATAATGAGAGTTGAGGGCCAAGAGCGAAGTGCTCGAATTAAAAATTGTGTAAGACAGGGATGCAGTCTTTCTCCCCTACTGTTCAATCTGTACATCGAAGTAGCAATGAAGGAAATAAACCAAGGGTCACGAGTAGACCTGCAATTCCGAGTGAAAGGATATCAATGATAAGATTCGCTGAAGACATTGCTATGCTGACATTGCTGTTCTCACTGAAAGTGAAGAAGATTAAAGAATCTGATGAATGGAATGAAGGTTCTAATAAGAACAGAATATGGACTCAGAGTAAATCGAAGAGACATGAAAATAATGTGAAGTAGCAGAAATAAGAACAGCGAGGAACTTTACATTTATGGTCACGAAGGAATTCTGCTACGTAGGCAACAACATAACCAATGACGGACGGAGGAAGGAGGACATCAGAAGCTGAATAGTACTGGCAATAAGGGCATTCCTGGCCAAGAGAACTCCACTACTATCAAATATTGGCCTTAATTTGAAGAAGAAATTTCTGATTATGTACGTTTGAAGTAAAGCATTATGTGGTCGTGAAACAAACTGTAGGAAAACCGTAACAGAAGAGAATCGAAGCATTTGGGAAATGGTGCTACAGATGAATGTTGAAAATCAGTTGGAGTGATAAGGTCAGGAATGTGGAGGTTCTGCGCAGAATGGGAGAGATAAGGAATATATGGGAAAAACCGAGAAGAACAAGGGACGGGATCAGAGGACATTTACTAGACATCAAGAAATAACTTGCATAGTAATAGAGCGAGCTGCAGAGCGTAAACGTATAGAGGAAGACAGAGATTGGAATACATCCAGCAAATAATTGAGATCAAGGAAGCTAGAGCTCCTCTGAGATAAAGAGGTTGTCATAGGATAGAAATCCATAGTGGACTGAATTACACTAGTCAGGCAACTGATGACAAAAAATAAAATAAAATAAAAAAAGTGTAGAATTTTCTGTATCAAAGGAATTCATTGCATCTGGAGACCATGCCAGGACTTTTGTAAAGTATTTATCGAATCTCATTGCTGTTGTACTATTGTTGCATCTACTTCAATCGACACTAATTCCTTAAAAATGGAATAAGGATTCTGACAAACAAAATACTTATTGAAGTAGTCATCGAAAAACTATTTGAAACTATAAATCGATGACAATGTGTAAGTGATGAAAATTCCACCCATCACAAGGAAAAAAAATTTAACTGTATCTTCTAACATCTAACCACTTCCAGCAGCAACTGGGGTGTACTTTATTCCCAGAAAGGAGATTTAAAATTAAATTTATAGCCATAGGATTCCGTTTTTCCCCTTTCTGTTTTCGTCTCTTGCTGCTGTATACTGTTAAGGCGTTTGTGCTCACAGGCCTTTATGTCTTCAATCATGGATACAAGAGAAGTGCTGTGGATCAGGAGTCTAAAAGAGGAACAGTTACTATATTAATTAAGGATTCGTGACCAGCTGTTGCAAGTCAGCGTTAATGAATTGGCTTAGCGTCTTCGAGGCGCGCTAGAGTGCGTACTGAGACTAAGCCCCCTTTTCTTGGAGAGGTTGTTTGTAACGAGTCGCTCCTCCTAGTCCTCTGCACTCTCTGTTACTGCTTGTGGAGGCTCATCTCGACCATCTTAGTAACAGAGTGCTGGATCTGTGTAGGATTTCCTCTGATGCTAAGCAAGGGACAGAGCCCGGAGTAATTCGAGAAAAAATGTTAGGAAACTTAATCTTCCGCTATGAGTGGGAGGTGCGGACGACGAGACACGGCTAGACAGTATTCAAGAGTCAAGTGGTTACTGTGCCACGGGTTACAAAGCCGACAATGGAAACAAGTGACCGAGTTACAGAAGTTTTGTATTTGTCGGTTCAGTTGCAAGAACAAACCACTGCCCTTATGATTCCGCAAATTGCAGCTTTTCAGTTCATTTACCCGCCAACCACCGGCGGGGTGGCTACTGTGATCGAGAGGGTTATTCGGGAACGGGGAACCTTGCCTGTATTGCGCAACCGGATGTTACCAGAAATTTGTCAGATAGACTGAGAAATAATTAGTTAACAAGCATTATTCCAAGGTAGAAAGTGAACAGAGAAGTTTCGTGAACTGGAGCTTAGTTAGTGTCGTGTGTTGGGTTCAGTGAGCCTGTGTCTGTTGGCCATATAATTGAGGGAATTTGGCCAGAAGGCCGTTCACGTACGATTTTCGCTAGTGGAGCAAGTACTTTTCGTGGTTTAGACCAGATGGCGCGAGATACATAGAGTATTAGCTTCTCTGATCCAAAAAGGGAGTCCAGAAAACAGCAAGACTATTTA
Source organism: Schistocerca gregaria (assembly GCF_023897955.1). NCBI lineage: Eukaryota > Metazoa > Arthropoda > Insecta > Orthoptera > Acrididae > Schistocerca > Schistocerca gregaria. Next base: position 352,453,820 of record NC_064926.1, read on the forward strand.
ACAGGCTATGTCTCCTCTCAGCATCATGGCAAAAAAGGACGACATGAGCTACTTGGCGGTAATTGTTTTAGGTGTACATAAAAAACGGAACATTTTTGCCGGCAATGTCCAGAGCGATTCAGGGGAGTTGGTGGCAAGCGAGGCTGTCGGAGACAGGTCTCGTGGAGGCGAAAAGGTTGGCCGCCAGTGGGAATCAATAAATATCTAAAGGTTCTTTAAATTACCGCTACCAATCACAAACTTTGTCAACTACCGTATTCCTTATTTATACAGTGACATGTTTCGAGGTAATACCTCATCTTCAGTCTAAATGGCATTACTAAAACAATTTTACAATAAGGACACGGTGTTACAATAAGCAACGACCTCAGCTGGAAGAAATGGAAATATTCATCCATGGCCACATGGGAATAACGAGATCCCGAATGAAATGACGAACTTCAATAATTCACATTTCTTTTCCAATTTCGCTACAGTAGGGGAGACTGGGGCAAGTTGGCAATATTTAAAACAAAATTTATATTACTTTTTTTTGCATTTTTAAATTTATGAAATTTTTGCTAAATATTTAGAGCAGTCTTACTGAATCTGGATCACACTTGAAAATATGAGTTGTAAAATTAAAAAAAATTCATTGCTGGACATTTGTCAAGTGGGCCAATCTGGCCCTAGCTTGTGGTAAGTTGGCCGTACCGGACGCTCGGTTCCAGACTGGAGCGACTAGAACCGCTGGGCCTCTCTGGGCGGCTTGGCCCAGAGGCTGGGGCACGTTGACCCATGTAATATTTTGATAAGTTAAACTAGTAAAACTTAAGGATATCAAAGAAAAACGAATAGTTATGAAGAAACATACTTTAATGTACATCAAATCAAGTTGAATATTGAGTTAAGCTTTTAACATTCTATTATGACAACGGGAAAGCTTAAAATTATTAGGAATTATAGTGTCTTAATACAAACCAATCAACTTTAATCACTATCCACATTCAAAGGATCAGCACAGTTATAACACTCATAAAATAGGCCACAGATATTCATTTTTCACGCATGTCTCATGAGCGCAAGGCTTGTAGTTTGTGCACTGAATCGATTGTGCTCCAGGCTGATTGAAAAATTCTAGAGACACCTTAGGCACAGTCAATCGTCATCTTCCTCATCGTCATCATCATCTTCATCATCGCCATTTTCCATTGGCTTCTTCTTGCCTTTTTTTAGGCCTACTGCAGTTAATTTAGTTAATTTCATTCTACCATTGCTTCTACTTTCATTTTGAAAAAGTGCTTTTTTAGTCTGTGGTTTAAGTTTTCTTTCCTATGCTTTCGCCTTCTTTCCTTTTGAACCTTTTTGTTCTTCCTCGAGGGCTTTTTTTCCTAGAGTGTCTGTCACTATGGCAAAAACTCTTCTCCTTTTCCCTGCTCCCATACTTTTTCTGGGCTTTGCTTTTATAAAAGGTCTGACCTATTCTTGAGTTGGAAACGGTCTTACGTTCATCTCAGCTCGAGTTGATGGACTGTTTTCTGTGTTTGGGTCTGGCCTATCCGAAGTGTAGGAACGCATAAAATCATTGTCAGTATTTTTTTTTTTTTTTTTTGTTAAAGGGATTAATCCCAGTTACCTTGACTCCACTGTTATGTTACTGGGAGTTGCAGCATTTGGAAGTGCTATTCGCACTATGGATTTTATGTCGCAAATAGTCATAGGCCGTTTATTATTGGTAACCCATGCATCACATGCTGAGTTCACGAACTTTTTAAAAGGCCCATAAACACATCTGTCTAAGGGCTGCAGCTTGTGGCTACACTGCGTCGGAAAAGATAGAAAGGTGATTCCATTATCTTTACATTGATGGAGAACTTCAGAGACAAGATGTGAACTATGATTATTAATCAAAAGCAAGCAAGGGCGTTCTTTTGGGAAGCGAGCGTATAGAACAAAATGTTACATATATTTTGCAAGGTTCGTCTCCGTGATCCATTACGAAGGATGAACTGCTCCATCACATCCAACCGGGCCGAGATTATTAAGAAACAGTTCTACATTATGCTTGTTGAAACTGGTGCACCGGGCTAAACTAGTTGCTTGAGGAGTCTGAATGGAGAGTTGAGGGTGCCTCTTCAAGAATCCTGTGAACCAATCACTCCCCGCCATTTCGGTCTCGATCCATGTTTGGGGAATTTTATTGTTGCATGCAATAGCATATCTATATGCAAACCGCCCGACGTCTTTCGGGAAAAGACGATAATATATGTCACTTGCCTTCATGAGGTATTGTTCAAGCATATCCTCTTGTTCGGAATTAAATATCTGAAAATAAACAACTGTAGTTAAGTTACCCATAGAGGCACAGTTTTCCTTTTCATGTGTATGTGTATGTGTGAGTGTGTGTTTGTGTGTGTGTGTGTGTGTGTGTGTGTGTGTGTGAGTGAGAGAGAGAGAGAGAGAGAGAGAGAGAGAGAGAGAGAGAGAGAGAGAGAGAATCAGTAGGCCTACAGTGCACAAGACGATGTAGAGATAGACACAATAATATTGGCAGGGATAGAGAAAAAACATAAGAAATTGAAAAATAACTTTGCAAATAAAAATAATTTTAGTTAACAACATTCCATACCTGAAATCTTTATATCCTAAGGCTTCTTTTCGTCATTAAGTATTTGTAGGACTCCTCCAGGCTGAGGGTTTTGGTCCATTGGCATGGGTTGAGGTTCAGTTTCAGTTTCCTGTAGTTCAATTAACTGTGTAGGCTCACGTGAGATCTGTTTGTACTTAGCACAGTACCTCCCCAAAGTTTTTCTTGGAATCCCAAATACCTCACTAATAGCCCTTACAGATCTTCCCTTTTCTTTTAATTTTAAACTGCTTTTAGCATCGTATCTTCAGAAATCTTCAGAAATCCTCTTTCACTTTTTCTTTTATAATTTCGCACCACTTTTATGTTCCTATAGATAAAACAAATGGTTTGAATTAAGGCCGTAACTCTGATGTTCTAAAAACAAAGAAATGAACCAGATTCTGACTACTCAGATCGCTATTAAAGATTCTAACAAAATTTATAGGTTGCTGTTTTCCTTTTAAAACGCTTTTTATCTTGTGATTATGACGAACGTTTGACCTCTCAAACGTATCCAAATATTTTTAACTTGAAAATTATGTTAATAATTTCATAAATTCGACGAATTATAAGTATTATTGTCAAAAAAAAAAAAAAAAACAAATCATTCATCGAGTTTAAAAGAAAAATATAGGATTGGGCAGGTTGGCACTGGTGGCCATCATGCCCCGTCATCTCTGGGCCAACCTGCCCCATCGCCATGTTCACAATCAATTCTATTCGTCACACAACCCACTGAAGCAATTTAGATTGCATGCCATATAGAAATAATCCTTAAACTACGACGTTTAATTACACTACTCACCTCTTGCGCCTAAAGTAAGCAAACTTTACATTACACATATTTAACCGACGAGTAGAGTTTTACTCACACACGCACAAAAACAGTTAATCAACACAACTTGTCCGAAACTGCCCCGCCGGCCATATTGCTCCTGCAGAGGGAGCAGGACAGTGCTACCAACCTGCTGATTGATTCCCAGCACGAACTGGCGTGTATTGTATGAACTAAGTCGGCTAGGCCATGCTGCCCCTATGGTCAACATGCCCCAGTCTCACCTACTATTAAAATAAAAGATACATTACGTGACAGACGTTTGACTTTAGCCTCAGCAAGAGCTTAGAAATATATAAAATAAATAGTTTATATTATTGTGTGTTCAATAATATTGTAATAGGCGCTCAATTTGTAATTTGTTTCGTCAACCTACATCTGTAATACGATAACAAGACCTGCAGGCGACATGTAAACATTTGACACCACATAGATCGACAAATTGATTGTCAGATCGAAACCTGCAGTATTTCGACCGCCATCTTGACCACTGCACTACAGATTTGTTTGTGATTGTGTTTCCAAGTTACTGTTACATTAGTGAAAATCTGCGAACAGTGACCAAGAAAGCCAGGACAGCCAAGGAAATAGAAGCACCTCAGCGCATCACAGCGAGACTGCCACGCCAGAAGAACAAAGTGAGTGGCCGTTACAAAACATTTTAATGCAAACATCATTCCAGCTTTCAAAGTGACATCGCCTCTCACTAAGGATAACGACAGCATTTCAGAAGAGACTATATAACATCAGTATGACCTCATTGTAAAATTATTTTTCTAACGCCATTTAGCCAGAAGATGAGGTATTCCCTCGAAAAAATGTCGCTAAATAAATAATAACAATAGTTGACCAAGTTTGTGACTGGTAGTGTAATTTAAAAAACCTTTACATATTTTTTGAGACAGTCACGGTTGAAAAATAGTCAAAAAGGCAGCCATTAAGTTTAGAGGAATCATTAAGTCCTCTATTCCATTTACTTAAGCCGCCATCAACCACGAACCATATAACACCGAAACCGCAGGTAAAATACTTCCTGCACGATCCAAAGTTATTCACCATTTAATATGCGTTAATAACTTGTAAAGTACAGTTATTTCTGAATCTGTAAGCTTTATTACAGAAACTCTATTTAATACATAATGTATGTAATAGTGTATTTATTAGTGAACGTATAAAACTGATTGTAATTGTAAATATTGTAAATTGAAGGGTAATCGCCAAGGGGACTGTGTTTGGGTGTATCGATAGCAACGACGAAATGGCAGTAACGGTGACGTTGTTTACCTTTGCGTGTGGAGAGTCTCTGTCGCAGGAGAGAGGAGACAGACAGGCTTGAGTTTTGTAAGATGCGGAAGTGTCTGCTGGACGCTCTCCCAGACGCGGTGTGCAGTTGTGATGTCATGATGGTGCCAATGTAGGCGTACCTAGTTTGTTAACCAGCGAGTACTGAGCACACGGTCGGGGTGGACAGGCGGAGGAAGCTGCAATTCAAACGGTTGCCTGCCCCACAACTACGTGTGGCTCTGGAGACGTCTTGTCGCTCTCAACCAGCAGCAACAGCTCAGCATTGTCGTCGGCTACATTCTTCGTCTTCCGAACACCTACAACATCGTAAGACTGCTAACTGACAGAGTATAACTGACGTTGTACAGGCGTTACCCGTGGCATATTTAACAACGTTTTAAGACATTCTAGAACAATAATCTGCTATGGTAAAATCTTTTAGAGCACCAGCGTTGTCATTGTCCTCAGACATTATCACCAAGCAGGTGAGTGTCGTAAAAATATGAATATTCATAAACTAATTACTGCCAGTTTTGTTTGTTTGCTAATGACCACTTTCAATCTAAATTTTTCTGCTTCAGTAACAGTATTGCGTAACAGTGGCTAAACTAATTAATTTCGCGAATTAACTTCACTCACTTAAAGTAACGTAAAATTTCACTGGCAAAACTAATAACAAAAGATACAGCACAAATTAAGAGTGCACAACTTCATTTACTCGGTGCTTAGCTTAGCTAGTGACTTCTGCTGCCTTGGTACACATTTTATTGTTCTTATGTAAAAATTAAATCAGTTGTTTGTTTGTTTAAAGGGAATTCAATTCACTCTTTCAATTATTAAAAGTAAATTGCTTGCATTTACCATATTTTGCATCACATTATGCTGAGGTTACTGAAAGGCATTTTTCTATGTAACGAAGTTTCAGTTACAGTCATTCATTTATTTAACCAGCAAATTCATTTAAGTTTGATTCCAAAATTTTGTACTTCAGAATAAATAACTGTCAACTCAGAATTTGTCTGATTCTCTTATGTTCTCTGTAACTGTTGTGTGGTATCGATAGCAACGATGCCACGGAATAGTTTCTCAAGTTGTCACTACGAGAGACACAGACGACAGCGCCCTCTAGCCGTTGCTGTCGAGGTCTACGAGCTCCGCGACAGCTTCACCCCATTTGATCAGGTGCAGCCAGCCAGGACACTTCGCTTCAGCATCGCACCTAGGTACGAAGTTATGTAATCGTTTATCAACTTGTTTTTGCACCAGTAAACCACGTTCTTGCAGTCCGACTTGTATTACCTTTTCCCGTTCCTACCCACGCACCGACTCCTAGGCGGGATACCAAATGTTGTGTTGTGGAAAAGCGTGACATCTTCTGTTGTTACACTCGTGAATATTTGCTTAACATTCTTTTCCATTACCTTCCTTAAGAATCAGCTATTCATTAACCTAGTGGACAAGAGACCTTTTAATTATCCCCATTCGGCAAATCAGTACTTTTTGTGTTGAATATTACGTGGTACCCTTTTCACAGCTGTGCTGTTCGTGAGCGATTGCACTAATTTCTCCCATTTCTAAACTATTATCAGTATTTGGATTAGGTTTGGAATAGATTCTTCCTTAGGAAGGGTCTGTTGTACACGTTCCCCCTACCAACCAGCTTATTTTCCGACGGTAAGAGTAGCCTTACTCGTTGCAAAATTTCGTTAGGCGTACACAATCACAGTCATTAATACTACACTGCTGTAGACTGATCAGGAAGGAGAAGGCTACAACAAGTCTGTTGATTCTTGGATTCCGGTAGCAGCCTTTCTTTGAAAAATTACACTCCATGTAGTGAGAAATGGCATACTGGTAATTTTCCACGTTTCGAGTCAGTCAAAAACACGTTCTTACTGTTCTCTCTTCCTCTTGTTAGGCGATATGATTTGAGAGTTCAGCAATTTTCATGGCCTGCTCAACTCCTCGTCGCTGATAAGCTGCCTCTTGATTTACTATTGGGTTATAATTTTTACACATAAGAGGTTGTGGTTTGTACTATTCATGGGACAGGATCTTCTTCAAGATTTGTATAAGTAAAACGCTTCAGTTGTGCAATCAAGATGAAAGTTACACGGTCAATAATGTAAATTCTTTCGCGTTCGATGTCCGCCGTTTGGGGAAAGGTTAGGCACAGAGGTTGCTAGAGTTGTTATATTAATACCAGGAATATCTGACCGGCTAGTTGGGAGCACTGAATACGACTGAGTATCGAATCCAACTCACCGATCAGATCTCGGTGCGATGACCTCCGTGCCGCCTATCTACGCTCGAGATGTGAGAGCTCAGGAAAGCGAGATTAGCTCATCTATTTCTCCATATGTCTCACCCAAACTTTTAGCCCCAAAGGCCCACTGTCGATTGCATAGTTTTAAATGAGAAGGTGGTTTTGGAGTCAGTTCCCTTCCCTAACCTTCACATATGCTTCACTTGGTTTACTGGAGCACGGTATTTCACTGTTTTTGACCTGAAGCAGGTGTACCATCAAATACTTATGTCTGAAGACTGGAAACCAGTGACCACTTTCTGCACTGGCTAGAACTAGTAGAAGCTAAACATGGTTCCATTCAGAGTATCCTCTGGTGTAGAAATGTTATCATGTTTCCTGGGTATCTTCTTGGGGAGCTAAATGTCATTGTGTCTGTAATTACATCGACGACGTGGTTGTTTGCAGTAAGACCTATAATGAATACCTTAAACATCTAAAGCAGGTGTCAACCTGTTTTAAGGAGGCAGGCTTAACAGTGAAAGCTGCTAAGCTTACTTTAGCTCGTTCTGAGATATCTTCTTCGGTCATATGGGTTCCGATGAGATCGACCATGAGCACTCCAAGGCAATTTGTAATTTTACGCCACCCCAGGGTAAGAATGAATTTTGCCTGGATCGACAGCATGGTATTATCTTACAGGAAGTTTGTGCCGAATTATGACAAACTATACACTCCCTCAAAGAGGGAACGATTCGAGTGGTCTAATGGCCAACAGTCTGCCTTTGATGTTTTGAAACAATCACTCTTGAATGTCCCACATTTCTGGTTTCCTTCGTCATTTTATTGTCCAGATGGATCCTTCCAATTCGAGAGTGTCTGACGTTTCTTTACAGGAATTTGATGATTACTGTAGACAAGTCGCCTAACCTTCGAGGGTTCTGCCAGTGACAGAGGTTAAACACTTGGCAGACGCAATGAGCCCAATGTTCGCCGAACCTCAGGAACCTCCTGAGATAGCGCAGTCTGATGATTATTACCATGTTCGTGCAGCTGTGCAATAGAGAACACATATGTCGTATGCAGCTGTGTAATGGAGAGGACATACATCGGGCAACAGTATCCAGATCTTCTACACCTCTATAGTCCCTCAAAAGACGCAAAATAAACTACACTGCCCTTCGAAAGCGACTGTGAAAAGACGTCTGCACTCTTCATCAATACCGTCCATGTAAATAAACAGTTTTCCACCCGAAGATAGTTGTGGGAACCGTTGAAACGTGTTGTGGCAAAATAAAGAAGTAACTGATGCAGAAACCTTTTTATATATTTAGCTAACTACTTAGTTTGCTTTCTGTATAAGGCATGTCCAGCTATCTATGTATATGCAAGTAACTTCTGAATATTTCTCACAAACATCATTTCCACTTGAATCTATGCATTATGGTAATATCCTTCTGAAATTTTCGAGATTTTTTTAGGATTGCCTATTTCCTGGTAACGCTACTCCATTCTAGCTATCTGCCAATGGAAGCTCTCCCCATGTTCATCACTAACGGCACGGACAGATTCTGGAAAGAAGTTTAAGCAAGAATGTAAGTAGTGCAACTTGAAGGACATGTGACACACCATGTTTTGGCAGTATGTCACCACATTCTCCGCAAATTCCACATAACTGTCTGCGTTCTTGTTTCCAAGGAAATTCCTTATCACCTCTGTAAAAGAGCACTATGCAATTTTAATTCTTTTGCGTCCAGTTCAGTGAAATGATCGCTCTTCACGACTGTGTAATTTCCTTGAGCTTAGCATTTGTCTTGTAAGGAAATATTTCTTGGAGCCACTGATAGGCTGCACTCTTCCTATTCAGGGTCTTTATGGAAATCTTCATAAGACCGAGTTTGATGTGAAGTGGAGACAGCAGAATCTGTTCCCCATCGACAAAAAATATTACGCTATACTTTCTTCTTCCGTCGCTCTAGGTTGTTTTGCAATGATTACTCTTTTACATTCCAATTTTTGTCAATGGCACGGCTGTCAGTCTCGAAAATGGAACACCAGCACTTGTTGTAGCTTAACTGCACAACTAGGAGAAGCGCTACAACCTTCAGTTCAACACATCGTAGAATATAATCGAGTGAGTGGAATGTTTCTTTCATCTCTCCAGCATCCACGTTAGGAATGGAGCTTTTCTCATTCCCATTATGGAGAAGCACACATTTCAGATTCTCCTTTGAAGCATCTATGAAAATCCTCTACTCCTGCGGGTTGTATTCTATTTCCAATGTTGTGAGTAACCCATCAATATTGTTGCAGAAATAGTCGGTTCCTGTCTTTGAAAAAATGTCTACAGATGCATTCTGCTGCTAACTTCAGAAACAATTGCATTCCGCTCTTTCATCCGAGAAGCCAAACGTACTGTTTTGGGCTTGCTAAGTTCAAGATTATCAAGAAGATCGTCGAGTTCTTCCTGTGTAGGATGAGGAATCTCTCATTAAGTGTAATATCTTCACCTTGTATCCTAGCTTCATTAGGAGATGACCAAACTTCTTCTTCTCTCGTAGTTCAATTTACAGGGGTTAGTGTAAAAGGCAGCTCTGGGCTGTGGACAAAATGAAGAAGTGCCGTTGGTCAGTTTGGATTCACAATCCTCCTTTCTTCACCGTTATCAGACTTTTCATTTATGGCGTTTCACAAAAATAACCGACGCAGAATGGTTCTCTGTTTCTCACCAAACCATGGGCACTGCAAATAGCATAAGTGTTTGTTTCTTATTCAGCCACTCCCTAAGACACACAGCACGGTATTACGGTATAACCGAAGAGTCCATTCTTTCTCCTGGTTACTCGCCTTGCATCCAAACTACAGTTGATAACACAACGGGTGTTAGCTTCCTCTTACATGTTATAAATATGAGCTCGTTACAAATATAGCTGAAACGGTCACTACTGTTCATTTTAAGGCAAAACTAATCACTGGCGCACAGGAAATGACGCAAACCTGATATATATATATATATATATATATATATATATATATATATATGAAAGAACAATGAGGTCTCATTATAAGAGTAACTAACCCAACATAACATGATATCTCAGAAACAAAAACCAATTAGCTATCTCTAATAGAATTTTTTTAAAATCAGTGCACTGTGTTTTGTTAATATCTGTTATTTCCATTAAGGAACAGAATCCATTGTTTACCAGTGTCGTTGGTCCAAGATCCATATGAACGATTGGAGGCAAAATCAAAGGAATGGGGCATGCGAATGGATGAATCGGATGAAGGATTAGGCACTCAAATAAACAGTACTCTTATGAATATTTCAGCCAAATATCTGGTATTCAAAGAGGCATACAAAAACATGCTGGAGCAATTAAGCAATTAATGTCTGATGTCCACTCACTTCAGAAGGCTCCGACTGAAATCGAGCATACCTTTTAACCACTATGTATGGAAGTTAACATTCTGACTGTTAATCAAGATGAAAAATTGTAGGAGAAATTGAAAAGAAGTTTTCCGACAGACTATCAAAATGGCTAATGATAAAGATACAGAGATAACTGAACAGTTACATATTGAACGAAACATCGTGATACATTTGGTTAATATGGAAGTGGTATTTGAGCAGTGTACTGCCAGAAAGGAACTTAATCATGAATGTAATCAAATTATAACTGTCCTAACCAAAGACCTTACTGAATGACGAGGTAAGTTGACTACACGTATGAAAGGTGAATGTAGCGAATTGTCAACAGTCAAGAGCAGTATGCATTGCACTCTGCCTTTAATCACTAGAATGAGTGACACGTTAACGGCCAGAGTCTGTACTGCAGGACAAAGAAGGACAAAATAGAAAAACTTAATACATTTCCCGAATACTGAGCTTGAGTTATCCGAGTGGCACCGACGCTGTCCTCAATTTTAATGAAGGAGAACCTGCTAAAGCAAAGGCTATTTCGTATTTTCTCTCTGTATGACAATGCAACACATGCCTTCATGATTAGTAAGTTTTTTAAAGACTTTTCACCATAAACATGGACAAATTATGAAAACATTCAGTTCACCACTACCTAGATTCAGGGCGAACCAGCTCTCTGGGCTACAACTACTGTGAAAAACTGCTTTACATACGAACAATTGGAACAGGCGTTCTTGGTGAAGTATTGGTCAACCTGTTTCCAAGAACGATTCCAAAAGGAATACTTTAACTTTGAACAATGTAATAACAAGCAAGGTAGCTTCTGAAAATATTTAGAAAGATACATAAACAAAGCGCCAGGGATACTTATTTCTATGTTCTTCAGGCTACAGTCTGTCCGATTGTCAAGTGAAGGTACTAGTGCCTATATGTGACCATCTCGTGTGAATGATTTAAAACTTAATATATCCTTTTCCTGACGTCTATTGCCACAGATAATTGTATAGGAGCCATCGACCTGCTTACTGATCTTATGTAGGACCAGAATTTTCTCGTGTTCTCGGCAATATATTTCAGTATGTTGTCATAAAATGCAATTTTATAATGGGAATGTATCAAATTAGCAGAAAACGTCTTGCGGACATGTGGACAAACCAATAATAATTTATTTCGTGAAACTTATTAATGTACTGAATCACACATGATATGCATCGTATAAACCTTTTGTGGTTACTGTACTGATGAGAATTATCGTCGATAATGTTTCTGCATGTAGAGGAGACAAAATGTGCTCCCCTTCTCTTATTCGTCGTCTCTCTTGTTCTAGTAGATGTGATGGCTTACGTAGCCGTATCTGGTCTCTAACCGTATATGTAGTGAATTAACTGTCAAACGGATAATTAATTAAAACAGGTTATTTCCTGCCTTTATTCCGTAGTTTTGTGTGTCGTGCGGTATTTCAGTAATCATTGCAGACCGACGGCAAAACAATCTAGCACAACCTGAACGACCAGACCGCCGCCATTAAGCGGCAAAATCGAATTTAAGGTTTTTTCTTGTCAACAACGCTCGTATCAGCGCAACAAATACTAATATTTTATCTCACAGTTCTGGGTGGACTTCAAATACTTTTTGTGTTGCTGAACTGGCTACGTGCAACAAAGAACCAACACAATCATTTTCCCAGTTACGCAGTATGAGAACAACTAAATGGGAACTGATATTAATCCAAACTGTTGGCTGTTTAATTAAAGTGAGGGATTTCGCATGTAATTTTGTTATAATACCTGTCTGCGATGTAGTGTGTTAGGACCAGATACAGATATATATCCCCTGCTTTTAAAATCATGCTCTTACGCTTGGTACGGTAGAAAGTATTATTAATTGCAATAACTCTTTGTAAGACTCAGTGAAATAATACTGTGGCAATTTAGTAAACACATCAGTTTGTCATTTCCATAAATAAGCTAAATAATAACCGAAAGCAATAAAGGCTAATTATTTAAAAAATTCTGATTAACAATAACATGCACTACTGGCCATTAAAATTGCTACACCACGAAGATGACGTGTTACAGACGCGAAATTTAACCGACAGGAAGAAGATGCTGTGATATGCAGATGATTAACTTTTCTGAGCATTTACGCAAGGTTGGCGCCGGTGGCGACACCTACAACGTGCTGACATGAGGAAAGTTTCCAACCGATTTCTCATACACAAACAGCAGTTGACCGGCGTTGCCTGGTGAAACGTTGTTGTGATGTCTAGTGTGAGGAGGAGAAATGCGTACCATCATGTTCCCGACTTTGATAAAGGTCGGGTTGTAGCCTATCGCGATTGCGGTTTATCCTATCACGACATAAATGCTCGCGTTGGTCGACACCCAATGACTGTTAGCAGAATATGGAATCGTTGAGTTCAGGAGGGTAATACGGAACGCCCTGCTGGATCCCAACGGCCTCGTATAACTAGCAGTCGAGATGACATGCATCTCATCCGCATGGCTGTAACAGACCGTGCAGCCACGTCTCGATCCCTGATTCAACAGATGGGGACGTTTGCAAGACAACAACCATCTGCACCAACAGTTCGACGACGTTAACAGCAGCATGGAGTATCAGCTCGGAGACAATGGCTGCGGTTAACCTTGACGCTGCATCTCAGACAGGAGCGCCTGCGATGGTGTACTCAACGATGAACCTGGGTGCACGAATGGCAAAACGTCATTTTTTGGATGAATCCAGGTTCTGTTTACAGCATCACGATCGCCGCGTCCGTGTTTGGCGACATCGCGGTGTACGCACATTGGAAGCGTGTATTCGTCATCGCCATACTGGCGTATCACCCGGCGTGAGGGTATGGGTGCCATTGGTTACACATCTCGGTCAACTCTTGTTCGCAATGACGTCACTTTGAACAGTGGACGTTACATTTCAGATGTGTTACGACACGTGGCTCTACCCTTGATTCGATCCCTGCGAAACCCTACATTTCAGCAGGATAATGCACCACCGCATGTTGCAGGTCCTCTACGGGTCTTTCTGGATTGCAGAGAATCGTCGACTGTTGCCCTGGCCAGCATATTCTCCAGATCTCTCACCAACTGAAAACGTCTGGTCAATGTTGGCCAATGAACTGTGGTGTTGTGTTTAAGCTGCATGGACAGCTGTACCTGTACACGCCAGCCAAGCTCTGTTTTACTCAATGCCCAGGCGTATCAAGGCCGTTATTACGGCCAGAGGTGGTTGTTCTGGGTACTGATATCTCAGGATCTATGTACCCAAACTGCGTGAAAATGTAATCACATGTCAGTTCTAGTATAATATATTTGTCTAATGAATACACGTTTATCATCTGCATTTCTTCTTGGTGTAACAACTTTAATTTTCAGTAGTGTATTTAGAGGGAGACAATATGCGATGAAATTTGTTGGATGCTTCAAGCATTTATGTTTTTATAACAGTACGAATTTCTGTGGACTTTTGCCTGTCCACATTTGCGTGTTGCTTTTGGAACCGAGTGGGCAACAGTCTCTATTTCCTCAGCATGTTCGCAGTTTTGTTATTAAGCACGGTGGATCTTTTCTATCTTAACGATCTTCGTGCTTTATCAAGATGGACGCCGGATACAATATTAAAGCTGAACCCGTCCAAAATCCAAATAGTAATGCTTGACCGTTCTAGGCTCAGTAGTTAGAATTATTTGGAATCCATGCCATCTTCAACTCTAGCGATACCAACGCATTTTCCTTTACGCATACTACATAGCTCAAAACGTCCGAACTCCAAGCAGTACTGCTTGATCATACTAGGCTCATTAGTTCCAATTATTGGGAAGCCCTACCAACTTTAGTAATACCAACGCATTTTCCATTACGCATATTACTAGGGCGAGAGGCGGGAGGTACTTTACGTCCACGGAAAATGACTTTCAAAATGGCAAATTCATTAGCGGTTTCACACATTTATTTATTACTTCATAATTTCACTCGGTAGATAGTTTTTAAACTGACATGAGTGTTAAATAATGTCCTGTATCTGAAACTGTTGCATATCACATACATTTGGGAAAGTTACATCTACCATAAGACTCTAATTTTTGCGTTAAGTTTAACTGAAATATTTAAACATATTTAAATCTGGTAGAAGAATTCACTAAAAACAGTATATATTACTTTCATAATTATTACATTTAGAGTAACTAACTAGATTACAGTATCTTCGAAAGATGGTCACAAAGTACCCTTCCTCTTGGTATTCCTTGTGTTAACTATGAACGGGGCAACTATTAACATCTCTCCTTCGACACAAAGTCTAGGAGTAATAAAAGCTGATAATCTGGATTGGACTGCGCAAGTAACAGCAGTGTGGAAGAAGGCATCAGCATCTCGCCATACATTACAAAAATATAAAAATCCTTCTCATTTAAGCTAAAAAAGAAACTTCCAGTTATTGATTACAGTGATGTTATCCTTTCCTTGAAAAGCTCACAGAGCCCTGAACTGGTTATGAATGACTGTTTGGTTATATCTGTGACGTTCGACTCTTTGATCATATTTGACTGTCACATGCACAGCTATACTGGCTGCGTGTGGAAACAGGAGCAAAGCTTTCCATTCCATCTGTCTTCTGTACTGTCTTATTTAAGTTCACTGGTGAACTGTACATGAACTTAACGCTCTTGTCTGAACAACACCCGTTCCCACCGGGGCAAAAATCCTTTCAGTCCCACTCCATCGTTCATTCACTTTCTCGAAGTCCCTTTTAGCAGCAGAAACACAACTCTGAAATAATCTCCCGCATATGTTAGAGATCAGTTCCCGTCAGATCACCGAAATTAAGCGCTGACGGTCTGGGCTGGCACTTGGATGGGTGAACATCACGTCTGCCGGTTTGCCAAGCGGCGTGCACTCAACCTTTGTGAGACAAAACTGAGGAGCTACTTGATTGAGAAGTAGCGGCTGCGGTCTTGTAAACTGACATACGGCCGGGAGAGCGGTGTACTGATCACATGCCCATATCCGCATCCAGTGTCGCCTGTGGGTTGAGGATGACACGGCAGCCGGTCGGCACTGTCGGGCGTTCCAAGGCCTGTTCGGACGGAGTTTAGTTTAGTTCATTATGTAAGAGAACTGAACATCATCTCCAGCTTATGAGACATCTGATAAAGCAGCAATAATGATCACCATTATCCCTGTACGCACTCAGTACCCTTCGTTTCATCCAGGACTTTCATCATTTCCCAGTATTCGTAGCTAATGCAGTCTCATCGAATTTCCTTTAGCCAGACTTCTGTATATCCAACACCATCTATTTTGTACATCTATAAACTCTTTATCTGCTGCTACCACTGCTGTTATTATTGTCATTATTATCATTATTATTATTATTATTATTATTATTATCATTACTGTTGTTGGAAGCAGCAGCAGATAATGCCAGTATTGACTTTATTAGTTCGTTGTCAGTATTTTAGTCGGTATTATTTTCTCACATTATCAATGGTTCAAATGGCTCTGAGCACTGTGCGACTTAACATCTGTGTTCATCAGTCGCCTAGAACTTAGAACTAATTAAACCTAACTAACCTAAGGACATCACACACATCCATGCCCGAGGCAGGATTCGAACCTGCGACCGTAGCAGTCGCACGGTTCCGGACTGAGCGCCTAGAACTGCGAGACCACCGCGGCCGGCTCACATTATCACTTTTGATACTAAAATCATTTTAATGTCTTTTTCCATAGTAAAATCATTATTTCTTGGGTAAAAAAGGTACTTCATGTGTGAAACCCTTGTCAAGCCTAAGAGAGGTCCTGATGACCATAATCACATCACCTTAAGTCAATGAATCTACATCTACATGACTACTCTGCAATTCACATTTAAGTGCTTGGCAGAGGGTTCATCGAACCACAATCATACTATCTCTCTACTATTCCACTCGCGAACAGCGAGCGGGAAAAACGAACACCTAAACCTTTCTGTTCGAGCTCTGATTTCTCTTATTTTATTTTGATGATCATTCCTAGCTATGTAGGTTGGGCTCAACAAAATATTTTCGCATTCGGAAGAGAAAGTTGGTGACTGAAATTTCGTCAAAAGGTCTCGCCGCGACGAAAAACGTCTATGCTGTAATGACTTCCATCCCAACTCGTATATCATATCTGCCACACTCTCTCCCCTATAACGTGATAATACTAAACGAGCTGCCCTTTTTTGCACCCTTTCGATGTCCTCCGTCAATCCCACCTGGTAAGGATCCCACGCCACGCAGCAATATTCTAACAGACGACGAACGAGTTTAGTTTAAGCTGTCTCTTTAGAGGACTTGTTGCATCTTCTAAGTGTCCTGCCAATGAAACGCAACCTTTGGCTCGCCTTCCCGACAATTTTATCTATGTGGTCCTTCCAACTGAAGTTGTTCGTAATTTTAACACCCAGGTACTTAGTTGAATTGACAGCCTTGAGAATTGTACTATTTATCGAGTAATCGAATTCCAACGGATTTCTTTTGGAACTCATGTGGATCATCTCACACTTTTCGTTATTTAGCGTCAACTGCCACCTGACACACCATACAGCAATCTTTTCTAAATCGCTTTGCAACTGATACTGGTCTTCGGATGACCTTACTAGACGGTAAATTACAGCATCATCTGCGAACAGTCTAAGAGAACTGCTCAGATTGTCACCCAGGTCATTTATATAGATCAGGAACAGTAGAGGTCCCAGGACGCTTCCCTGGGGAACACCTGATATCACTTCAGTTTTACTCGATGATTTGCCGTCTATTACTACGAACTGCGACCTTCCTGACAGGAAATCACGAATCCAGTCGCACAACTGAGACGATACCCCATAGCTCCGCAGCTTGATTACAAGTCGCTTGTGAGGAACGGTGTCAAAAGCTTTCCGGAAATCTAGAAATACGGAATCAACTTGAGATCCCCTGTCGATAGCGGCCATTACTTCGTGCGAATAAAGAGCTAGCTGCATTGCACAAGAGCGATGTTTTCTGAAGCCATGCTTCGAGGTGATTCATAATGTTTGAATACAGTATATGCTTCAAAACCCTACTGCAAACCGACGTCAATGATATAGGTCTGTAGTTAAATGGATTACTTCTACTACCCTTCTTGAACACTGGTGCGACCTGCGCAATTTTCCACTCTGTAGGTAGAGATCTATCGGTGAGCGAGCGGTTGTATATGAGTGCTAAGTAGGGAGCTATAGTATCAGCGTAATCTGAACGGAACCTAATCGGTATACAATCTGGACCTGTAGACTTGCCCGTATCAAGCGATTTGAGTTGCTTCGCAACCCCTAAGGTATCTACTTCTAAGAGACACATGCTAGCAGATGTTCGTGTTTCAAATTCTGGAATATTCCATTCGTCTTCCTTGGTGAAGGAATTTCGGAAAACTGTGTTCAATAACTCCGCTTTTGCGGCACAGTCGTCGATAACAGTACCATCGGCACTGCGCAGCGAAGGTATTGACTGCGTCTTGCCGCTTGTGTACTTTACATACGATCAGAATTTCTGTTATAGGCATCTCGCATTGAAGTCCGCGGTAAATTTCGAGCTCCTGTAAAAAATCGCCAATCTTGGGGATATTGCGTCTGTTTAAATTTGGCATGTTTGTTTCGTTGTTTCTGCAACAGTTTTCTAACACATTTTGTGTACCAAGGAGGATCAGTTCCTTCGTTTGTTGATTTATTTGGTATAAATCTCTCAATTGCTAAGGATACTATTTCTTTGAACTTAAGCCACATCTAGTCTACACTTATATTATTAATTTGGAATGAATGGAGATTGTCTCTCAGGAAGGGGTAAGGCTTTTTTGAATAGGTATATTTTTCGCCTACTTTTCGAGGATTTGCGAATTACAATATTCAATCTTGCTACGATGGCCCTGTGTTCACTAATCCCTGAAACGGTTTTGATACTCGTTATTAACTTAGGATTAATTGTTGCTAAGAGGTCAAGTGTGTTTTCACAACCGTTTACTATTCGCGTGGGCTCATGAAACAACTGCTAGAAATAATTTTCAGAGAATGCGTTTAGCACAATTTCGAATGATATTTTATGCATACCTCCGGAATTAAACATGTATTTTCGCCAACATATCGGGGATGTTCTCTGCTTCATCACGCAAATGCCTGACAAAAGCCAGGCTAGGCCATACTTGTTTTGATTTGAACGACGGTGACTGTAAAATGCCGTGCATGTCCAACTAACAACGACACCTGGCAACCCTATGCTTGGCATCCAAAGGCGCATGGTAGCGTCCGACAGCAACAGCCTTAAAATAGGGCAGATTTAATGGCCACGAAGTCCACTATATTGATATTTAAACCGTCGTAGCACGATTCTAGCCTTTTAAGTAGGGCAGTTATCCTTCTGCAATATGCCATAGCTATCTGTAGAAGAAACAAGCTGAAGGGACGAAGGTGGTCACCGGTAAAGTTCTAGGATTTCACGGCTTTCATGGTGCCTTTGACGGCAACCATAGGACCCAAGGAAGCACTGGTCGATGCCTTGTGTGATGCAAGTTTCGTACAGACGCTCTCCTTTTACACTGAGAACCCGGGCTTCAGACAAGGCTACTGTAACAAGAAATGCGTCGTCCAACCAATTATAAGGGGCACGTTTCCACTGACCCACAATTCAATATCAATGACCCAGTGCGCACTGCAGTTCTAACCGCCAACGTTGTAGCGTCAAGTTGGGAACACAGAGTCTTATGTTCAACAATGTCCGCTGAATGGTGTGTTACAAAACACTTGCGCCTACAGAAGCATTGCCCTCTGTTAATGCAATTAGCACAGAAAAAAATGGTTCTAATGGCTCTGAGAAATACGGGATTTAACAGCGGAGGTCATCAGTCCCCACGAACTTACAACTACTTAAACCTAACTAACCTAAGGACATCACACACATCCATGACGGATTCAAACCTGTGATCGTAGCAGTCGCGCGGTTCCAGACTGAAGCGCCTAGAACCGGTGGGCCACTCCGGTCGGCAACTACCACAGATAGCCGCCATTTTGCTTTACAGATCTTCACGTTGTTTACGGTCTGCACCTTAGATTCTCAGGTGTGAACGACCCATACTGCGTCGTGTACTTCTGGTTTCACCCAAAATTCAACCACATTCCATAGATTCTCAGGACAATAGCACGCAAACAACCGACCAGCTCGCCATTTTCCAGATGCTCGTTCCTAGGTGATGGTTCATGATACCTGCCTTTGTCAAATTCGCTTGTTTCATTGTACCTCCCCTTTACGGCCCGCATAGAAGCTAAACAGATTTACGATTCGTCTCTGTTCCGCTTATACACTTGTCCTTACCGATTACGCGCCCTTAATTCCACCAAGCTCCTTTTAGCCTAAGGGTGCGCACTGCTCACAACACTTTGGCTCATCAGTATAGACACTGACGGAAAAAAGTAATCGCATTACTAAAACAGTTATTGTAGAGTAATGATATTTCTGGAATACATTTTTCTAAATAACGTAATTATGTGGTTAGCACTGCAAGATCACAGATTAATGTAAGAGCGAGATGATCCATTGTAAATGTGAAATGCTGTCACATTAATAACCGGTGTAAGCATCAGAATGTCGAATCCAAGCATGCAACCGTGTGTGCTGTCAAAATGGTTCAAATAGCTCTGAGCACTATGGGACTTAACTTCTGAGGTCACCAGTTCCCTAGAACTTAGAACGACATAAACGTAGCTAACCTAAGGACATCACACACTTCCATGTCCGCGGCAGGATTCGAATATGCGACCGTCGCAGCAACGCGGTTCCAGACTGAAGCGCCTAGAACCGTTCGGCGACTCCGGCCGGCTGCGTGCAGGCATTACGTTGTACAGGTGCCGGAAGTCAGTTTTTCGGATAGAGTTTCATGCCTATTTCTCTTGGCGCTTCAGTCCAGTCACACGCGGCTGCTACGGTCACAGGTTCGAATCCTGCCTCGGGCATGGATGTGTGTGATGTCTTTAGGTTAGTTAGGTTTAAGTAGTTCTAAGTCCAGGTGACTGATGACCTCAGCTGTTAAGTCCCATAGTGCGTAGAACCATTTCAACCATTTTATTTCTCTTGATCGGTCAATACAGGGAAGGTTAAAGTTCTTTGGCAATGGCATTTGAGTTGTCATTCGCTGATATTCCATTTTTGGCCGATTCAAATCTGATGATGGAGCAGGCCAAAGCGACATGTCGACCATCTGTAGAGTATATAGCGTTACAATTGTGGCTTACGTAGGCTACCGTTATCCTTTTGCATTAACTCCCTGGAATCTATCAAAGAATGGCAGTGCAACTGGTCGAATCACAAGACAGACGTACAAATTTGCAGTCTGGATGCGTGGGAGAGCCACGAGAATGTTCCTTCTGCCTTACGGACTCGCATCCCAGGCCACAACTCCTGGTGTAGGTTACGTGTGTGTAGCCCGCTGATGGGTCGGTTTCAGGCGTTCACTTGGCCTCCTTCGATCCTATGATAGGACCATTGCTGACACCGACGCAGAAGCGGCTTTCATCAGAAAACACAACTACCTCAACTCCAGCCACCAATGAGCACTCGCCTAGCACCTCTGAAGTAGCAAACGGTGATGGTTCGCTTGGCTGAGAGTTATCTTTGAAGTCACCGATTTCTAACAGTTCGTTGTGTCACTGTGGTCCCACCTGCTGCTCACATTGCCGTTTCAGATGTAGTACAACGTGCCAGAGCCATATGCCGAACCAGTGTTGCCCATTTAGCGACTTTGTCGCTAGAAATGGCGACTTTTGCCTTCGTCTTATCGCCAAAAAAACTTTTTAGCGAGAAAAATTATTTAGCGACGTATCAGGAGACTTTTGGAGTACTGACGACTTTTGAAGTAGGCCTACAAATGAAACCTATTTTGGGCCAGTATTTTCACTAACAAAACTATGGTTTTAACTATAGATTGGGTACTACACTGACTCTGTTCTGGATTTACTAAGGTAAATTAACTTCTTAGCAGATCATGTAGCATTGTTCAGCATTTAGTAAACCTGAATGAGGGAATTGCCTACAGAGTAAGAAAACATTGACTATAGAACAATTCACTACTCATTACCCACTAGTCTGTTATAGTCCATAGCGTATCGATCTACAATTCCTCAACTCTTGAACTCCCTTAATTTTTCAAATTGACAAACAACATACGTAATAATAAGTATAATAAAATACTTTTCTGTCCAGCAACCTCAAATTTTTCGAAATGTTAACTTTCAGTCAAATTATTACCACGCAGTGCTAACGCAAGATCAATTCGGTGGGGGTATCTCCGACATTATTACGTCTTAAACAATGAAAAATAGGACTGATATCGAGTTACCTAGTGAGTAGATAGATTCACGACCTCTAGTTTGCCAGAGTTTTAATCTATATTCAGTGCTGTGGTGGCTTACATAATGGATTTACCGCAGAAGAGGAAGCAGTACGCTCGAAAATATCAGGATGCTTGGGAAGCAAAACCTGAATTTAATGAGTGGCTGAAACCAGTCGTTGGAGACTTATCCAAGGCAAGATGTCTAGTATGTGCAACAGAGTTTTATGGCAAACTGTGTGATATTAGAAAAAATTCTAAAAATTGATTAAAAATCACAAACCACCTTACTGTGAAATTGTTCCGAAAACTACAGTTAGAATAGCAGCCAGAACGGAAGGCGCACTTTCTTTATTTATTGCTGAACATTGTTCTATTTTAGCTGTGGATCATTTAGGAGTACTGTGCAAGATGGCGTTTTCCCGTGATGAGGGCGCTAAAAACATGCAATTACATCGTACAAAATGCACTAACACTGAAGTTTTGGCTCCATATTTTACATATTTCTCCCCCCCCCCCCCTTTCCCATGAACCATGGACCTAACCATTGGTGGGGAGGCTTGCGAGCCTCAACGACACAGATAACCGTACCGTAGGTGCAACCACAACGGAGGGGTATCTGTTGAGAGTCCACACAAACGTGTTTTTCCTGATTAGGAGCAGCAGACTTTTCAGTAGTTGCAGGGGCAACAGTCTGGATGATTGAATGATCTGGCTCTATAACACTAACCAGAACGGCCTTGCTGTTGTGGTAATGCGAACGGCTGAAAGCAAGGGGAAACTACAGCCGTAATTTTTCCCGAGGCGATGCAGCTTTACTGTATGATTAAATGGTGATGGCGTCCTGTTAGGTAAAATATTTTGGAGTTAAAATAGCCCCGATTCGGATCTCCGGGTGGGGACTACTCAAGACGACGTCGTTATCGCCAACAAGAGTGGTCGAGCGGTTCTAGGCGCTACAGTCTGGAAACGCGCTACCGCTACGGTTCAGATCCTGCCTCGGGCATGGATGTGTGTGCTGTCCTTAGGTTAGTTAGGTTTAAGTAGTTCTAAGATCTAGGGGACTGATGACCTCAGAAGTGAAGTCCCATAGTGCTCAGAGCAATTTGAACCATTTTTCAACGTCGATATCAGGAGAAAGAAAACTGGTGTTCTACGCATCGGAGTGTGGAATGTCAGATCCCTTAATCGGTCAGGTAGGTTAGAAAATCTAAAAATGGAAATGGATAGGTTAAAGTTAGATGTAGTGGGAATTAGTGAAGTTCGGTGGCAGGAGGGACACGACTTTTGGTCAGGTGAAACAGCGTTATAAATACAAAATCAAACAGGGGTAATGCAGGAGAAGGTTTAATAATGAATAAATAAAATAGGAATGCGGGTAAGCTACCACAAACATCATAGTGAACGCATTATTGTGGCGAAGATAGACATGAAGCCCACGCCTACTACTGTAGTACAAGTTTATAAGCCAACTAGCTGCGCAGATGACGAAAAAACTGATAAAATGTATGATGACTTAAAATAAATTATTCGGATAGTGAAGGAAGATGAAAATTTAATAGTCATGGGTAACTGGAATTCGACAGTAGGAAAAGGAAGAGAAAGAAACGTAGTAGATGAATATGGATTGGTGCTAAGAAATGAAAGAGGAAGACGCCTGGTAGAATTTTGCACAGAGCATAACTTAATCATAGCTAACACTTGGTTCAAGAATAATGAAAGAAGGTTGTATACATGGAAGAACCCTGTAGATGCTAGAATGTTTCAGATAGATTATATAATGGTAATACAAAGATTTAGGAACCAGGTTTGAAATTGTAAGACATTTCCAGGGGCAGATGTGGACTCTGACCACAATCTATTGGTTACGAACTGTAGATTAAAACTGAAGAATCTGCAAAAAAGTGGTAATTTAAAGAGATGGGACCTGGATAAACTGAAAGAACCAGAGGTTGTACAGAGTTTCAGGGAGAGCATAATGGAACAATTGACAGGAATGGGGGAAATAAATACAGTAGAAGAAGAATGGGTACCTTTGAGAGATGAAATAGTGAAGGCAGCAGAGGATCAAGTAGGTAAAAAGACGAAGGATAGTAGAAATCCTTTGGTAACAGGAAGAGATACTGAATTTAATTGATGAAAGGAGAAAATTCAAAACTTCAATAAGTGAAGCAGGCAAAAAGAATTCAAACGTCTCAAAAATGAGATCGACAGGAAGTGCAAAATGGCTAAGCAGGGATGGCTAGAAACAAATGTAAGAATGTAGAGGCTTATCTCACAAGGGGTAAGATATATACTGCCTACAGGAAAATTAAAGAGACCTTTGGAGATAAGAGAACCACTTGTATGAACATCAAGAGCTGAGATGGAAACCCAGTTCTAAGCAAAGAAGGGAAAGCAGAAAGGTGGAAGGAGTATATAGAGGGTCTATACAAGGGTGATGTACTTGAGGAAAATATTATGGAAAAGGAAGAGGATGTAGATGAAGACGAAATGGGAGATACGATACTGCGTGAAGAGTTTGAGAGCATTGAAAGACCTAAGTAGAAACAAGGCTCCGGGAGTAGACAACATTTCAATAGAACTACTGACAGGCTTGGGGGAGCCAGTCCTGAGAAAACTCTATCATCTAGAGAGCAAGACGTATGAGACAGGCGGAATCCCCTCGGACTTCAAGAAGAATATAATAATTCTAATCCCAAAGAAAGCAGGTGTTCAAAAATGTGAAAATTACTGAACTGTCAGATTAATATGTCACAGCTGCAAAATACTAACGCGAATTCTTTACAGGCGAATGGAAAAAGTAGAAGCCGACCTCGGGGAAGACTAGTTTGGATTCCGCAGAAATGTTGGAACACGTGAGGCAATACTGACCCTACGACTTACATTAAAAGAAGGATTGTTGTTGTTGTTGTCTTCAGTCCTGAGACTGGTTCGATGCAGCTCTCCATGCTACTCTATCCTGTGCAAGCTTCTTCATCTCCCAGTACCTACTGCAACCTACATCCTTCTGAATCTGCTTAGTGTACCCATCTCTCGGTCTCCCTCTACGATTTTTACCCTCCACACTGCCCTCCAATGCTAAATTTGTGATCCCTTGATGCCTCAAAACATGTCCTACCAACCGATCCCTTCTTCTAGTCAAGTTGTGCCACAAACTTCTCTTCTCCCCAATCTTATTCAATACCTCCTCATTAGTTACGTGATCTATCCACCTTATCTTCAGTATTCTTCTGTAGCACCACATTTCGAAAGCTTCTATTCTCTTCTTGTCCAAACTATTTATCGTCCATGTTTCACTTCCATACATGGCTACACTCCAAACAAATATTTTCAGAAATGACTTCCTGACACTTAAATCTATACTCGATGTTAACAAATTTTTCTTCTTCAGAAACGCTTTCCTTGCCATTGCCACTCTACATTTTATATCCTCTCTACTTCGACCATCATCAGTTATTTTACTTCCTAAATAGCAAAACTCCTTTACTACTTTAAGTGTCTCATTTCCTAATCTAATTCCCTCAGCATCACCCGATTTAATTGGACTACATTCCATTATCCTCGTTTTGCTTTTGTTGATGTTCATCTTATATCCTCCTTTCAAGACACTGTCCATTCCGTACAACTGCTCTTCCAAGTCCTTTGCCGTCTCTGACAGAATTACAATGTCATCGGCGAACCTCAAAGTTTTTACTTCGTCTCCATGAATTTTAATACCTACTCCAAATTTTTCTTTTGTTTCCTTTACTGCTTGCTCAATATACAGATTGAATAACATCGGGGAGAGGCTACAACCCTGTCTCACTCCTTTCCCAACCACTGCTTCCCTTTCATGCCCCTCGACTCTTATGACTGCCATCTGGTTTCTGTACAAATTGTAAATAGCCTTTCGCTCCCTGTATTTTACCCCTGCCACCTTTAGAATTTGAAAAAGAGTATTCCAGTCAACATTGTCAAAAGCTTTCTCTAAGGCTACAAATGCTAGAAACGTAGGTTTGCCTTTTCTTAATCTTTCTTCTAAGATAAGTCGTAAGGTCAGTATTGCAAAAAAAGAAGGCAAACCTACGTTTCTATCATTTGTAGACTTAGAGAAAGGTTTTGACAATATTGACCGGAATACTCTCTTTCAAATTCTGAAGGTGGCAGGGGTAAAATACAGGGAGCGAAAGCTATTTATAATTTGTATAGAAAGAAAATGCTAGATATAAGAGTCGATGGACATGAAAGGAAAGCAGTGGTTTTGAAGGGAGTGAGACAGCTTTGTAGCCTCTCCCCGATGCTATTCAATCTGCATATTGAGCAAGCAGTAACGGAAACAAAAGAAAAGTTCGGAATAGGTGGATGACATCGGAAGTTCACTGAGGCTTTTTGCAGATGATGCTGTGGTGTATCGAGAGGTTGCAACAATGGAAAATTGTACTGAAATGCAGGAGGATCTGCAGCGAATTGACGCATGGTGCACGGAATGGCAATTGAATCTCAATGTAGCGAAGTGTAATGTGATGCGAATACATAGAAAGATAGGACCCTTATCATTTAGCTACAAAATAGCAGGTCAGCAACTGGAAGCAGTTTATTCCATAAATTATCTGGGAGTACGCATTAGGAGTGATTTAAAATGGAATGATCATATAAAGTTGATCGTCGGTAAAGCAGATGCCAGACTGAGATTCATTGGAAGAATCCTAAGGAAATGCAATCCGACAACAAAGGAAGTAGGTTACAGTACGCTTGTTCGCCCAATGCTTGAATACTGCTCAGCAGTGTGGGATCCGCACCAGGTAGGGTTGATAGAAGAGATAGAGAAGATCCAACGGAGAGCAGCGCGCTTCGTTACAGGATCATTTAGTAATTGCGAAAGCGTTACGGAGATGATAGATAAACTCCAGTGGAAGACTCTGCAGGAGAGACGCTCAGTAGCTCGGTACGGGCTTTTGTTGAAGTTTCGAGAACATACCTTCACCGAAGAGTCAAGCAGTATATTGCTCCCTCCTACGTATATCTCGCGAAGAGACCATGAGGATAAAATCAGAGAGATTAGAGCCCACACAGAAGCATACCGACAATCCTCCTTTCCACGTACAATACGAGACTGGAATAGAAGGGAGAACCGATAGAGGTACTCAGGGTACCCTCCGCCACACACCGTCAGGTGGCTTGCGGAGTACGGATGTAGATGTAGATGTAGATAGGTTTCAGAATCCATGGAAAAAAAAATAAAACTTTGAGGTTCGCCGATGACATTGTAATTCTGTCACAGACATCAAAGGACATGTAAGAGCAGTTGAACGCAATGGACAGTGTTTGAAAGGATG
This sequence comes from Schistocerca gregaria, assembly GCF_023897955.1. Taxonomy (NCBI): domain Eukaryota; kingdom Metazoa; phylum Arthropoda; class Insecta; order Orthoptera; family Acrididae; genus Schistocerca; species Schistocerca gregaria. The sequence goes on from NC_064926.1 coordinate 352,480,900, forward strand.
GTATAAGATGAACATCAATAAAAGCAAAACGAGGATAATTGAATGTAGTCGAATTAAGTCGGGTGATGCTGAGGGAATTAGATCAGGAAATGAGACACCTAAAGTGGTAAAGGAGCTTTGCTATTTAAGGAGCAAAATAACTGATGAATGTCGAAGTAGAGAGAATATAAAATGCAGACTGGCAATAGAAAGGAAAGCGTTTCTGAAGAAGAGAAATTTGTTAACATCCAGTATTGATATAAGTGTCAGGAAGTCGTTTCTGAAAGTATTAGTATGGAGTGTAGACATGTATGAAAGTGAAACGTAGACGATAAATAGTTTAGACAAAAAGAGAATAGAAGCTTTCGAAATGTGGTGCTACAGAAAAATGCTTAAGATTAGATGGGTGGATCACATAACTAATGAGGAGGTATTGAATAGAATTGGGGAGAAGTGGAGTTTGTGGCACAACTTGACTAGAAGAAGGGATTGGTTGGTAGTACATGTTCTGAGGCATCAGGAGACCACAACTTTAGTACTGGAAGGCAGCGTGGACAGTAAAAATCGTAGAGGGAGACCAAGAGATGAATACACTAAGCAAAATCAGGAGGATATAGGCTGCAGTACGTACTGGGAGATGAAGAAGGGCTGTAGACCACAACAACAACAACATTTTACACAATCAGTGGTTGAAGATATAGGTAACCAAAAATACAGTGTACTAATAGATCAATCCGCAGATGTATCAATACTATAATGTTAGGTATCTTTATATGGTATTACAGTGTAAACAACCAAACCACTAGATCAGCATTTCCCAAACTAGCTGTAGTAGAACCTGTTGTTGTTGTTGTGGTCTTCAGTCCTGAGACTGGTTTGATGCAGCTCTCCATGCTACTCTATCCTGTGCAATCTTGTTCATCTCCCATTACCTACTGCAACCTACATCCTTCTGAATCTGCTTAGTGTACTCATCTCTTGGTCTCCCTCTACGATTTTTACCCTCCACGTTGCCCTCCAATACGAAATTGGTGATCCCTTGATGCCTCAAAACATGTCCTACCAACCGATCCCTTCTTCTGGTCGAGTTGCGCCACAAACTTCTCTTCTCCCCAATCCTATTCAATACTTCCCCATTAGTTATGTGATATACAGATCTAATCTTCAACATTCTTCTGTAGCACCACATTTCTAAAGTTTCTATTCTCTTCTTGTCCAAACTATTTATCGTCCATGTTTCACTTCCATACATGGCTACACTCCATACAAATACTTTCAGAAATGACTTCCTGACACTTAAATCTATACTCGATGTTAACAAACTTCTCTTCTTCAGAGACGCTTTCCTTGCCATTGCCAATTTACATTTTATATCCTCTCTACTTCGACCATCATCAGTTATTTTGCTCCCCAAATAGCAAAACTCCTTTACTACTTTAAGTGTCTCACTTCCTAATCTAATTCCCTCAGCATCACCCGACTTAATTCGACTACATTCCACTATTGTCGTTTTGCTTTTGTTGATGGTCATCTTATATCCTCCTTTCAAGACACTATCCATTCCGTTCAACTGCTCTTCCAAGTCCTTTGCTGTCTCTGACAGAATTACGATGCCATCGGCGAATCTCAAAGTTTTTATTTCTTCTCCATGGATGTTAATACCTACTCCGAATTTTTCTTTTGTTTCCTTTACTGCTTGCTCAATATACAGATTGAATAACATCGGGGATAGACTACAGCCCTGTCTCATTCCCTTCCCAACCACTGCTTCCCTTTCATGTCCCTCGACTCTTATAACTGCCATCTGGTTTCTGTACAAATGGTTAATAGCCTTTCGCTCCCTGTATTTTACCCTACCACCTTCAGAATTTGAAAGAGAGTATTCGAGTAAACATTGTCAAAAGCTTTTTCTAAGTCTACAAATGCTAGAAACGTAGGTTTGCCCTTCCTTAGTTTAGCTTCTAAGATAAGTCGTAGGGTCAGTATTGCCTCACGTGTTCCAACATTTCTACGGAATTCAAACTGGTCTTCCCCTAGGTCGGATTCTACTAGTTTTTCCATTCGTCTGTAAAGAACTCGCGTTAGTACTTTGCAGCTGTGACAAATTAAACTGATAGTTCGGTAATTTGCACATCTGTCAACACCTGCTTTCTTTGGGATTGGAATTATTATATTCTTCTTGAAGTCTGAGGGTATTTCGCCTGTCTCATACATCTTGCTCACAAGGTGGTAGAGTTTTGTCAAGACTGGCTCTCCCAAGGCCATCAGTAGTTCCCATGGAATGTTGTCTACTCCGGGGGCCTTGTATCGACTCAGGTCTTTCAGTGCTGTGTCAAACTCTTCACGCAGTATCGTATCTCCCATTTCATCTTTTCTACATCGTCTTCCATTTCCATAATATTGTCCCCAAGTACATTGCCCTTGTATAGACCCTCTATATACTCCTTCCACCTTTCTGCTTTCCCTTCTTTGGTTAGAACTGGGTTTCCATCTGAGCTCTTAATATTCATACAAGTGGTCCTGTTTTCTCCAAAATTCTCTTTAATCTTCCTGTAGGCAGTATCTATCTTACCCCTTAGGGAGATAAGCCTCTACATCCTTACATTTGTCCTCTAGCCCTGATTGCTTAGCCATTTTGCACTTCCTGTCGATGTCATTTTTGAGAAATTTGTATTCCTTTTTGCTTGCTTGATTTACTGCATTTTTATATTTTCTCCTTTCATCAATTAAATTCAATATTTCTTCTGTTACCCAAGGATTTCTACTAGCCCTCGTCTTTTTACCTACTTGATCCTCTGCTGCCTTCACTACTTCATCCCTCAAAGCTACCCATTCTTCTTCTATTGTATTTCTTTCCCCCATTCCTGTCAATTGTTCCCTTATGCTCTCCTAGAAACTCCGTACAACCTCTGCTTCTTTTAGTTTATCCAGGTCCCATCTCCTTAAATTCCCACCTTTTTGCAGTTTCTTCAGTTTTAACCTACAGGTCATAACCAACAGATTGTGGTCAGAGTCCACATCTGCCCCTGGAAATGTCTTACAATTTAAAACCTGGTTCCAAAATCTCTGTCTTACCATTATATAATCTATCTGATACCTTTTAGTATCTCCAGGGTTCTTCCATGTATACAGCAGTATACATGCAGATGCAAGAAATCTGGCTGCTGTTCCTGTGAATTCTTTGAATGATCTCAAACTTCCAGTCACTAATATCGCAGAATTAGCACATAATGCTTTTGCATTGGTTGGAATAAGCAATGGGCTTTTCGAACCACTCAAGAGAGAATATGGTTTGAAGCAGTTGGTATTGATTCGTAGCATTTGTCACTGTGTTCAGCTCGCAGTTTCCACGCCTCAGTGATTACTATACCTAGAAACATAGACTTTCTTGTACGGGAAACCTACAATTGGTTCTCCATTTCACCCAAAAGACAAGAGCAATATAAAAAGGTTTATGAGACAATAAATTGTGTAAAACAACCACTACAAGTTTTGAAGGTCTGAGCAACACATTGGCTTTCAATTGAACCAGCAAACGAAGAATTCTGGAGCAGTGGGAAGAACTAAAGCTACATTTTTCACTTCGCATGCTTCAAGACAATTTTTACACTGTCGATCGTTTCTATAAGGTGTATTGTGACGACTGAAATCATCTTTACATATTTTACCTTAAACATACTTTAAAAGACGTACAAGCAGCAATAAAAGCTTTTGAAGGAGAAGACAATGACCCCACTAAATTACTAGATACACTTGTATTTCTCATGGAGTCACTCGAACAAAACTGTTGATTTTTTGACAACACCAGTTCCAAGGGAATGTATGTTCGCAAATCCGAACCTCTGGTTTATGTCTGAAACGAAATTGTCTGAAGAAAATAAAGTTTATTTGAAGAAGAGATGCATTCAGTTTAGTCTGAAACTCATAAAAGAAATTCAACAAAGACTGCCAAGTAACATTAAGATCCTGAGAAAAATGTCAATACTGAACGTTGAAGAAACACTAAAATTGAATAAAAATAATGGTGTAGGGGATGCAGCCAAGGAATTGAGTTTTAGAGGCGATTTCATAGATGGTATGCTAAAAAAATGGCATAATATCAACTTCATCAGGTGGAATAACACTACTAACACTTCGATTTTGGAGTGAGGTTTTGCAGTATAAAATGCCGCAGGGGAATCCTTTTTCTTTGATTTCACAGCTATCAGAGCATAAAACAGAAGAAATATTCGATCTTCTGAGTGACGGCAATGAATAGCTCACATACCAGTATGTATATATTTTGTAACCTAATTTGAGTTCTTGCTTTCTTTTGTTACAAATGTAGTTGTATATTTCTAGTATATTTGACTACTGTGATTGAAAAAACAATTTATGTGTTGCGTCAATTATGATAACATGTTTAATTGAACGTTACCGTATTTTATATGTATGTCGTTGCAAGCGATGCGTCATTTAATGAAGACAATATAGCAATTACGTATGAGACAATTTATATTAATATATTTATTACCCCCCCTCCCCCCACTGTCTTATTGCACCATTCACAGCACGAAATTTTCAGTACACCCCTAGTAAAATTAGGTTTAGCAACTTTCTAGACTTTTGATATTGAATCTAGCGACTCGTTTTTTTTTTTAGAGTTGGCAACACTGCGCCGAACACGATAGTATTCCCTCTCGGTAGTACCACGTGTCCGTCCGGAGCCCAATCATATTGTGACTGTTCATTTTCGTGACTGCCGCTGCCACTAGCCACTAGTCAAATACAGTGTCTACATTCCAGTCAAGTCTTTCTCCATTATTGCAGTAGGATCATCCATGTTCTCGTAGTCCTTTTATACGACCTTGTTCAAACACAGAAAGGTACTGATAATGATGTCTTTGTCGCCTTAAACGCGTTCTTGACTGACACCAGCTCTTCATGTCCAATCGCAAAGGTAGCTAACGCTCACGACAGTTACAGTGTCTGTTTAAATAAGCTGATTTGCATCCTCATAGTGGCGTTACTAACGCCTCTGTTATGCGACGGGCGTGAAATATGAGTATACGAGATCTCTCCACAAAACTCCATATCTTTGTCCACAAAATTCTACTACGCTTACTTTTTACTTATTGTGCATGGTCTCCTTCAAAATACCCCCCTCCACCGTGTGAACCATTCGTAACACAGAATACGGCATAAGCACTCGCACACTCCGCTGCAGAACGAAAATCTCATTCTGGCACTTAATAGAAGCGTCTTCCGGTCCAGACTGCATGCCAATTACGTTCCTTTCAGAGTATTCTGATACAATAGCTGCATACTTGGCAATCACATACAACCGTTATCTCGGTGGAAGATTCATCCCCCAAATACACTCCTGGAAATTCAAATAAGAACACCGTGAATTCAATGTCCCAGGAAAGGGAAACTTTATTGACACATTCCTGGGGCCAGAGACATCACTTGATCACACTGACAGAACCACAGGCACATAGACACAGGAAACAGAGCAAGCACAATGTCGGCACTAGTACAGTGTATATCCACCTTTCGCAGCAATGCAGGCTGCTATTCTCCCATGGAGACGATCGTAGAGATGCTGGATGTAGCCCTGTGGAACGGCTTGCCATGCCATTTCCACGTGGCGCCTCAGTTGGACCAGCGTTCGTGCTGGACGTGCAGACCGCGTGAGACGACGCTTCATCCAGTCCCAAACATGCTCAATGGGGGACAGATCCGGAGATCTTGCTGGCCAGGGTAGTTGACTTACACCTTCTAGAGCACGTTGGGTGGCACGGGATACATGCGGACGTGCATTGTCCTGTTGGAACAGCAAGTTCCCTTGCCGGTCTAGGAATGGTAGAACGATGGGTTCGATGACGCTTTGGATGTACCGTGTACTATTCAGTGTCCCCTCAACGATCACCAGCGGTGTACGGCCAGTGTAGGAGATCGCTCCCCACACCATGATGCCGGGTGTTGGCCCTGTGTGCCTCGGTCGTATGCAGTCCTGATTGTGGCGCTCACCTGCACGGCGCCAGACACGCATACGACCATCATTGGCACCAAGGCAGAAGCGACTCTCATCGCTGAAGACGACACGTCTCCATTCGTCCCTCCATTCACGCCTGTCGCGACACCACTGGAGGCGGGCTGCACGATGTTGGGGCGTGAGCGGAAGACGGCCTAACGGTGTGCGGGACCGTAGCCCAGCTTCATGGAGACGGATGCGAATGGTCCTCGCCGATACCCCAGGAGCAACAGTGTCCCTAATTTGCTGGGAAGTGGCGGAGCGGTCCCCTACGGCACTGCGTAGGATCCTACGGTCTTGGCGTGCATCCGTGCGTCGCTGCGGTCCGGTCCCAGGTCGACGGGCACGTGCACCTTTCGCCGATCACTGGCGACAACATCGATGTACTGAGGAGACCTCACGCCCCACGTGTTGAGGAATTTGGCGGTACGTCCACCCGGCCTCCTGCATGCCCACTATACGCCCTCGCTCAAAGTCCGTCAACTACACATACGGTTCACGTCCACGCTGTCGCGGCATGCTACCAGTGTTAAAGACTGCGATGGAGCTCCGTATGCCACGGCAAACTGGCTGACACTGATGGCGGCGGTGCACAAATGCTGCGCAGCTAGCGCCATTCGACGACCAACACCGCGGTTCCTGGTGTGTCCGCTGTGCCGTGCGTGTGATCATTGCTTGTACAGCCCTCTCGCAGTGTCCGGAGCAAGTATGGTGGGTCTGACACACCGGTGTCAATGTGTTCTTTTTTCCATTTCCAGGAGTGTACAACAAAGTAGCACAGGTTTCACCAAATTCAAGAAAGGCGATAGGAGTAATTCACTAAACTACGAGCTCATATCATTGACGTCGATGTGTCTCATGATTTTCGAATATATATTGTGTTCCAACATTATGAATTACAGAATGGTCTTTTGCACACACTCAACACGGATTTAGAGAACATCGTTCTTGTGAAAAGCAACTAGCTCTTTCCTCACACGAAATGTTGCGCGCGATCGACAATGTATTTCTAATTTAGTCTGTATTTCTGGATTTTCAGGACGCTTTTGGCACCGTGCTGCACAAGTAGTAACCAAATTTCGTGCTTACGGAGTATGTCTAAGTTATGTGACTGTATTCTTGATTTCCTGTCGGAGGCCACAGTTCGTAGTAAATGGCACAAAGTTATCGAGTAAAAGAGAAATGATTTCTGGCGTTCTCCAGGGTAGTGTTACACGTTCTCTGCTACTCCTTATCTACGTAAACGATTTAAGAGACAATCTGAACAGCCGTCTTAGGTTGTTTGCAGATGATACTGTCGTCTAATAAACTCATTAGAAGATCAAAACAAACTGCAGAACGATCTGTGTGGTGAAAAAATTGGCATTTGACCCTAATTAATGGAAAATGTGATGTCATCCACATGACGAGTACTAAAAGGAATCCGTTAAACTTCGATTACATGATAAATAAGTCAAATATAAAAGCCGAAAATTCTACTAAATATTTAATAATTTCCATTACGAACGACTTAAATTGGTAAGAAAACATCGAAAATATTATGGGGAACCGAAACAATTTCTGTGTTTTATTGGCAGAACACTTAGAAGATGGAACAGATCTGCTAAAGAGATTGGTTACACTACTCTTGACCGACCTCTTTTAGAATACTGCGGCGCGTTGTGGAATCCTTACCAGATACGATCAACGGAATTCTTAGAGGTTTACAAAGGGCAGAACGTTTTGTATTATCGAGAAACAGGGGAGAGAGAGTCACGGGAATGAGAAAGGTTTTGGGATGGACATCATTAAAACAAAGGCACTTCTTGTCGCGGCAGTATCGTCTCACGAAATTTCTTCTCCAAAGGCGAAAATATTTTGTTGACGCCGACCTACATAGGGAGAGACGATATTCATAATAAAATAAGGGAAATCAGAGGAAGAGGAGGGGGACGAAAGGAAACATGTATTCGTTTTTTCCGCTCCTTTTCGAGAGCGGAACAGCATAGAATTATTGTGAAGAGGTTTCGATTAACCCTCTTCCAGGCACTTAAGTGTGACTTGCAGAGAACCCATGCAGATGTAAATGTGTCGATGTTCTTCTGTGACACCACATCTCAAATTTTCTACTCTTCTGGTTTTCTCACCGTTCATGATTCTCTACCATACAATGCTGTGCTCAGAGTGTACATTCTCAGAAATTTCTTCCTCAAATTGGGGCCTGTGTTTGTTACCAGCAGACTTCTCTCGGGCAGGAACGCCTTCTTTGCCTGTGTTAGTCTGCTTTTGATGTCTTCCTTGCTCGTCCATAAAAGGTTGTTTTCCTTCCAATGTAGCAGAGCCCTTTAACTTTGTCTGCTTTGTGATCACCAGTTCTTGTGTTAAGTTTCTCGCGATTCTCATTTCTGGTACTTTTTATTTCTGTCACGTTTCTTCGATTTACTGTAAAATCATTAGACAGTTCATTCTACTCCACAGATCTTGTAAATTATCTTCACCTTCACTGACAACGTGAGTATCATGATCGAATCTCTTCATTCATATTCTCCACCCTGAATTTTAATACCACTCTAGATTTTTTTTTAAATTTCCTTCCGTGCTTCTTCAATGCATAGATTTAACACAAGTGGCGGAAAACAGCATTCCTGTCTTACCCCATTTTTTAATCGGAACACTTCTTTCCTGGTTTTCCAATGTTATTGTTCCATCTTTTTTCTTGTAGATATTGCATATTCCTAGTATTTCCCTATCCTTATACCTATTGCTCTCCGAATTTTAGACCGTCTTAGAAAGTTTTATATTGCCGAACGGGTTTTTCGAATCGACAGATGCTATGAACTTGTATTGACTTTCTTCATTCTTGCTTCCATTATCAAGCACAACAGCAGGCCTGTCCGAAGTCCTCATCGTTGGCTAACAAATTCTCAGTTTTCACCGAACTAGGTGGCACAGTGATTAGCACCCTGGACTCGCATTCGGGAGGACGACCATTGAAACCCGAGTCAGGCCATCCTGATTTAGGTTTCCCGTGATTTCCCTAAATCGCTTCAGACGAATGCCGAGATGGCTAATTTGAGAGGGCACGGCCAACTTCCAACCACATCCTTCCCTAAACCCATGGGACGGATGACCTTGCTGTTTAGTCCTCTCCCCAAAATCAACCAACCAACTAACCAAACTAAGTTTTCTTTTCCGTTCTTCTGTGTGCTTTTCTTGTCAGCAATTTGGTCGATGGGGTGTTAGTCTGGCTATGCGGTAGTTTTCGCACTTTTCTACTCTTTCTATCTTCGGTGATGATTTGACTATATTTTTCAGAAACTCTGATGATAAGTAAAGAGACTCATAGGCAGTACTTCAATTGTTGCCTCTTCCACCAGTTATTTTAGAAAAATGGTTCAAATGGCTCTGAGCACTATGGGACTTAACGTCTGAGGTCATCAGTCCTCTAGAACTTAAACTACTTAAATCTAACTAATCTAAGGACATCACACACACCCATGTCCGAGCAGGATTCGAATTTGCGACCGTGCTTCCAGACGGAGCGCCTAGAACCGCTCGGCCACTGAAGCCGGCGTTATTTTAGAAAATGCAACGGAATGTTATGTATTAATTCTACCTGATTTACTCTCAAGTTTTGCGAAGCTCATTTAAATTCCGACTGTATCCCTCGTTCCTTTATCACTTCCATGTCGGCTGCAATATATTCCTCTTTCACGTCATCTGTCAATTCACCTTCTTCATGGAGGCCTTCAATATACTGTGCCACTTTCCTGCTCTTTCCAGTGATTGTAAAAGTGGAATTTCCATTGCACTCTTAATGTTTTCGTCCTGTTTTTAATATCACCGATGACTGTTTTGATGTTTCTACATGCTGAGTCAGTGCTGCCAACGATCACTTTTTTTTAAAGATGCTAAATTCGCTATTATATGATCAGAGACAAGTGCAAAAATGTGAATGGCGAACAGTAAGAATTGAAAGACTTAACTGTCAACACTGTCTAATATCTAATGATAGAAACATTTCATTAAAGAGAAAGAAATCTTACAATAATCAAGGGAAACCCATAAGATCAATGGTAGCGTTAATTAGTTCAACTTTTAACGGTTATATTTCCTAATACTCGATGAAAGAATTGCTATAGGTCGTAGTAATAATAATAATAATAACAAGTAGAATAAGAAATGACATGATCAATAAGAGTTTCATGCTATAGCCTTTAAGTCTCTTGTAGTTCTGCTACTGGATGATTTCACTGATTGTGTCTTGTTCTTCTGACACTAGATCGAGACTAAAATTAATACGTTTCCGTCATAGCAGAATATGCAGTGAACAACAAAGGGGACTAGCTTTGGTTCCCGCTAAGCACGCTCTGCCTCTTACGTTTTCTGAAAGAGTTCTGGCCAGGTCCTCGTTCTGAGCGCTGGGAGGCGCCCCGCCTGCGGGCGGGCCAAACCTCTTTGTATTCTCCGACGAGAAATTTATTGCCTGCCGAAGAATGGTACTCGCCCGTTATCAATCACCGCTGCGACTCCCTTCTCTTCTTCCTTTGAGTACATTTCCAGCCTCTTCTCAAACCAAACCCGTCCTTCTTTTCTCGTCGACTCCGAAGTGTAGGAAGGCTTTAGCGGGTCACTTTTTCGATCTCCAGTGTCACATGGTCGGTTCCACTGGGGAGACAGCACTCGCACACGTTGACACAGGGTGGTAGTTGCAAGAAGGAAAAAGGAAATGCTGTCTGGCGCTCAGTTTCTGTGTAGATTAGACGTTATGTAAGTGGAGTAGTAAGTGGATAAATTGCGAGAAGTTCTGACTTAAGCGAGACGGCGTTTCATAGTTTTATTATTAACCATACTTATTTCAGAACTGTATCAAGTATCTTGACAGGGATTTATTTGTTTATTTTCTTTCTAAAAACTTTTATTGCATATTCACCTCTTGTGTCGGTTATACGAATTTTTTGTTAAAATGTTTTAAAGTATACAATGGAAAGATATTTAGATAATATTTAGATAATAAGAATTCTAATTAGTTTACGCACATGCCATCGGTTTACGCAGTGTAGCTTTTACACCTATGCTTCGCTTACAGATGTACATCAAGGGTACTAAATTAGGAAGTAATTCAGGTAAATAGTTGTTCACATACTTCACATGATGCTGTAAGTAGTGTATACTGGCACTTCAGTATTTATCTTACATTCTACAGCTTGTCATCTGCAAACAATGAAAATTTTACTGTTTTTCGTACATTTTGCACAGAATAGCGTTATTTAGCGTGTTGAATGCGATATTTTAGATTTTGTTGTCTCGGATCCCTATTTTATGATGTGTTAAAACACATTTTTTTAATTTGCCGTTGTCGTTTCTTGCTATTAAACACATGTTTCGTTTAATTTATCGGCAAAGCACAAGTTTCTGCTACAATTACTTGGTTTGTTATTGCTACGTGATGTTCATTTGTTACGTTTCTTATTTGTTTGGAGAGTTGCGCGCGATTTCGGAGTGTTGACATTTGAGGCGTTCGGCGTGCGCTTATGTGTGTGTGAGTGTGCATGCGTGAATGTATGTGTTTGGGAGAGAGAGAGAGAGAGAGAGAGAGAGAGAGAGAGAGAGAGAGAGAGAGAGAGAGAGAGAGAGAGACTGATGACTGATAGAAGAGAAGGGAGAGGCAGAGTAAATGGTTTGATGATGGTTGAGAAAACTTTAATATAGAGGGTAATCGTATGCTGTTTGCGAGTAGGGGGAATGAGCTCTTTTCGCAGGTCTTCTAGTGTAGCAAAAATTGTTTATAGTGGACAATGCTGTGTATTCATACAATGATTTCTTTCCCTAGGCAGTTGATTCTCGTGCGGGATAAATATCCTCTATTGTTAACTTTTGTCACAAGCTACTGCCTGATTTATGATGTTTTAAACCATTTTCCATTTTTGTTGGATGATGATTCTGCGCTAGTGAGTAAGTAGCTATTACTTTTTAGTGCTCTGAAATATATCTGTATGTCTCGTTCAAAAAAACTCTCACTTGTTTGCCCCACATATGGAGATTTATAGCAATTACAAATTAATTTCATTCGTTTACATTCTAATTAGGAAGTCACTACCTGCTGCTTCCTGAAGCATCTCGCTGAGAGTCAAAACTTGGTGTAGGTAAAATAGTTTTGTTCTTTGATGCCATTGAGAACGGCTTATATTTTTAGTACGTTTGTCTTAGGTGAGTTTTCTTGCATCCGCAGATGTCCCTCTGTGAAAAATTATCGTAAGGGAAACAAACAAACACGGCCACTGAAGATAGTACATACACTCCTGGAAATTGAAATAAGAACACCGTGAATTCATTGTCCCAGGAAGGGGAAACTTTATTAACACATTCCTGGGGTCAGATTCATCACATGATCACACTGACAGAACCACAGGCACATAGACACAGGCAACAGAGCATGCACAATGTCGGCACTAGTACAGTGTATATCCACCTTTCGCAGCAATGCAGGCTGCTGTTCTCCCATGGAGACGATCGTAGAGATGCTGGATGTAGTCCTGTGGAACGGCTTGACATGCCATTTCCACCTGGCGCCTCAGTTGGACCAGCGTTCGTGCTGGACGTGCAGACCGCGTGAGACGACGCTTCATCCAGTCCCAAACATGCTCAATGGGGGACAGATCCGGAGATCTTGCTGGCCAGGGTAGTTGACTTACACCTTCTAGAGCACGTTGGGTGGCACGGGATACATGCGGACGTGCATTGTCCTGTTGGAACAGCAAGTTCCCTTGCCGGTCTAGGAATGGTAGAAAGATGGGTTCGATGACGGTTTGGATGTACCGTGCACTATTCAGTATCCCCTCGACGATCACCAGAGGTGTACGGCCAGTGTAGGAGATCGCTCCCCACACCATGATGCCGGGTGTTGGCCCTGTGTGCCTCGGTCGTATGCAGTCCTGATTGTGGCGCTCACCTGCACGGCGCCAAACACGCATACGACCTTCATTGGCACCAAGGCAGAAGCGACTCTCATCGTTGAAGACGACACGTCTCCATTCGTCCCTCCATTCACGCTTGTCCCGACACCACTGGAGGCGGGCTGCACGATGTTGGGGCGTGAGCGGAAGACGGCCTAACGGTGTGCGGGACCGTAGTCCAGCCTCATGGAGACGGTTGCGAATGGTCCTCGCCGATACCCCAGGGGCAACAGTGTCCCTAATTTGCTGGGAAGTGGTGGTGCGGTCCCCTACGGCACTGCGTAGGATCCTACAGTCTTGGCGTGCATCCGTGCGTCGCTGCGGTCCGGTCCCAGGTCGACGGGCACGTGCACCTTTCGCCGACCACTGGCGACAACATCGATGTACTGTGGAGACCTCATGCCCCATGTGTTGAGCAATTCGGCGGTACGTCCACCCGGCCTCCCGCATGCCCACTATACGCCCTCGCTCAAAGTCCGTCAACTGCACATACGGTTCACGTCCACGCTGTCGCGGCATGCAACCAACAGTGGTTGCGATTAAAGACTGCGATTGAGCTCCGTATGCCACGGCAAACTGGCTGACACTGACGGCGGCGGTGCACAAATGCTGCGCAGCTAGCGCCATTCGACGGCGAACACCGCGGTTCCTGGTGTGTCCGCTGTGCCGTGCGTGTGATCATTGCTTGTACATCCCTCTCGCAGTGTCCGGAGCAAGTATGGTGGGTCTGACACACCGGTGTCAATGTGTTCTTTTTTCCATTTCCAGGAGTGTATTTTTCTATGGAAGCGTGGAAAGTAAGATCTATAAGGTTCAAAACATGTTTAGTGTGTGGATAATCATATTTTTTGTCGTCCTACGAATTATGAACGCTACATTCATATGATGAAGATAAGCTGTTGACAATAGAGAGACATGAAAATACTCTTACATAAGCAGCCACATTAGTATTAGTTTTCATGTATATCAACAGAATGTAACCTTAGACAATGTACTCGATAAATCTGAAAGTTTGTAACCGTCTTCTTTTGAATGTTCACTGTGAAATTACAGTCGCTGTTCTTCTTACAAGGATTTCCGTTCACTGCGTGATTACAAGACATTCGTCTTTTTAAAATCAACTTCCGACGCTTCATTCCATTCGTTTCAGATTTCCTCACCATACGCCTTCATCTGTTTCCTAGATTGCTGTCGGACATTTCTTCTCTCGTAGACTGTAGTATCTGTAATCGTGAGCGTAGCTTTGGATTCGTAATTAGCTTCCGTGATGTTTCCTCAGATTAATATCCGCGATCTTAGATCGATTGGTTGCATACGTTTCCTACGTATTTTTCTTCCAAGAGGCTTGCCAATGGTGCTGTTACCACGTTGTCTGTTTCACTGTTGCGTCCTTCCAGCTCTGTTACTTTTTGCTGCTACTCATTCTCATCTCTTTCTCTACTTTACTCACAAATCCTTTTTCTATACAGCAACCCATATGTTGTTGCATATGCACGCACTTTCCTTCAGAGTGCTGTTCATGCAAGTCTCTCTTCTTCTTCTTCTCCTGACGTCGCGTTGCGCATCGGTGTTAATTTATTCAAACTTCTAATAGCACATACTTATCTCTTTCTTTGCTCTTGACATTTCAATGGCGAAAACTTATCCTAAATGGTTCTCTCCCTCTCCGCCTATCTCTCTATAATTGCTGGTACGTCCCTTTTCTATCTTTCTTTTTCATTTTCCTTATAATTTTTGATGCTTACTTTTTCCGCTTCCTTCCATTTTGCACATTCCTTTTTCTCCTTTCCTCGTCTTCGTACTCCCCCTCCTCCTCCACCACCACCACCATAATCTTCCTCTTATTCTTTCCTTCTCGAGCTCTTCATCCACTTCTTCGTGTTCCGTAACTTAAAGTTTAATACTTCCTGAGTTAATATCGGCTAAGTAATACGCTGACGGAGGAAAAACGCAACACAAAAAATGAATATAGAGTAAGGAAATTTTTGGGAATACAATTGTCTAGGCAATGTGTTTAAATTAGTAATATTGCTAAATCACCCTTTTCTTTAAGTGCGAAATAAGCCACTTCCACTATGAATGCTGGTACATTATTAACAGATATAACCGCTAGAATGTTGAATGCAAGCAAGCAAACGTGCATGCATTCTGCTGCAAAGGTGGCGGATGTCAGTTCTATGCTCTTTGCACTTGGTCGGTCAATACATTTCGCCTAAAATCAACTCATCAAGTCCAATCTCAAAGGTAACTAACCCTCACAACCGTTACAGCGTGTATTTAAAACAAACTTTATTTGTATCCTTTATGCGAAACTGGAATAGACATCAGATTTCGATGTAGAAACAAGCCTACCATGTTTCATTTAGGTAGCACAAGTCTTCTAAGTTTTGCGATTTTGTTTTCGATCTGTGTGTTTCCTTCCATTAGTCCTTTGTGAAAAATTCTTGTGGATGATGATGTTCAATGGAAATAAAATTCAAAAAGGTACAGAGTACTGAATTGTGTCTGTGTTAATGTAAGGTTCAATGTATCTGCCGTAAGGCTAATACCATGTATAGCCAACAAATCAAAACTGAAATAGTTCAGATTAATAATGAAGCACTAAGTCGAATGGAAGAGTTTCTATGCTTGGAGCAAAGGAAGTTAACGATTTGGTGAACACGAAACGTTTTTACCGGAAGAGTAAAAATGTCCCGGAATGTATTTGTAAACAAAATACAGTTATGTACAGTTATTTTTTGAGTAAGGTTTCGATCTATGTGAGATACAAGACAGACAGTACGTGTTACCACATTTTGTTTTGGCAGTCAGACACCGACTTTAAATTAGAAAACCATTACTTAACTGGTAATTGTGTATCAGAAACCAGTGGAGATAAGAATTTCAGGGGGGGGGGGGGGAGGACAAATATAAGCGCAGTCTAAAGGATCAGAATACAGAGTGGACCACTACAAAATTCCACATTTCCCCTGCTTGAAACACAAAAAAATGGTACAAATGGCTCTGATCGCTCCAGTCCGGAACCGCGCGACAGCTACGGTCGCAGGTTCGAATCCTGCCTCGGGCAAGGATGTGTGTGGTGTCCATAGGTTAGTT
Source organism: Schistocerca gregaria (assembly GCF_023897955.1). Classification (NCBI taxonomy): domain Eukaryota; kingdom Metazoa; phylum Arthropoda; class Insecta; order Orthoptera; family Acrididae; genus Schistocerca; species Schistocerca gregaria. The sequence goes on from NC_064926.1 coordinate 352,496,926, forward strand.
AGGTTTAAGTAGTTCTAAGTTTTACGGGACTGATGACTTCAGATGTTAAGTCCCATAGTGCTCAGAGCCAAACTTGCCAAAAGATGTAAACGACCAAGATGAGAGGCGCCTTATTGACGGAGGGGTCCGACAACCGATCAGTTGCAGTCATTACACCAGAAATGAGGTACACGGCTCTTTTTGTCTGTAGTTTAACGATGCCCAGACGGTCAGTATCGCGGTTCGATCGCGTCCCCAAAATGGCTCTCAGCACTATGGGACTTAACTGCTGAGGTCATCAGTTCCCTAGGACTTAGAACTACTTAAACCTAACTAACCTAAGGGCATCACACACATCCATGCCCGAGGCAGGATTCGAACCTGCGACCGTAGCTGTCACGCGGTTCCGGAGTGAATCGCCTAGAACCGCTCGGCCACAACGACCGGGTGGACCGGTTTAGTGACATCTCTGAAGGTCAAAGGAACTGTCTCTGTGATACAGTATCCAAACTCAACGTCTGTCTTCAGGAGTTCTCGGTACCGGGGTCTCTCCAAACTTTTTTTGATGTGTATATTGCCCCGGACGTACTATGGAAGACAAGAATGTGGGGAGCAAATCTTATCCAATCAAATGTCAGTTGGAATAAGAGTTCGCTATTCGTCAAGGAAAAGTTGAAAGGGAGCGTGGCTGAATTAGCGCAGCGGCTGCTTGGAGTTCTGGAACGCGGCCTTTTCGTTAACACGGAAACAGTGGGCCAGGTGATTTACGCCTGTGTGCGGAGTAGTAGCCTCCTGGAAAGTGTGCCGGCTACTGCAGAGTTATTTCAGAGTAGTGTTCCTAGACGCGCACATGTGTTCCGAAAGCCAGTGCAAACGAACCATTTCCTCAGTCGCCTTGTGGTTCTCGAAAATTTTGTTGCTGTTGTTAAAAAATAAAAGTACAGTAATAGGTGTAGTGATCGTATGTGTAAATATTAGTTATAAAATTAAGTAAAGACTTGGTGAAGGAAGTTACAGGGACTCAAGTACGCTAGTAGAGACACGGAAGTGGAGCAGGACCGCGGAGAGGTAATCGTCCGACCGAGTATGCGAACCAAGCAGTCAGCAGTCTACTGGGGGCGTCGTCCGGAGGACATTGCCCGCCCCGCTGGAAAGCAGGGCAGACGGATCAGGAGCCAGCATAAGTCACATGTACGATACACGAGGGAACCTTCTAGGATCGAACCACAGAGGTCAGTCACTGTGCTACAAGCGTCACGCCGTCAGTAGCAACACGAAATAAATACCCCCGAAAGAGGCAGCTCCCTCTCGAAGTTTGCAGCTTCTTCTGAAGTCTGCTGGGAGTCTGCTCGAAGTCTGCTGGAAGTGCTGGTCAACTTATGGAGTACGCTTGTCATGTTCCGGAAGCCTCGTGACGTTTGCTGGGCTTGCTGATGTACTCCCGACGGTACGCATGAAGAAGAAGCGACAGCTATGGAGGTCATAGGACAGCATCGAACCTTATAGCAGCGTCTAGTTACCACGACTTACGAAGAAAGAAGAAGATGTCGTCCCTTCGCCAGTAAGTCACAGAAGTCGAGTCTTAGTTCTGAGTCAAGTCATTAAAGTCGAAGTCTCACCAATAGCAACGGAGGAAGACGTATAGTGAATAACCCGGGTGACTGGTTCGGACGAAGGGATGCGTCCGAATCAGTGAAGTCACCCGTGTATTGAAAAGAACTCCAGTGCAATGGACGCCGCCCAGAGCCGCCGAATCTGAGAACACGGGTTCGCTCCTAGCACGGGCCAACTTTCGTCATCGCAGTGGCCAGCCAGCCGCCCGGAATTGCAACCCAGTACACTCGCCGGCACACACTCTTGCCGCGTACGCAGCGCTCGCCACGTGCGGCCGTCGTCAGCTGCTGTTTCTGGGGCATTCCTTGCAGTCTACGTTAGCATCTCCCGCCGCCGCCAGCACCGAGGCCACTACGCCGTGTTGCTACGGAAGCACTGAACCAAGCGAGTAAAGTAAACCGGTTGAATTCCGCTGGATGCACTGTTGTCAAGGAAATGTTTGTCAATAAATAGCTCTTGGAGTAAGGGCTGTTTTATTGTACCTCATCCTCTACGCCAAGGGAAGAACCCACGTAGCCCAGCTCTCCATGCCTGACAAATAATAAGAATAACAGGAAAGAAATAAAAAGAGAGACGCTACAGTACAATTGCAAAGTAGTTAGCTAACCAGGCAGTGTAATGAAGGGAGGGAAGGCACTCATGATTCTGGCCAAATGAGTGAAGCAGTTAGTGATCGTAGAAGGTGAGCAACGGTACAGGCGACCTATGATATTGGCAGGTTATTGTAAGTTACCCAATCCTTTTTTCGATCTCTTTACAAGTGCATCAGATTTTGAACAGATATTGATAAACAAGTTTTGCGATTACTGCGGCTCAAAATGCGGTTACAAAATTTCTATGAAACATTGCAAGGGTCTCACACAGTGGGTTGCTGACGATGTAGTCTCTTATTTGTAGGAAAAGTTAGGAGCGATTACTGAAGCCATTAATGAAAGCCAGTCGGTGAGTAATTTTAGACAACGAGTCTTGCAATATGAGCTCTCGGAGCGAGCATCATATTATGTTCATTGTGCGGAATGTAGTTAGGAAAATTTGGTTCAGTATAATGAGAAAATCCGAGTAGCATTGTTGGCCGTATTAGTAGAAGTCCCAGAGAGAGACGTGTCAGAAGAATAATTTAGGACTTTCAGGTAGAAGACAGATCAAGTGTGATATTTTGCACTAAGCCACTGACTTTTGCTGAATTACATCAATTAGTCCTGCACATTGAGCAGTTTCGTTTCAGAGAAAATTAAGCCCCACACCAATGAAATAGAAGCTCCCAGTAGTGAACAAACATGTTTTCGTTTTTAATTTAAATCTGATATAGTGTGTTTCCTATGTAATGGGATGCGATTTTTTCAGGAAAACCGCTTGCGTCTTAGATTACATTGATTCCGCCGTTCATTTTACATTTAGGTCGGATGGAACGTATCTCATATATTTACTATGCAATCCAACTTTAATACATCGAATACGAGTGTCGAACAAAAGGAGGGTTTGTTAAGAGTATTAGGACGATTTCTGGGAGTACCGACGAACCGCTTGGCGGTCACCATTACTATCGAGCACACTGGTCACGGTTGACCAGTCTCCCAGTAGTTTATCTCCTCCTAAGAAGGAGTTATGGCAGGTGGTGGATAAAATGCTGGCGGAGAGAGTAATAGACTATGTGTGTCTCCCTAACCCTTGCCTAAGTTCTTAGTGACTAAATCTTAAAGGCAACGTTAGCGACCGGTAGTCGATTATAGGGTCCTCAGTAAACGGTTATTTCTTAATTTGCCCCATTGCCCGATTTTCCTTGGTTTTCTGGGGCTAAGCACTTTTCCATATTGGACATAAGCCAAGCCTATCATCAAATTCCTTTAACTGATGAATATAAACAGGTAAGTGAATCTATCACACCCCGATATTTGAGAATAATCGGGTGCCTTTTGGTCTTGCCACGGGACTGGCGGTTTTGCCCGTTTGCTAGATGCTGTTTTGGTAGTCTTTAAATAGAAATTTGTTTACAACTATGTTGATGACATTGTGATCTATAGCCGTACGTCTGACGATAATTTGTTTCATGTTGTCCAGGTGTTGGAAAGGTCGCGTGAGGCTCGTCTCATCGATCTTCTAAGATCAAATTACTGCCTAGCGAGACGTCCTTTTTGTGGCATATATTTTCTGCTGAACGGTGTCTGCATGGCTCAGAAACGGACTGCTACGGTACAGAAATGTCCAATACACAGACGTCACTGGGCTTGTCGGTATTTTCCGAAAGTTCGTACCTGCACAACTGATTGCACCTCTTAACCAGTTAACATGGTAGAGTGAACCTTTTTTTGCTATCATCCCAGCAGGAATATTTTGACGTTATAAAAACAGCTTCAATCAATGCGCCTGTTTTTGGGTGCCAGATTTTAATTGCCATTTTACCCTATAGTCTCATGCTTGGAATGCTAGTATTGCTATTGTACTTCTTCAGGAAAGTAGTCAGGGGGGGTCCGCATGCTTAGCTAAGTAGTAGTGTGCTTGCCTCCCATGCGGCGGGTACGGGTTCGATTCCTGGCCTCGTTTGAGTTTTTCTCCGCTCGGTGTTGTGTTGTCCTCATCATCATTATATCATCATCACCGGCACGCGAGTCGCCCGATTTGGCATCGACTAACACAAGACTCGCACTCGGTGGCCGAACTTGACACGGATGGGGCCTCCCGGCCTGCAGCGTCATCATTTCATTTTTGGTTGAGGAAGTAGGTCTATAGCTTACTCCTCTCGGACCGTAGCTGAGGTAAAAAAATACATTATGTTTACGAATTCAATCGTTAGTCTGCGTTATTCGGGCATGAAAAGCTAAAATTTTATCTCGAATGTTAGCAATATTTATAGGAATCTGTCAACCAAGCGGAGTCCTGGCTGTTTCCTCCTCCAGCTAAATTGGGAAGTCTTACTAGGTGAGTGGAGCTGTTATCGACTTTTGGCTTTGAGATCCGAAACTTTAACGGAACTGGTGATCAAGTAGCCAATGCCCTGAGTCGCATGTTTGAACTGAACTAGGTACCGGCAGAATTGGGACCCGAAGTATCTAATAATATTTGTATTTGTATTAAACTTCGTGGAGTACCTGACCTGTATGATGTTCTGGACACTAGGCAAAAAAATGAGCTACGTTTGTGTGATTAGGGGACACTTAAAAGCGGGGAAGTTGGTTTCAGGGTGCCTACTGTATAAGGGGATCTGCACCCGTGCTCTAGATGTAGCGTCTATGATTCATAATCAAAACTTTTCGTTCCGGGTTCGCATCGCTCCGCAGCTTAAATTTTGATTAATAATCGGCATTGGCGGCCGAAGACTTCCAGCATAAGAAGTCACCCTCATTCTACCAACAGCCTTGTCAAAGGGGGCGGAGGAGCCGACAGAGGTTCAGGGCACTCTCTTGTCCCAGGGGACGGAAAATCCAACTAAAAGCGGAACAATCGGCAATGATCAACGGGACGAGGATGTAGAAGGCAGTGGAAACCACTGCATTACAGTCACGTAACGTGTATCCACAGGACATGTGGCCAGTAATTGAAGAAGGGTCATGTTTGTCTCTCCATTGGCAAAAAATTCCGGAATGTCTCCCATTCGGATGTCCGGGAGGGGACCACCAAAGGGGAGGTTACCATGAGAAAAGATTGAATAATTAACGAAAGGATAACGTTCTATGAATCGGGGCGTGGAATGTCAGTAGCTTGAACGCGGTACGGAAACTAGAAAATCTGAAAAGGAAAATGCAAAAGCTCAATCTTGTTATAATAGAGGTCAGTGAAGTGAAGTGGAAAGGAGACAAGGATTTATGGTCAGATGTGTATAGGGTAACATCAACAGCAGCAGAAAATGATATAATAGGAGTAAGGTTCGTTATGAATAGGAAGATAGGGCTGAGATTGTGTTAGTGTGAACAGTTCAGTGATCGGGTTGTTCTTATCAGAATCGATAGCAAACCCAAACGGACAATGATAGTTCAGGTACACATGTCGATGTCGCAAGCTGAAGATGAAGAATAGAGAAATTGTATGAGAGTACTGACAGGGAAATCCAATATGTGAAGGGGGATGAAAATCTAATAGTCGTGGGAGACTGGAATGCAGTTGTAGACGAAGGAGTATCAGAAAATATTACAGGAGCATATGGACTTCAGACAAGGAATGAAGGAGGTAGACTAATTAAGTTCTGAAACAAGTTTCAACTGGTAATAGCGAATACTCTATTAAAGAATCACAAGAGGTGGAGGTACAATTGGAAATGGCCGGGAGGTACGGCAAGATTTCAATTACATTACATTATGATCAAACAGACATTCCGAAATCAGGTACAGGATTGTAAGGTGAACCCAGGATCAGATACAGTCTCAGATCACAATATAGTAGTGATGAAGAGTAGGCTGAAGTTTAAGACGTTAGTCAGGAATAATCAATAGGCAAAGAAGTGTGATACCGAAGTACGAAGGAATGACGAGATACGTTTGAATTTCTCTAAGGCTATAGATACTGCAATAAGGAACACCTCAGTAGGCAATATAGTTGTAGAGGAATGGACATCTCTAAAAAGGGCCCTCACAGAAACGGGAAGGAAACTCTAGTTGCAAACAAGGTAACTGCGGAGAAACCACGGGAGACAGATGAAATACTTCAACTGATCGATGAAAGGAGTAAGTACAAAATGTTCCAGGAAACTCAGTAATACAGAAATACAAGTCCTTGAGGAATGAAATAAATAGGAAGTGCAGGGACGCTAAGACGAAATGCCTGCAGGAAAAATGTGAAGACATCGGAAAGGATATGATTGTCGGAAGGACAGACTCACATGCAGGAAAGTCAAAACAACCTTTGGTGACATTAAACGCAAGGATGATAACGTTAATAGTGCAACGGGAATTCCACTGTTCATTGCAGACGAAAGAGCGGGCACATTGAAAGCCTCTATGAGGAGTCGATCTATAAGAGGCAGGTGATCCAGTATTAGAATCAGAAGTTAAAAGAGCTTCGGAGGAGTAAAGATCAAATAAGGCAGAAAGGATAGATAACATTCCATCGGAATTTCTAAAATCATTGGGGGAATTGGCACCAAAACGACTATTCACGTTGGTGTGTAGAGTGTATGGCGACATACCATCTGACTTTCGGAAACCATCATCGACACAATTCCGAAGACGGAAAGAGCTGCCAATTGCGAGAATTAACGCACAATCCTCTTAACAGCTCATGCACCCAAGGTTCTGACAAGAATAATATACAGAAGAATGGGAAAGAAAATTGAGGATGCGCTAGATGACGATCAGTTTGGCTTTTGGAAAAGTAAAGGCACGAGAGAGGCATCTCTGACGTTGCGGTTAACAATGGAAGCAAGACTAAAGAAAAATCAAGACATCTTCATATGATTTGTCGATCCGGAAAAAGAATTTGAGAATGTAAATTGATGCAAGATGTTCGAAATTCTGGAAAAAAGTAGGGATGAGCTATAGGGAGAGAGGGGTCATATACAATATGTACAACAGCCAAGAAGGGATATTAAGAGTGGACAACCAAGAACGAAGTGCTCGTATGAAAAACGGTGCAAGACAACGATGTAGCCATCTTTCCCTACTGTTCAATCCGTTCATCGAGGAAGCAATAATGAAAATAAAGCAAAGGTTGAAGAGCGGAGTTAAAATTCAAGTTGAAAGGATATCAATGATACGATTCGCTGATGACTTTGCTATACTGAATGCAAGTGAAGAAGAATTACGTGATCTGCTGAACGGGACGAACAGTCAAATGAGTACAGAGTATGGACTGAGAATAAATCGAGGAATGACGAAGGTATTCAGAAATAGTAGAAATTAGAATAGTGAGAAACTTAACATTAGGACTGATGGTCACGAAGTAGATGAAGTTAAGGTCTTCTGCTACCTGGGCAGTAAAATAATCAAAGACGGACGGAGCAAGGAGGACATAAAGAGCAGACTAGCGATGGCGAAAAGGACATTCCTGGCCAAGAGAAATCTACTAATTAATTTTAGGACGAAATTTCTGAGAATATACATCTGGAGTACAGTATTTTATGGTAGTGAAACATGGACTGTGGGAAAACGGAACATAAGAGAATCGAAGCATTTGGAATGTGGTGCTAGAGACGAATGTTGAAAATTAAGTGGACTGATAAGGAAAGGAATGAAGAGGTTCTGTGCAGAATCGGAGAAGAAACGAATATGTGGGAAACACTGACAAGGAGAAAGGAGAGAAACAGAGGACATGTGTTAAGACATGAGGGGACTTCCATGGTACCAGAAGGAGCTGTAGAAGGCAAGAAATTGGAATACATCCAGCAGATAATAGAGGACGTAGGTTGCAAGTGCTGCTCTGAGATAAAGAGGTTAGCAGAGGAGAGGTTCAAATGGTTCAAATGGATCTGAGCACTATGGGACTTAACTTCTAAGGTCATCAGTTCCCTTAGAACTTAGAACATCTAAAACCTAACTAACGTAAGTACATCACACACATCCTTGCCCGAGGCAGGATTCGAACCTGCGACCGTAGCGGTCGCGCGATTCCAGACTGTAGCGCCTGGAACCGCTCGGTCACCCCGGCCAGCCAGAGGAGAGGAATTCGTGTCGGGCCGCATCAAACCAGTCAGATGAAAAACAAGGGGGATGTTATATTGCCCGTCGCGATGCAAAATTAAGATTTGCCTGCTGCATAATTTGTTTTCTGCCATATTTAACTATTTTCGTGAATCTTCTTGTTGGGAGGGTGTGGCTCATATTGGTATCTGTAAGTCCCCTACGAAAACTAAGGATAACCTAGCGTGGTCGAACCTTAATAAGGAATTAACGCGGTTTGTTAGCCAATGCTGGGTGTGCCTTACAGCGAAGCCTAATCCTAATCCCAAGAAAGGAGCATTAAGTTCTGACTGGGAGGAACGCCCTATGGTAAAGCTTTTTACTGACTACATAGGCCCCCTCCCGTGGACTCAGCACACAAATAAGTATTTACTGGTTACTGTAGGTGCGTTCTCCCGTTTTGTTTGGTTTCCGAGTATAGTGAGGACAGTTCTGACCACTGTTCCACCTTTGTATATGGTTTTCTCCGTTTTTAGTGCACCGAAGGTTCTGATAAGTGATACAGCCCGAGCCTTTTTGTAGAGGATCTGTTGTGCCAATTCCATAGCCACCCGCAGCCATCGTTTGCACAGAGCGCGAATCGCAATTTCAAATATGCCCGTATCATATTCCACCTGAAAGCTCAGACTCGGTGGGGCTAGGCGATAAGATGGCGACATCTGCGTTGAATACTGCGCACCATAGGGCTCATCGACCCCCACCTCCAAGTAGTTCCCTAGTAATTCGCCATTGCCAAATGTCTGGCCTATCAACGACATATGGCCCACCGATAGCAGTCCTGAAACTATAAGGAAGAAATTACAGGTCACTAGGAATAATATCCTACGTGTGCGTGAAGGGCAGACTGCGCTACAAGAGTAGGCGTCCCACCACTCTGCGAGATGACGGTCAGGTTTTCTTCAAACTTTGTTGAGCGCATTGTAAGAAAACTGAAAAAAATCACATCTAAAATGATTTCTCGTTTCTTGGGTCTCTATGAAGTGACCAAAGTTCTCTCCCCAGTTACGTTCCTGGTTTGTGAAGTAACCATTAAGATCTCTCCTCTCTCGAATTTCGGCTTAAAAAGGGGAGGGATTGCGTCGTGCGCGGAACAACTCTGAAAGCCACTTTCTAATAGGACTGACTTTGCGCCACTCTGATGGAGTCGATGGTGATATACACTCCTGGAAATTGAAATAAGAACACCGTGAATTCATTGTCCCAGGAAGGGGAAACTTTGTTGACACATTCCTGGGGTCAGATACATCACATGATCACACTGACAGAACCACAGGCACATAGACACAGGCAACAGAGCATGCACAATGTCAGCACTAGTACAGTGTATATCCACCTTTCGCCGCAATGCAGGCTGCTATCCTCCCATGGAGACGATCGTAGAGATGCTGGATGTAGTCCTGTGGAACGGCTTGCCATGCCATTTCCACCTGGCGCCTCAGTTGGACCAGCGTTCGTGCTGGACGTGCAGACCGCGTGAGACGACCCTTCAACCAGTCCCAAACATGCTCAATGGGGGACAGATCCGGAGATCTTGCTGGCCAGGGTAGTTGACTTACAACTTCTAGAGCACGTTGGGTGGCACGGGATACATGCGGACGTGCATTGTCCTGTTGGAACAGCAAGTTCCCTTGCCGGTCTAGGAATGGTAGAACGATGGGTTCGATGACGGTTAGGATATCCGTGCACTATTCAGTGTCCCCTCGACGATCACCAGAGGTGTACGGCCAGTGTAGGAGATCGCTCCCCACACCATGATGCCGGGTGTAGGCCCTGTGTGCCTCGGTCGTATGCAGTCCTGATTGTGGCGCTCAGCTGCACGGCGCCAAACACGCATACGACCATCATTGGCACCAAGGCAAAAGCGATTCTCATCGCTGAAGACGACACGTCTCCATTCGTCCCTCCATTCACACCTGTCTCGCGACACCACTGGAGGCGGGCTGCACGATGTTGGGGCGTGAGCGGAAGACGGCCTAACGGTGTGCGGGACCGTAGCCCAACTTCATGGAGACGGTTGCGAATGGTCCTCGCCGATACCCCAGGAGCTACAGTGTCCCTAATTTGCTGGGAAGTGGCGGTGCGGTCCCCTACGGCACTGCGTAGGATCCTACGGTTTTGGAATGCATCCGTGCGTCGCTGCGGTCCGGTCCCAGGTCGACGGTCACGTGCACCTTCCGCCGACCACTGGCGACAACATCGATGTACTGTGGAGACCTCACGCCCCACGTGTTGAGCAATTCGGCGGTACGTCCACCCGGCCTCCCGCATGCCCACTATACGCCCTCGCTCAAAGTCCGTCAACTGCACATACGGTTCACGTCCACGCTGTCGCGGCATATTACCAGTGTTAAAGACTGCGATGGAGCTCCGTATGCCACGGCAAACTGGCTGACACTGAGGGCGGCGGTGCACAAATGCTGCGCAGCTAGCGCCATTCGACGGCCAACACTGCGGTTCCTGGTGTGTCCGCTGTGCCGTGCGTGTGATCATTGCTTTTACAGCCCTCTCCCAGTGTCCAGAGCAAGTATGGTGGGTCTGACACACCGGTGTCAATGTGTTCTTTTTTCCATTTCCAGGAGTGTAGATTGTCTTTGCCAGAGAGTAACTTGTCATGTAAACGTGGTCCTTAGGCGGCGAGTACGAGGCAGCGAAGAGGTTGTGGGTTAGCAGTGACACAAAGAAGGTAGTGATATGGGTCGGTGCTATCGATTCCTGACTGGGTCGGGAAATATCTTGTCTGTACTTTGAGTGATCGCACTGTCCCGTTGTTGTAGACGTGTTGACAGTCAACGGCATCTACGCTGTCGGATCCCGTATCCGTTGTCCGGAGGAGTTTGTCGCTGCACCCTGGTTGGATTTGTAGACGAGTACTTGTTCACTCCATGAGAAGCTGAGTAATTCTGTTATTCAATAGGTGATGATCTATTTTACTCGTACTTGTTGTGGAGGAGGTCACTGCGGTTGCCCTCGTGGGGCGCCATTTGTGTAGTGTGTATGTGTGCTCCCGGTGGTATTCGATTAGATTTTATCACGGCAATTTAATGATGTGTGTAATATATTGCCAAGAAGTGTACGCAGCACATAAATTTGAACTAAAATATGATTATCAGCTAGTGGCACAATGGTCCTCATGAAGTAGCTGTGGATGAATTCTAATGCTACAGATCAATCTTTGAGTTAGCAAACAACGTTTGTAGTTGAACAGTTCGCGTCTCCTTACTTGGGATTCCTCTGAAGGTGCTCTGCGCCAAATATTGTGCCATGAGCGAAACTGGTGTGCACAAAACTTGTTAGTAAGGGTCCCGTTGCATTTGCTGTTGCGTAGTTTAAGTTCTGTTGCTAGGCTGATTTTATTTGAAGACTGTTTTTGATGTAGTTGGCAGGAGAGCCAACACCTCGTAGCTAAAGGAGGGCGAAATGCACGCGTTATAGCTCACGCAGGCTGGCGTGAGCTCTGGAACATGACAAGGGAATTAGAATTGAGAAAAACGGACGTAGCTGGTGGAATACTTAACTTTAATCCATTAATGGAGAACGTCGCTCTTTATGGTACATGATTCACAATATCAATAGTACGGATACTGGCGCCTTGCTAGGTCGTAGCAAATAACGTAGCTGAAGGCTATGCTAACTATCGTCTCGGCAAATGAGAGCGTAGAAATCAGTGAACCATCGCTAGCAAAGTCGGCTGTACAACTGGGGCGAGTGCTAGGAAGGCTCTCTAGACCTGCCATGTGGCGGCGCTCGGTCTGCAATCACTGATAGTGGCGACACGCGGGTCCGACGTATACTACCGGACCGCGGCCGATTTAAAGGCTACCACCTAGCAAGTGTGGTGTCTGGCGGTGACACCACAGTTTTGTTATTTGAATGAATATCAGTATACCATTATAAATTTTGTAAAAGGGTTTAATATACGCATTTTTAGATATATTTATGGATTTCAATATAACTGTAAAGTAGTTACATAGTTTCAGCTTCAACTTTTAATTGGTGTTATTATAATTGACCATAGCTTAAATTTGATATCACTATTACACCACTATTTGCTGTCAACATTCGATCAAGGTTGATATTTAATCAGGGCTATCGTAATGGTTAAACCTTAAAAATGTTGTTGGGCAACATGTGATTTTGTAAATTTTGAGTAAGAATTACTTGTCAGTAAATTTGGTTTAGATACGAGTGTGTGCTGGTATTAGCCTTGCACCTTCCCATTCCCTACAGCTCCTGCTATAGTATATTTCGATCACAGTCTTCTAGTTTGGTTCACCTTAGGAAGGCGATACAGCAGTGATTCTGCGTGCCACGGATTCGACAAGGCACCGGTAGGTTTCCGGAGGTGCGTGGCATATGATATTTACAGACACATGACGCAGTTCTCTAAAATTAGGAGTAGGTAATTTGAAGGCGTGGAGATACCGACCAGTAGGATCCTAGCTGTATTTTGACACATGCATGTGAGTTCACCTTCATATCCTCCAAGCATTGTAGAGAGATCATGGCCTTGGCAAGGACAGTTATACTGTTGCAATATGCCATCGCCGCGGGGAAGACTTCCCAGCAGTCACTCGCCTGGATAATAGCGTATCCAGACATGACTGTCCCCTTGTGATAACAAGAAGCGTGGTCATTCCGACCGGGTTATCAATGATCCACTGCCCAGTGTCGAGCACCTCGTGCCCACTTCTACCCTGATTGGCGATGTTGTTGAGTTCGATGATTGTTAGTTACGAACTTCATAGAATGTCTGAACGATTCGTTTATCGAAATGATATGCAACGAGTTTACACGATTGCATAGCCTGTATGATTAGTGCTGACATTAATGAAAACATTATTTTTAGTCTTTCTCATCCAACGGCTCTTTTTCTTTTACTGATTAGCAGTTTTTATGTAGAAATTACGCAGTGGAATAGGAGCTGTCCAGACAACTGAGCAACTATTTTTGTCGCTGCATACGGAATTCCTATTTGAACCACTGACTGCCTTAACAATGGACAAAAAAGACTTTTCGCCTTTCGCTATTGTAGTTATAGGAATCACTGTTCTCTTCAAATTGTGATGGATTACTTATGACGAACTTCATTAGTGAAGATACATATTGTGGCGGCGGAGCTGATGCCAATCTCGTGGAAGAGATAACTACATGACGTCTGTGGGTGAAAACCACAATTTATTCTTAGTACTCGCTTTCGTACAATTAATACTTTCATTCTAAGTGATGAGATACCCGAGAAAACTATTCTGTACGACATTATTCAGTGACAATGTGTAAAATATAACAGGAGACTGATACGTTTTTTCCAGGACTGACAATTATACGAAGAACTAAAGTGGCTGTCCTTAACTGTTTGAGAAATTCAGTAATATTCTTCTTCCAGTTCAAGTTTCAATCATTATGTACACTCAAAAACTTGCAGCATTCTACCCTTCTTTCTGACTCCTGTTGTTGGAATGACTATTTCTTGTACAGAACTGAATGTTGCGAGTTGTTTTCACAACTTAAGGAGAGTGAATTTTCAAAGAGTCGCTTAATAATTCATAACTCTTCTGTTGGTGTTACTCTAATGAGGTTTATTATAACACTAGTATCGTCTGCAAAAAGCACAAATTTATCTAGTAGATAACAAGTGCTTCCATTATTCTCACCACACCTCGTGACCGCTACGATGCCAGGTAGCACACAAGTACGATTTGGCATTAGGCAGCGGTCACGATGTTCGGCTCTTCTTTCTATGAAATTCTACAGGGAGAGCTGCAGAAGTAAAGCTGGGGCAAAGATAGAATTGGAAGATAAATACCAATTAACAGGGAACGTTGTGTGCAACTCAGATGAAGATAACGGAACAAGGGAGGCAAATGCGAAGGGCGGCATTGAGGCTGTCAGAATACGGCTGACGCAATAAATATAAGGTGTACTGAAAGAGAAAAGAACCGGAAGCTGTAAAATGAAAACCGCTCAACGGATCATAGCGTCATAGTTTGTGGAAGAAGATGCGTCCTCATTTAGAATCCTGATTTCGGAAACCCGCAGCTAGAGGGACACACAAACGTCCTTGCGATGACAGAGCAAGCACATACATACGTCGACCATCCACGGTACTCATTCACCCTCACAATTGTAAAATGGAGGCTTCAGAAGAAGAGCAAAGGGCTGTAGTGTGTTTTGGCTGACGGGTATCCCGCATGAAGCTGTAAAATGAAAACCGCTCAACGGATCATAGCGTCATAGTTTGCGGAAGAAGATGCGTCCTCATTTAGAATCCTGATTTCGGAAACCCGCAGCTAGAGGGACACACAAACGTCCTTGCGATGACAGAGCAAGCACATACATACGTCGACCATCCACGGTACTCATTCACCCTCACAATTGTAAAATGGAGGCTTCAGAAGAAGAGCAAAGGGCTGTAGTGTGTTTTGGCTGACGGGTATCCCGCATGATTCCACTAGAGACTGTTATTCGAAGTGATGTCGCTATGTCTTCGTTTCAAGGACCACACGTTCCAAGAAAACAATCACTTCTCTGGTACAGCGCTGCATACGTTCAGGAGAGAGACCCTGTCGTTATTAGTCCTGTGCCGGTTGAGGATTGTGACGCAACCATTGAGCGCACGTTTTGAGAAATTTTAGCCTCTTCTTAATGAAGGCGTGACCACTTCAGACAACTAATCCGACCTCTGCTACCGTAGTTCGTCGTTCTACAGTAACAAGGGCATTCACCTGCTATGAAATGGCATCGGTAAGGCAGTGTGGTGTTCTAGACCATCCACCATTGGCTATCGATATGAGTCCTTCCCTGAACCGCTTGTGCTACGCCTTGACGCTTGCAACACATATGCAATGCTCTCTGTACCCTTGCGCCATTCTTCGATAATTCCGTTCCGCATACACCTTCCGATGCCAGGAAGCTCACTGCACCCTTATGCTCTTCTTTTGAAGCAGTCAATATCTATTTTATGAACGACCGATTTTTTGGACGTCCGAGGCCTGAGCGTGCTCACTCAGTCGCTGTGTGGGTGTATGTCGACGTCTGCCTAACAGCAAGTTTGGAACCCAGTACGCTGGTAGAGACTGCATCTTCTTTCTTAAGCAACGATACCGGGTTGGTGCATAAGTTCGTACAGTTTTTCATGATTTTAATAAACATAACAGATAAACTTAACAGAAACCTTAGTCATCAGTTGTACAAACTGCTTTACTATTTACAACAGTGTGCCAACGCTGGGTTAACTTTTCCATTTCGTGACTGTAGAGAACAAGTAGTTTTGAGGCGAAAAAGTGGACGAGCCTTATTCAGAACACATTTTCATCTCGAAATAAAGGTTGTCTGGTGGCAAGCAGATGAAGTAAAAAACCGAGGTCACAAGATCAGGTGAATAAGGAGAGTGTGGAATGACTTCCCAAAGCAACTCCTGTATAGTGTTTTTAGTAAGTCTGGCAGGGTGCTGATCGGCCTTATATTGGAGTAGCGCCACTTCCCGCTGTCATCTTGGTCATTTATGGATTGCGTCTGCAAGACGTCTCAGTTGTTGACAATAAATATCAACAGCAGTGATGACACCTCTCGGATGCAATTTGTAGTACACCACACCGCCGCTTTTAAACTAGAGCAAACCTTTGTACGTGGAGTTAGGTTTGTTTGAGCTCAAGCAGTCCTTTCTTCTCTTTACGGTGCCATAGACACACCATTTATCGTCACACGTAATGATACTGGATAGCAATGGCCGGTATTGTTCACGAGCCAATTGATGACGAGCAAAGTGAGATGCACCTACGGTCAGCCGTTGGTTTTGTGATCTTTTTCCAACAGCACGCCGGCCGGGGTGGCCTAGCGGTTCTAGGCGCTTCAGTCTGGAATCGCGCGACCGCTACGGTCACAGGTACGAAACCTCCTCGGTCATGGATGTGTGTGATGTCCTTAGTTTAGTTAGGTTTAAGTAGTCCTAAGTTCTAGGGGATTGATAACCTCAGATGTTAAGTCCCATAGTGCTCAGAGTCACGTTGTACTCATAGACCCATTTTTTGAACACTCCCTATTGCACGCAAATGTCGCACTATGGTGGAACGATAGCAACTCATCAAGTATGTCGGTTCTCTAATACACTGACGTGGATCAGTGTGGATCACTATGTTTAAACGATCTTCATCAAGCCACAGTGCTCTTTCTGAACAAGGGAAGTCCATAAGGTCGAAATGATTCACCTTAAAACAAGAAAACGATTTTCTTTCCGTCCAGTGGCATTATGCCCATAGACGGCGCAAAGGTTTCTGGCTACTTCCGCTGGTGTCGTCCCGCTATTGAACTAAAACAGATGAATAAGTCGGAAATGATCCGATTCTCGACTTAGCACTCCATTTTCTAGCGTCCACAGCTCTACTCGCTACATCTACATCTACATCTACATGGATACTCTGCACATCACATTTAAGTGTCCGGCAGAGGGTTCATCGAACCACCTTCACAATTCTCTATTATTCCAATCTCGTATAGCGCGCGGAATGAATGAACACCTATGTCTTTCCGTAGTAGCTCTGATTTCCCTTATTTTATCTTGGTGGTCGTTCGTCCCTAAGTACGACGATGTCAACAAAATATTTTCGCATTCGGATGAGAAAGTTGGTGATTGGAGTTTCGTGAGGAGATTCCGTCGCAACGTAAAACGCCATTATTTTAATGATGTCGATCCTAAATCCTGCATCATTTCAGTGACACTCTCTCCCATATTTCGCGATAATACAAAACGTGCTGCCTTTCTTTGAACTATTTCGATGCATTCTGTCAGCCCTATCTGGTAAGGATCCCACACTGCGCAGCTGTATTCTAAAAGAGGAAGGACAAGCGTAGTGTAGGCAGTCTCCTTAGTAGGTGTGTTACATTTTCTAAGTGTCCTGCCAATAAGACGCTGCCTTTGGTTAGCCTTCCCCACAACATTTTCTATGTGTTCCTTCCAATTTAAGTTGTTCGTAAATGTAATTCCTAGGTATTTAATTTAATTTACGGTCTTTATATTTGACTGATTTATCGTGCAACCGAAGTTTAACGAATTCTTTCTCGCCCTCACGTGGATGACCTCACAGTTACGTTATTTAGAGTCAACTGCCACTTTTCGCACCATTCAGATATCTTGTCTAAATCGTTTTGCAATTTTTTTGATCTTCTGATGAGTTGACTAGTCGGCAAACGACAGCGTCATCTGCAAACAACCAAAGACGGCTGATCAGATTGTCTCACAGATCGTTTATATAGAGAAGGAGCAGCAGAGAAACTGTAACACTGTCCTGGGGAACGTCAGAAATCATTTCTGTTTTACTCGATGACTTTTCGGCAGTGACTACGGCCTGTGACCTCTCTGATAGGAAATCACAAATGCAGTAACATAAGTGAGATGATGTTCCATAAGCACGCAATTTCCCTACGAGCCACTTGTGTGTACAGTGTCAAAAGCCTTCCGGAAATCCAGAAATACGGAATCGATCTGAAATCCCTTGTCAAGAGCAGTCACCGCTGTCTGCAAATGGCAATATGGGAAACAAAAGCGCTACAGACGAATGCACCCACCTTATATTACGATCGTTTCAGCAGTTTTCATTTGACTGTCTCTAGTTCGTTTATTTTTTAATGCACCTTACAGTACGCTCTACGTAAATAGTTTCAGTGATTCGTGGTAGTACCGCTATTTCGTTCACGCAATTCTGCTGCCTTCGTTGAAGCGAGTCTGTCGAGCTGCAGATTTAGGTCGGGGATACCGGCGCACTGCCCGTGATTGCCCGTCTCCAGCAGGCGGATAAGCCGTCCGTTGCGCCTACGTCGTCAGGGCGACGCCGCCGACTCCGGAGCAGCGCGCGCGGGCGTGTTTGCAGGGGATGCCGGCCGAGCTTTGCACGCCGTAGACGTCGGCGTCGCCGTCGCCGTCGGCAAATTGGCCGGAAGCTGAGCGCCTCTTATCTGGGCGTCGCCACGCTCGCTCGCCGCACACCGCGGCGCCTGCAGCGGATGGACGAGCTGCCGGAATGTCGAGCCGGCCCCACACTCGTACTGCAGGCATTTCTCCACCTTTCGGCAGGGGCGCCAGGAGATGCCGTGTGACACGAGTAAAATTCATACGGCTGCCAGATATACAGTTTCTCTCTCCGCACATTTCTTGAAAATTGCGAGCGTTGAGTCGCAGGGGATTACCAAGTGAGCTGTCGCAATCGTTCAGACATTCGGATCTAGCCATCCGTATAGAATCACTTTGCTGTCGGTCTGTCTGTCTATCCGATTGTTAAGACACCTATTTCTTAGAAGTATAAAGTCTGTGGCCACTGGTCGGCATAGTAAATGTTAGCTTGTAAGTTAATGCAATCCACATACATGGCTATTTATGTCACAGTTACATATTTAAGTATTCGCAAACCCACTCATGAAAATGGCCTAAATTCACTAAATTTGTCAAGAAGAAAGGTTTCACTCGAAAGTGGACGAAAAAATCCGCACATAGCGAATTTGTAATTATATCACACAAAAAAGACTGGTATTCGTTATATGACCATCCCTCTCTCTCCACTCGTCTGACAAGCCCGCTTTTTTCTCAGAATGGGGTAGATGTACCAAGTTGAACTTTATGTCACTATAGTACTTTAATGGCGCAAAAATGTTAAGCTTCTAAATCAATGCCCTCAAAACATACATGTTTGGATAGTCAAAAACACACTAGTTAAAAATAGTTCAAGTGGCTCTAAGCATTATGGGACTTAATTTCTGAGGTCATCAGTCCCCTAGAACTTGGCACTACTTAAACCTAACTAACCTAAGGACATCATACACATCCCTGCCCGAGGCAGGATTCTAACCTGCGATAGTAGCGGTCACGTGCTTACAGACTAAAGTGCCTAGAACCGCACGGCCACTCCGGCCGGCACTCGTTAAAACCTGTAAGGTACTTCTCCTTCAAGTAGGATAACGAAATTTGACAAAAAGGAAGGTATCATAGCACAAATAAAGGAAAAAATAAGAAATTGTTAATTTGTGGATATATTATACGAAGAAAGTATTTCTTTTGTGATTTCGTAAGCGACTTCGAAATACAACATTGTGGTAATGTGTTCATTAGATTGACGAATACAAATCCAAGGTACGTAATACGAAATACAAGAAAACATTCTTGCTTCTTGCTTGGAAGACACTAGGGAATTCGTGTTGTTTACTAATATTAACCATATAACCCTCACCATGATTCATGCACTCGGCAGCTATTGATGGTTGCAGTTTTTGGAACTACTGATGTCACCGTGTGACAAATACTTGCGTGACTTCAGATAGCTGTAAAACAGATCTGTGTTTTTCTATTAAAGTCCCGAAGCTATCCTAGCAAATATATTTTCGTAACATTCTTACTGATGATCAAAATAGATAGAACCTATGCGTTAACAATCTTTTTTACATTGTAGCTTATGGTGTACCGAAAATAACTATCTTTAAATCACTGACCTCATACGATAACTAGTGCGCACATTATTACCATCGAAAACAATGTGATTAAAGCCATGAGTTCTAATCAACGAGAAACTAATAGGTCTAAAACAATAGCTAAGGGATACATTCTGCTCCTGAAATGTAGCTTATGTGACTAGTAACAGAAGTGTATATAGGAAACCGAGAAGAACAATCACCTTTATTAACAACGCTAATTATATATATATCGAAATGAGATATATTTATTGATGAAAGAATGACACAGACGGATGTAGGATGCACTAGGTACTGATACTCGTAGATGAAGAAGCTTGCACAGGATAGAGTAGCATGGAGAGCTGCATCAAACCAGTCTCAGGACTGAAGACCACAACAACAATGAAACAGAGTACAAATCAGTTTCCTAAGCAGAGCAGTGGGAGAGGCAACAACAAACAAAATAAAAATGCAGAAAAAATAAGCTACATTTATAAATACAAAGTAAGACCCGTCTTGGTGGAAATTGTATGTAGCAACTGTATACAAACTGCAGCTGTTTACGGGCAAAACTACTTTGTTTATTCTATTTACGCAACCAGAAGCGTTTCACCATTTTAACAAGGCATCTTCACTAGTAAGCCTTGATTATTACATGACTTTTTCCGTTCACATATATTGGCTGTAGATTTAAAAGCAATTTTTTGTTATAGAATGGAAAGGTTCTTGCTGTACCGAGTGTAAAGCATTATTTGAACGATTCAAAACACACTCGGCAACTGGCATCCTACACTATGTGATCAAAAGCGTCCGGACACTGCTGAAAATGACTTACAAGTTAGTGGCGCCATCCATTGGTAATGCTGGAATTCAATATGCTGTTGACTCGCCCTTAGCCTTGAAGGCAGCTTCCAATCTCTCAGCCATACGTTCATTCAGGTACTGGAAGGTTTCTTGGAGAATGGCAGCCCATTGTTCATGGAGTGCTAAGGAGAGGTATCGATTCTGATCGGTGAGGACTGGCCCGAAGTTGGCGTTCCGAAACATACCAGTGATGCTCTTTAGGATTCAGGTCAGGACACTGTGCATGTCAGTCTATTACAGGGATGATATTGTCGTGTAACCAATCCGCCAAAGGCCGTGCATTATGAACCGCTGCTCGTTCGTGTTGAATCATGCAATCGCCATTCCCGATTTGCTCTTCAAGAGTGGGAAGCAAGAAGGTGCTTAAAACGTCAATGTAGGCCTATGCTGTGGTAGTGGACCGCAAAACAACAAGAGGTGTAAGCCCCCTTCATAAAAAACACGAGCCCACACCGTAATACCACCTCCTCAGAATTTTACTGTAGGCTCTACACGTGCTGGCAGATCACGTTCACCGGTTCATTCGCCATACCCACACACTGCCGTCGGATCGCTACATTGTGTACCGTGATTCGTAACCCTACACAACTTTTTTCCACTGTTCAGTCGTCCAATGTTTACGCTCCTTACACCAAGCGAGGCGTCGTTTGGCATTTACCGATGTTTGGCTTATGAGCAGCCGCTCAACCATGAATGCGAGTTTTCTCACCTCCCGCCTGTCACAATACTTGCAGTGGATCCTGATGCAGTCTGGAATTCCTGTGTGATGGTCTGCCTATTACACATTACGACCTTCTTCAATCGTGGGTGGTCTCTGTCAGTCAACAGACGAGGTCGGCCTGTTCACATTTTTGCTGTACATGTCACTTTACGTTTCCACTTACTATCACATCGAAAACAGTGTACCTAGGGAAGGTTAGGAATGTGGAAATCTCGCGTACAGACGTATGACACAAGTGGAACCCAATTACCTGAATTACCTGACCACGTTCGAAGTCCGTGTGTTTCGCGCAGTGTCCCACTTCACGATGTCTAATGACTTCCGAGGTTGCTGATATGGATTAACTAGCAGTAGGTGGCAGCACAATGCACCTAATATGAAAAATGTATGTTTTTGGGAGTGTCCGGATCCTTTTGATCACATAGTGTAAAAAGCAATGGCAAAATTGAGTCATTTTCCGTTCCCGAATTTCCGATGTGACCAGAAAATGTAACACTATTTTGTCGGATCCAGAAAACTTCACAACATATTCGCTACAAGTAATAGGACACCCTTTATTCCGCTGGTCTCACTCAACAGGAAAAAAAACAAGAACTTTGCGCGTTTCCATTAACCGCTTAATAGCCCGCCACGTCACAGGCGGCAAGGAAGGCCGGAACAGGCTCTCGCCACTTTTCATGAGGCTCGTAATTATTCCTGTCTTTCGCAAGGAATCGTAACGTTTTGAAAAAACAATTTCCCTTCTCACAGCCTGGGGCACCTCTTCAAGCGGTGGAAATGGGAAAAATGTGTACCGTTGTAGTTAGTAAACAAAAATGGTCTCTGACATACAAATTTGCATTTCCGTGTGTGTGTGTGTGTGTGTGTGTGTGTGTGTGTGTGTGTGTGTGCGGATGCACGTGAGTGAGTGCGTTCACGTACAAACAACAAACCGTAAAACGAGATCGCTTCCGGTCTCTCTCTCTCTCTCTCTCTCTCTCTCTCTCTCTCTCTCCCTCACTGCCACACACACACACACACACACTCTTTTTCTCTACCGTGCTACAGTTTTTGATGTATTGGTCAAATTCGTTAACAAAGTAATCAATCTGTTAATTATTTAGGACAAGGAAAGTAATTTATATACCATTAGCAGCTTGGTAATAAACGGAAAATTTTGGGTTCTTGAGATGATAATTGAAGCCTGCAGCTATTGACAGACCATTTCATAGGGTGTTATATGGGTATTATATACTTTGGTGAGAAGTACGGGACGGAACTTATCAACGATTACACACAGGATTTATATCAATCTGATTACGGTGAGGAATAATCCTATTTATTGCATCAGAAGTATTATTCTTTGTTTCATACTTCTGAGCCTTCTTTAGAAGAAGACTAGCACCAACAATTGAACTAGGAATATTATGACCTCCAATAGAAATTCAACCTTTCAATCGTATACAAATTCCATTACTTAATACAGCTATTCTTTTAGCCTCAGGAGTAACGGGAACATGAGCACATCACAGTTTAATAGAATCTAACCACACTCAAGCATTACAATGCCTGTTCCTCACAGTACGGTTAGGACTACATTTCACAATACTTCAAGTATATGAATATTGAGAAGCATCTTTCACTGTCGCAAACGCAGTATATCGATCAACATGTTTTGTTGCAACAGGTTTCCATGGACTCCACGTAATTATTGGAACAATCTTCTTAACAACATGTCTACTTCGACACTCAATAAACCAATTATCACCATGACAGCACTTAGGATTTGAAGCAACAGCATGATATTGACACTCCGTAAATGTAGTATGATTATTGTTATAGATTTCTATTTATTGATGAGGTAGATAATTGTTTTTCTAGTGTAAATAGTACATTTGGCTTCCAATCAGGAAGATTGATATATATCAAGAAAAACAATCTTAATTCTATCTACAACACTTATTATTAGATTTAATATTCAAATAATTGTTATAATACTTGCAACAACGATATCGAAAAAAAATTATCAATGACCGGGAAAAAAGATCACAGTTCGAGTGTGGGTTTTATCTAAAAAGATTAGGACGAATACCGTTCTCCCTTCGATTCTTCTTAATTGCAGTAATTTTTCTAATCTTTCGCTGACAGACGCATGGAAATATCTTGGAACAGTCTGTGAGTCGGATGTAGATGTCCTGACATGGTACATGGATATAGGAAACAGTGGCTTTGTTCAGTCTGCCCAATCGTCACCATCATCCACGCTTTAAACTCAGTCCAACTCGTGCTGCAACCGCTCAGAAATACCAGAAGCAAATACACCAAACCTGGAAAGTTACGTAAAATTGTTTTTGAAACACAGATGACATCTGATTGCACAATGTGCCCTTAAACCTCCAATACTGCTCTCCCTGCCTCTCTAGCATTTTCTTTTTTTAATATGAGAGTTATACGTTTTTAAAGTCTGTCAGGAATCAATGACAAATGCGACCAGACAAGCATTTGTCTCCTGCGCCGTCTTAATATAAAGTAGCACTTTCATTTTACTTTCTCAATTAGTTGTTGTATATACTTACATCTCTACAGCTCCTTCAGTAACCATGAAAGTTGTTGTCTGAGTTCTTAACAAATTCCCCATCATCTGGTCCCTTCTTCTTGCCACTTGTCAATGTTTTCTGTATATTCCTTTCTTCATTAATTTAGCTGAGAACCTCGTCAAGCTTTTTCTACATTCTTATCACCACGCCTCAAACGCTACGATTCTCTTCTGCTCTGGTTGTCCTACAGTCCATGATTCACTACCATACAATGATGTGCTGCAAACAAATATTTTCAGATATTTCTTCCTCAATTTAGGCCTATATATAATACTGATAGACTTAATTAGATCACGAATGCAATTTTTCCAGCGCTAGTCTGCTTCTTATGTCCTCCCTACTTCGTCCGTCGTGGGTAATTTTGCTTCCGGCTTAGCAGAATACCCTAACTTCATCTACTTTGGTATCACCATTTTTCATATTCAGATTCTCGCTGGTCCCATTTCTGCTCTTCTCGTTACCTTCGTCTTTTTTCGGTTTAATCTCAGTTCATATTCCGTACTCATTAGACTGTTCATTCCTTTCAATAGATCTTGGAATTCTTCCTCACCATACTGAGGATAGAAATGTAATCAACAAATCTTATCATGGATATCCAGTCATCCTCATTTTAAGTCCATCTTGAACTATTCCTTCATTTCCGTCATTGCTTCTTCGATAAATGAATTGAACAATAGCGACGAAGACTGTATCTCTGTCATGCCTCCTTTCCTATCCGAGCACTTCGTTATTAGTTTCCCAGTTTATTATTTCCTAGGTTCTAGCACATATTGCATATTGCATATTACTCGTCTTTTGCTGTGGTTCACTCCTATTGCTCTCAGAATGTCGAGTGTTTTATTTAGTTTTATTTGAAGAACGCTTTTTTCCAAGTCGACAAATGTTGTTAATCTGTCTTTATTGTGCTTCAGTCTCCTTCCATTATCAACCGAAAAGTTAGGAATGTGTATCTTGTTGCTTTATTTTTCCTACATCTAACTGATCGTCATCTAGCAGTCCCAAAAGTTTTATTTTACCTTCTTGTAAGCAACTTTGGTGCCTGAGCCCTTAAGTAGGTCTTGCTATGTTCTGAACTGAATGGGTGACTATTTTCTGAAAATCTGATGGTATGACGCAAGTCTCACAGATTTTACATACTAACTTAAATAGTTATTTGTTTTCCGCTCTCATGAAAAGTTTTGTAAATAGGGATGGAACGTTGTTCACCACATCTGCCTGATTTAATGTCAAATCTTGAGCAGCTGTTTTAAATTCTGATTCTAATACTGAAATCCCATTGTCTTCCACATCGACCATAATTTCATATTTTATCAGCCTCTCCATCACAGAGACCTTCAATGTAAGCTTTCCACCTCTCTGCTTTCTCCTCTGTGCTAAGCAGTGGAATTCAAATTGCACTTATAACGTTGCCACCTTTGCTTTTAATTTCACCGAAGATCGTTTTGACTTTTCTATATGCCTTCTGACGATGATTACTTTTTTTGAATTCTTCACATTCCGCCTCGGCCTCCTTGAACTGTACCTTTATTGAATTCATAAGGGATTCATAGTCTCTATTCCCGTCTTTTCCAGGACATTTTTTGTAGTTCCGTCTTTCGTCGCTAAATAGAAGTTTTCTATTTGTTACGCAAGGCTTCTTTGCAGTTACCTTCCTAGTACCAAGATCACATGTGACTGCTCTTATCAGAGATGTACATTCCTCATAAATTGAATTGCCCACTGTAGTATTCCTTATCGCAGTATCCATATCCATAGCTGTCTTCAAACGCGTCTTATTATTCCTCATTACGTCAGTACTCCACTTTATTCCAATCAGATTTTTCCAGAAAGATTCTCTTAAGCTTTCATTTGCAGGGTGTTTCAAAAATGACCGGTATATTTGAAACGGCAATACAAACTAAACGAGCAGCGATAGAAATACACCGTTTGTTGCAATATGCTTGGGACAACAGTACATTTTCAGGCAGACAAACTTTCGTAATTACAGTTGTTACAATTGTCAACAACAGATGGCGCGGCGGTCTGGGAAACTCTATAGTACGATATTTTCCACATATCCACCATGCGTAGCAATAATATGGCGTAGTCTCTGAATGAAATTACCCGAAACCTTTGACAACGTGTCTGGCGGAATGGCTTCACATGCAGATGAGATGTACTGCTTCAGCTGTTCAATTGTTTCTGGATTCTGGCGGTACACCTGGTCTTTCAAGTGTCCCCACAGAAAGAAGTCACAGGGGTTCATGTCTGGCGAATAGGGAGGCCAATCCACGCCGCCTCCTGTATGTTTCGGATAGCCCAAAGCAATCACACGATCATCGAAATATTCATTCAGGAAATTAAAGACGTCGGCCGTGCGATGTGGCCGGCCGCCATCTTGCATAAACCACGAGGTGTTCGCAGTGTCGTCTAAGGCAGTTTGTACCGCCACAAATTCACAAAGAATGTCCAGATAGCGTGATGCAGTAATTGTTTCGGATATGAAAAATGGGCCAGTGATTCCTTTGGAAGAAATGGCGGCCCAGACCAGTACTTTTTGAGGATGCAGGGACGATGGGACTGCAACATGGGGCTTTTCGGTTCCCCATATGCGCCAGTTCTGTTTATTGACAAAGCTGTCCAGGTAAAAATAAGCTTCATCAGTAAACCAAATGCTACCCACATTTATATCGCCGTCATCAATCCTGTGCACTATATCGTTAGCGAATGTCTCTCGTGCAGGAATGGTAGCGGCGTTGAGGGGTTGCTGTGTTTGAATTTTGTATGGATAGAGGTGTAAACTCTGGCGCATGAGACGATACGTGGACGTTGGCGTCATTTGGACCGCAGCTGCAACACGGCGAACGGAAACCCGAGGCCGCTGTTGGATCACCTGCTGCACTAGCTGCGCGTTGCCCTCTGTGGTTGCCGTACGCGGTCGCCCTACCTTTCCAGCACGTTCGTCCGTCACGTTCCCAGTCCGTTGAAATTTTTCAAACAGATCCTTTATTGTATCGCTTTTCGGTCCTTTGGTTACATTAAACCTCCGTTGAAAACTTCGTCTTGTTGCAACAACACTGTGTTCTAGGCGGTGGAATTCCTACACCAGAAAAATCCTCTGTTCTAAGAAATAAACGATGTTGTCCACAGCACACTTGAACGTTGTGAACAGCACACGCTTACAGCAGAAAGATGACGTACAGAATGGCGCACCCACAGACTGCGTTGTCTTCTATATCTTTCACATCACTTGCAGCGCCATCTGTTGTTGAAAATTGTAACTACTGTAATTTCGAAAGTTTGTCCGCTTGAAAATGTACTGTTGTCCCAAGCATATTGCAACAAACGGTGTGCAACAAACGGTGTATTTCTATCGCTGCTCGTTTAGTTTTTATTGCCGTTTCTACTATACCGGTCATTTTTGAAACACCCTGTACCTGTCATCGTTATTAAATTGTGATGTGAGTCATATCTGCCCCTAGGTATATCATACATTCTAATATCTCATTAAGGGACCTCCATCTGTTGAAATCCATTGGAATCTTCTCCTACCTCCAAATCTTTTCCAATGATATCCAGTCCTTTTGTCTACTCTGAACAGTGTCTGTTAGCACTAACTGAAATTTATTGCATACCACAGTTAGTATTCCTCTTCTGTCATTCCCATTACCAAGCCTATGTGCTCCTGTAACTCTTTCTGCTACACTTTCCCCCACAGTCTCGTTCCAAACCCACATACTACCTTGCATTTCCCTTTACAGTCTTAATTACCCATTCTATAACCTGTTATACTCTCTCTGCCTCTTGATCTTGTGCTTCTAACGCCGGAATGTCTACCTGAAGTATTGTCGTCGGTGTTTGTTTGCCGTCGAATGCTCTATTGCAGAAATGTTAGCAGTTACACGCCTATGCCTTACTTTCATATTCATAACGGATAATATTCATGTTATAACTTTTTGTGGTGCTGTATGTATTACCCTGTATTCACCTGACCCTGATATAGGTATCTTCTTTCCACTTCACATCACTGATACACACTGTACTTAGACTGAGCGTTTTCAGTCCCCTTTGCGCGTTTTCTAGCTTCCCTATCACGTTCAGAAATCGGAACTTCCACGCCTCTAGCATCGTATATTATCCTTTCGTTAGTTATTCCATCTTTTCCTAGTGGGCACCTACACAGATGCAGGCACCTACCGGAGATCCGTGATTTTTTTTTATTCGTTTTGGCAGTGAAGAAGACAACATGAGCCCTTATCGTTGTTGCAGCCCCTCTGTTGTTCTGATTACGATGCAAAGATCCTTTGGACATGCATGCATAGCCAAAGAAGCAGGCACTGCGGTGGCCACAGCCGTTACGGAATACATCAAATGAATTCGCAGCTGCAAATAATGACTACCATCAGCTGCCTGACCGGGACTCGACCCAGGATTTCCCGCATATCGCGAGCGGCCGCCATACCATTTATGCACGTGGTAAGAAACT
Source organism: Schistocerca gregaria (assembly GCF_023897955.1). Lineage (NCBI taxonomy): Eukaryota > Metazoa > Arthropoda > Insecta > Orthoptera > Acrididae > Schistocerca > Schistocerca gregaria. The sequence continues at coordinate 352,525,183 of NC_064926.1, forward strand.
GCATTGTCACCAGAATAACACAGGCACTGCAAAATTGTATTTATCTGCCGATACCGGAGAAGCGACTTTCAAGTACAATGTCTGATCTGTACGGGAATTTACATAATGGATGTACGTGTACAGGTCTTTGACGCCTGGTTGATGGCATATGGAAGTTTGGGTCTGGCAGTAACTCGTGCATGGATAGCCAAGTGGGCAGCTCTCCTTCGAGTGCCGAGCGGGAAGGTTCTTGTTTATTTCACGTGCCGCTTGTGTGGAGTTTTCCTCGTTAGTGTTGTCACGTCTGCTTAGTGAGTCGTAGCGCCTCCGCTCCACCTCACTGTCTGTTTGTGTTCGTTAAAGCGGCGTTGGTGTTCCCGACGTCGCTACTATGGCTTCCACAGGTATCCACGAAAAGGTACTGTGAGCTTTATTTTCGATAAAACAACGTGACACGTGCATCCCGGGTACCTATAACTCCACGATTGGCTTATCGATACAATTCATGTGAACTCTGATCAGGCCCGCACCACTTATTTTGACGCAGATGAATACATCCTTTACGTGAAATTTATGGATCCCCTTCACGTTGAAAGATTAATGTTGCGTCATGGTTCTCAAGGCCCGTTCAAGCATCGCGGTAATTCCATTAGTATGGTGTCACTCGCAGATGCTGAAATCGACTATACTAATGTTAGAGTGTTCAAACTCCCACCGGAGGTTGATGACAACTTTCTACAGGACATGTCGACTCCTTATTGTACGGTGAAAAACGTCCGTCGTGAACGATGGTCCACTCAACACATATTACAATGTTATTGTGGAATTCCTGCCGTGGAATTACTTGTCAAACGCAATATTCCATCACATTTACAAGTGTGTCACGTGTACTCGACAAGAGGGAACTTGCCTCCTATGTAATGAAAGTGGACACGTTCGGTCTAATTGTCCGCTAAGGGTTTTTGTATGAAAGCCGTCATTAGTGCAGCGTCGCAAATTGACGGTTGCTGATCTTGTTCCTTCCACTCCTGCTGCCGGACGTACTTCTGCTCCGGATTATAATGAACAAACAGTCAGTTCTGGTAATCGTGTCACTTAATTTCCGCCTTTACCTCCGCGACAGGTTCACTATCATTTTTGCCCCAGGATAGAACCCGTAACGGCGTCAAAGAAGCGACGTCGCACTCAGGATGCTGATCGAGAGGATTTGGCTCTGCCTTCTATGCCAACCTCCTCCGCCTCGATTGTGTCCCCTGCTCCTCTCAATGCTACGGTATCCATGGTACGGTGAGTGGCGAAGAAGTTATCTCCAGCAGCCCTCCAGATCGCGAAGTGGCTACTTCTGAGCTGCCTGTATGTGGAGAGGGAGCGGAGTTTGCCACATCGTCTTTGTGTCCTCTGTTACAGTCTGAGACGATGCAATGCCCTGCTGATCCTTCGTCTTCAGCCGCCGACGGTTTCCTGCATTTTATGACTACAGCAACTCCCGAGACTCCCGAGGAGAATAAAATTATCGACGAAGTATCACATGTTGCATTGGTAATTCTACATAATGCTTCCTAAGGGATTCCCGTGCTCTATTGGTGGCGTGTTTAAATTAATTTTCGCTGTTTGTTGGACAGAAATCATACGTTTATTGTAATGGATGGTGCAACGTAATTTGCTGAAAGTATTGTCGTTCGGCAGGTGCAACCATTTCCAACATTTCGAGTAACAAGTACATGCCATCATAAAAGGTTGTAGGGTTCAGGTTATTTTGTGATAACTTAGTCATGGAGCCAGTTACAGAGATCGTTGAAACTTGTGAAGTTCTGTTCAGAAATGGCAAGCTGCATGCATCAAAACGAAAGGTAAACAGAGGTCTGCAACGTGGGGTGAATATGTCAGTTGAATTAAGAATTCCCCCGCTCGGTTTGCAACACATTATTTGGCATTGACATGAACCAGAACAACTTCGTCATGTCTTAACGTATTATGGGCGTTTGCCTTTAAGTGCGCGATCCAAACTGAATAACACGTCTTAGTAGCATTCACCATTCACCGTCTGATCCGATTCCAGCAGCTCGTCGTATACTCCTGTCAAGACACGTTTTGTCACTCACATCAAACTTGTTGTCTTACAATCGTCAAAACAATTTTATAAACTTTGTTTCTGACAGGGCATGTTGATACGCTTTCAGTAGCAAACGATGAATTTTCGCAGCTACTACTCTAAAACGAAGAAAAAGATCAAGAATGCGTTGCCGACCGTTGTGGCCGAGCGGTTCTAAGCACTTCAGTCTGGAACCGCTCGACCGCTACAGTCGCAGGTTCGAATCCTGCCTCGGGCATGGATGTGTGTGATGTCCTTGGGTTAGTTAGGTTTAAGTAGTTCTAAGTTCTAGGAGACTGATAACATCAGATGTTAAGTTCCATAGTGCTCAGAGCCATTTGAATTTCAATAATGCGTTAATCCATCTCTGGTCCTTATGCAAGCAGCTATTCGGCTTGGAACTCATTGACGGTGGTGATGGATGATGTCCTGACGGATGTCTTGCCAAATTATGTCCAATTAGCGTGACAGAACGTCAGAACGTTGAATTGGTGGGAAGGCATGGCCGATAATACTTCAAACGTCTCAATTGAGGAAATATGCGCGACATTTCTGACCAAGACAGGGTTTTGCAAGTACCTAGAAAAGCAGTAGAAACTCTCGTCGTGACCGGGTGGCCATTATCTTGCAGAAATGTAGGCCCAGGATATATTGTTGTTGATAATTCTTCTGGGTTACATGGCCATGGTCCATGGAATTCTTCTATTCCTAACGTTTCGTCCAGTACTACGTTGGACATCCTCAGAGGTATGGATGGTCCTGCTGAGTCCTCAGTCGGCAGGACTCATCAGGACCAGTCATACCTCGGAGGATGTCCAACTTAGTATTGGACGAAACGTTAGGAATAGAAGAATTCCATGGACCACGGCCATATAACCCGGAAGAATTATCAACAACAGAACCATCCGGTCGTGAAAGCCTTCACTCCAGGATGTATTGCTATGAAGGGCAACAAGACGGGGCATACTATATTGTAGACAGCCCGCTGTACTGTAAGACTGCTGCGGATGACGACAAAAGGCGTCAATTCGAAGTTAGGCTTACCACTGAAGATGGTTCTACTCCAGTGAATGATATTCCACTTCGAAGAAGTTTTTGGAGAGCTTCCTGATCTCTCCTCTGTTGAGCACATTTGCAACATTGTGGGGAGGGCACTCCAACCATCTCGGGATTTTCACGATCTGCCACGACATTTGGACAGAAATTGGATCGATTTACTTTACTTCAACAAGTCTATCAATGTTAAACGGTTAACTTATTGCATAAGGACCAGAAGTCGACCAACGCATTATTGGCTTTCTCAGTTTGTGAAGATCTTTCTATTTAATGTACTATCCGATTTTTCTCAAATTCAAATATTTGTTTTTGTGCACTTGTACATCACGTCTACCGTGTAATTGGCAATAATTTTGCACCTTACAAGCACTCATCCACATACTTTGCTGTGAACTACAACCACAATTGGATATCATTTAACAGGTTGCACATCTTATACATAAATATTTAAAGCAGACTGAATTTGTCCGGACGCCTTGTAAATAGTTGTTAACGCTTATTGCACGAAAGGTGACGGAGTGTCTTTATTATAAAAACGGCGTAATGAATGATTGACAATACTAGTAGATGTTGGAACGTCAGTGGAGATGAAACGGCAGGCAGAACTCAAGCTCTGGTTGGAAGGCCCGCACAAATGTTGGTCCTGCTTAAACAAAGGAAGTAGCTAGACGGACGTTGTGGCATCTGAGCTCTGGAGCACAATAGGGTGACGGGCGGCCGCTATTGTAGTAGGGACCGGAAGGATAGCCGGATAATACTTCCGAACTCTGCAAATTATGGACGCAGGTGAGAGGAACGAGGAAGTGTCACCTCGGAAACCACACAGGCTGGGTTATTTCCAAGGATTTTTACTCAGAAGCGAACCATTGTACGAGTATAGGTTTTTCCTCGCAAACTTCCCGCGTTGGACGCCAAAAGACTAATACATGTTTGGTCGCCGTTCGGAAGAATCTGTAGAGAGGAAGAATATTCCGTGGTTTCGGGAATATGATTCGTTTTGTAATTATGAGGGTGGGGAGCCGAGCCTTGCTGGGAAGCCAGCGGTCGAGAGAGGTGGTCTTCCTTTGTGAGCGCCCGTGTGTGACGGTCGCTCGATATCAGCTTTGTTGATACAGACGGACTTACTGTCTTTGCTCTCAGGAGAGTTTTTAGCTACAACAGTTAGGCACTGCACTGTTGCGAACCTTTACGATTCAAAACTTCACATCCGGGTTGGAAGTCGTCTTCAGTACGCAGAGTTCAGTAATTGAGAACACTTTCTCTGCCTATACTTAACGTTGAGACGTTATCTGACCTCCGTCCTTGTGGCTGGGAGTTTGCGTTTCTTGTCTGTAGAGCACAGACAGGGGAAGACAGTACTAGATTATATTAGTCAGAGGACCGCCCTCTGCAATTCTAGTGTTTGAAAGAGTTTATTTGTGGCTGGAGTTCTCCCATCGTCGCAGACGAGCACGAGAACCGTCACTTCGAAGCGCCGGACGCAGTACATTGCTTCGGTGTATTAGGGCTATAAAGCTAAACAGCTGCGATCACGTTAATTTATTTCCGTTGTGGTTCCACACCACCGTAGTTCATCTTTGAAAGTAGTGTCTTCTAGTGTTTGGTACGTGGATGAAGTCAGTCATTTCGCTTTGTTGATATTAGATCGCTCAGTCATAATAAGGGGCAGAGTAGGGCAATTGATTATTAGTTTTACTTAGGAAATGTAAACTTTGTAATATAAACGTTTTTAATCTACAATAAGTATACATAAGCAGGAACAACGTTTATCATTTAGTAGGATTAGTTGCTTCCATCGTTCATTCATGTTGATATTGTAATTTATAGAATTAAGAGATCCTAAGATCTGCTTCAGGGGGTAGTCTTCGTTTTAGCATTTATTACTTTCCGTTGCGCCCATTCATTTTACACCCGCCTGGAGTAGCATCTTGAAAACGATTTACATCCCATTATGACAATTTTTTCTTGTTGCGTTGGTTTTTTTGTCCCAGAGTGTAGTTATTTTTATTTCACTCCACTCTAAGTCACGTACAGATATGAAAGACTAATGTTTCTATTTGCATATACTTCACAAGTAGGACTACTGCCCACTCTTCGCGAACAGTGAGAAATAATGGAAGCACCCAGGACTGCCGGGTACCGCTTTCGACTGAGCAAGGCTGTTATACATCTGTAATCAAAACACAGCACGTATGCTGTGTGATATAAGAACTTTAGAAATATGAAGAGAGCGTCATTTTCTGAACATCATTACGACCTTACCTAGCGATATCTCAAATGTGCGATATAGTTGTCTCAGTCAGTATAACGTTATGTTTTACGTAATGCCGCTAATAGATTGTAATATACTGGTAATAACGTTCTTCTAGTGTAAGCGAATGTATGCTGCTATGTACATTTGCCAGAGGGAGTAAGGAAGTAATCGCTGCACGTTTTCCAATTTTAGTGTCTCGTTGGTAGCGTTGTACGGACGGTTTGTGGACGCATATAAGCCATAAATTGTGAAACCTGCTATCTGCATGTTTCACTGGAGTATACTGGGTAGGGAATATTAAGCTGATGCCGGGCCGTAATGACCAGAAATCCCCAAAACTGCCGGACGCTAACAGTCCGCGGTGAGTACTGCGAAATTAATAAACGCGAACGGCAACGCCCCACTAACTCACGTAGCCGCCGCAATTGTAGTTGCCGTATCAAATACGCACATGCTAGCCTGTGCGCTCATCGTTGCTAACTAGCGCAACGGATCGGAATTTTGTGACACAACAGTCGGAGTATTCACCAACACCAACAGCTGGTGTTAATCCCTCAGGAATTGTTACTGCACCACACTTCATAATTTGCACTGTTCAATCCTCGTACCGACACTTTCAGTTTTTCCACTGTAATAACATCCGTACACTTCATCTAAGTGAGTAGTAAACATTTTATTGCGTAAATGATATTTACTTTATCTTATTTGCATGTGACAATGAGTTTGTTTTATAGCCAGATATGCTTTATTTGGTAACTCACTTTTTGTTCTCATTCTAACTCAAATACTGAATGTCATTTCTACGCCAGCTGTTCAGTTACCAGGGCCATCCTGTATTGACCAGGAAGGTGATAGGCTTTCATGACTTTGTCTTTTACGGTTAGAGAATTCTGTGAGTCACAGTTTTCCCAAATTAAGGAATTATATTACATTACTTGGTACCCCGTATTTCACATACCGGTAGAGTGGATGACAGAATTACGAAAGCACGTAAATGGTGACAGAAATTGCTCCATTTGTGGCTAATCTGGAGAACTCTTAGCAGGTTGAGAACAGAAGTGAGTAGCTCTAGAGACAAGTTTCTTACACATTTATATTGGCTGTTTTATGGAAAAATTTGAGATGTAGGGAAACTAACATTCACTGGAATAAATAAGCTATAGCTGGAAGTACTGTGAATATAAATATGTCGCTGTCTCCATAACAAAGAATTGGAATTTTTTTCTAATGCTTTCATCCCGGTGAAATGTGTATTTCTGGGATGGTGGGAGAGGGGGGTGGGGGAGTGAGATCATTCCATTCTGTATGTCTGTATGTCCTACCCGAAGCATTTACCCTGCAGTCTAAAGTACATTTATGATTAGCACAACTCCACGAACTCACAAACATCTGGCGATGTATGCTCCTGTAGCGTGTTAATGAAATTAGCTATACCGACGTCACTAATGAAATTTTTTATGACAAATCGAAGTGTTAAATCGGTAGTATACTTACTGTTCCCGAATGAGGTGGGTGAAAATTCTAAAATAATTATCATGTGACTCTGTGTAGCCAACTAGGGCCAGATGCTCCGCTAGATAATAAATGGTCTACTCAGTCCCGTTTACAATTGGTCTAAGAGGCAGACTTTGTTATAGACCACCGGTACCTTACATATTCTTGGTGGCACCGAAACTTTCGATGTGAGTGCTTCGTTCTGTCAGTATCAATTCTATAATCCTTAATTAGCACTCGTGTTCCATAGTAAAATTGCTGTGTTGTCACTTTTCTGTACTTTGTAAATTTCATTCCATCCACACCATTGTATTTTTTAATTTCCCACCAATTTTTAATTTTTCCTCAATCTCCCAGCTTGGATTATTTAATTCGACTCTACCACAACTGACTGAAGTGGCCCAGTTGTTGCACTGATGGACGGCGCAAGCTTAAACTTTCTGCTGGAAACGTACATTGATATAATACATTACATGGATCACATAATAGACAGTCTTAACTTTAGGCAGGACAAACTGTGTGCCACAGTCTTCTTGCTTTTGTATACACCTTAGTATTATGTGGGCACATTAACATTAAGGGTTCCTAAAATCGGTTTAGTGTTCATTGAAATAAAGTCAACTATCTAGTATGCTGAGGTTGACTGCAGCCGTTTAATGTGGTCTAGGATGACTCGGACAGTATAGTGCTCTACGCGAGAAGTAGTACAGGGCAGTCCTTATATGAAATAAAGGTAGGTTTCCTAGGAAACATTTTTCAGAGTATAGTCCTATACAGAGTGAAAGCTATACTCCATACACGTTTCCACTTGTTGTAGCAGATACTAAATTACGAGAGAAACAAAATTTTTATTTATAACAACGGGTAACACATTCGAACAGAGATAGTTGTCCAGATGACAGTGTTCACATACCTACAGACCTGTTATTGGCAGTCTGGTTCTTCATTTCATCGGCTACATATACAGGGTGTATCATAATTAATATGGAAAACTGACACCTGTGAAAATGTACGATAAGAGACGTAAAAACTGTCCGGTAAACATAAGATAATGGTGGATTTGTAGCTGCAAACCGCCATGGATCTCGTATGAGATATTGTTCTAGTTAGATAAAATTTATTTCAGATGTACAGTAGTCGATCAGCTCATCATATAATTGGGCTGAAACATCACCACTGACCAATCTTATTAAGAAATAAAATACTACTTCAGCATGTTACGTATCACAGTTTACTGTAGACTCGAATCAGTTGAAGATGTGTTTCAAGGGTCGTCCTTCAATTTGGAGTATTTCTACTCTCCTCTTTTCAGGTATTTACAAATTATTTCAGACGCACTTAGCTCAACTGTCCCAACAACTCAGCCACGCCAAAAAGAATCTGCAGTACACTAGACACTGGAGATGACCCCGAACAGAATGGTCCAGATGACTGAGATAAGGCTATGTTGAAGGACATGGTATATGAGCTGCAGGCCAAATCAATTTTGGACCACACTGCCACGTTACACGTCGTCTTAAATTAGCAGCAGTGTTTTCTCGTGCCTAAACAGGCTTGTGTCAGAATTTACGTCCCGTTATCAATGGGTTCATTAACGATGAAATAAAAATTCAATGTGTCAAGGCCGAGTAAGAATTCCTCTGAATCCTTTTGAAAAGACCCCATAGTGATATAAATATTCCAGCTGGTCTGCGATCCTAAAGTATTCGTGGGTATTTATGGATATATGCTAGAAAACTGTCAATGACATGGGTATGAGAGATGCCCGAGGAAGGGCATGGCACAGATTTGGTGACTCGGTCTCTTAGTGGGAGGACGCTTCTACAATGACCACTTATCGGACAGGAATGAGATCATGGTCACTCGCTAAAGCTCGGAGATGTTGTTAGTGTTAGTTCTCGTGAGGAATCAGTAATACCAGCAAACACAACAGAGCCCTCCTTGAGGGTGGCGCTTGTCTCAGATACCAAATGTGTTGGTAACTTAATTGGGGGGTGGGGGGGGGGGGGGAGGAGGGCGGAGAACGGAAGAATGGAGCATCAGAGCATAATATTTTATGAAGCCAACCAACCACTGAAGTCGAGCTAATGATTTTCGAGACAAAACAAGAGATACTGGCAGGTGGACAGTATTATGGGCGAGAGATGCTGTGCAGCCGTTTCCACAAAGGATGGAACTCTTATTTGCGACACGGGTCCGTGCGCCAGTAGGGGAACTATTACCACAGACAATCATGTTCCAGTATGCGTGCGTAGCAATATGTTGGCTAATTTGTTCCTCTGATTTCTTCCACATTTACCGAGTGTTTTCACGTTTTCGTCAAAATACCGTATGTTTCCAAATGCAATAAGAATATACGAATTTTTTATCAGAATAACTGAATTTATAGATTATTTTACTTGACCAGACCAACCAATAGACGCTGTGTCGCATTCTCAGCTGTTGAATGGATCCACAGTCACACTATTTATTATGAAATCGATACGTTTTAATTCAGAGCATTTTTGTTGGAATTATTCGATAAAAATGAGCAGTTACTCTTTCAGATGATCCGTAGTGACTGATTAGTCTAGCAAACGTGTTTGTGCATTTACTTCAGCAAGCCATATAGACACAGTCGGTGCGAAGAGAAATTAGTTGATGTCCGGTGGAAATCGACAGAAAAATACCACAAAAAACCGTCAAGGCATTCTCCTGAAGGGATTTACAGAAATCCAAATCTATATGACCAACCCCCCCCCCCCCCCCCCCCCCCCTAAAACCATGGACCTTGCCGTTGATGGGGAGGCTTGCGTGCCTCAACGATACAGATAGCCGTACCACAGGTGCAATGACAACGGAGGGGTATTTGTTGAGAGGCCAGACAAACGTGTGGTTCCTGAAGAGGGGCAGCAGCCTTTTCAGTAGTTGCAGGGGCAACAGTCTGGTTGATTGACAGATCTGGCCTTGTAACAATAACCAAAACGGCCTTTCTGTGCCGGTAATGCGAACGGCTGAAAGCAAGGGGAAACTACAGCCGTAATTTTCCCGAGGGCACGGAGCTTTACTTTATGGTTAAATGATGATGAGGTTTTCTTGGGTAAAATATTCCGGAGGTAAAATAGTCCCCCATTCGGATCTCCGGGCGGGGATTACTCAAGATGACGTCGTTATCAGGAGAAAGAAAGCTGGCATTCTACGAATTGGAGCGTGGAATGAAAGATCCCTTAATCGGGCACGTAGGTTAGAAAATTTAAAAAGGGAAATGGATAGGTTAAGGTTAAATATAGTGGGAATTAGTGAAGTTCGGTGGCAGGAGGAACAAGACATCTGGTCAGGTGAATACCGGGTTATAAGTACAAAATCTAATAGGGGTAATGCAGGAGTAGGTTTAATAATGAATAAATAATAGGAATGCGGGTAAGTTACTACAGACAGCATAGTGAACGTATTATAGTGGCCAAGATACACACGAAGCCCACACCTACTACAGTAGTGCAAGTTTATATGCCAACTAGCTCTGCAGATGATGAAGAATTTGAAGAAATGTATGATGATATAAAATAAATTATTCAGATAGTGAAGGGAGACGAAAATTTAATAGTAGACTGGAATTCGAGAGTAGGAAAAGGGAGAGAAGGAAACATAGTAGGTGAATATGGATTGGGGCTAAGAAATGAAAGAGAAAGCTGTCTGTTAGAATTTTGCACAGAGCATAACTTAATCATAGCTAACACTGGGATCAAGAATCGTAAAAGAAGATTATGTACATGGAAGAGTCCTGGAGATACTAAAAGGTATCAGATAGATTATATAAAGGTAAGACAGAGATTTTGGAACCAGGTTTTAAATTGTAGGACAATTCCAGGGGCAGATGTGGACCCTGACAACAATCTATTGGTTAACAGCTGTAGATTAAAACTAAATAAATTGCAAAAAGGTGTGAATTTAAGGAGATGGGACCTGGATAAACTGATTAAACCAGAGGTTGTACGGAGTTTCAGGGAGAGCATAAGGGAGCAATTGACAGGAATGGGAGGAAGAAATACAGTAGAAGACGAATGGGCAGCTCTGAGGGATGAAGTAGTGAAGGCAGCAGAGGATCAAGTAGGTAAAAAGACGAGGGCTGGTAGAAATCCTTGGGTAACAGAAGAAATACTGAATTTAATTGATGAAAGGAGAAAATATAAAAATGCAGTAAATGAAGCAGGCAAAAAGGAATACAAACGTCTACAAAATGAGATCGACAGGAGGTGCAAAATGGCTAAGCAATCATGTAATGATGTGGAGGCTTATGTCACTAGGGGTAAGATAGATACTGCCTACAGGAAAATTAAAGAGGCCTTTGGAAAAAAGAGTGCCACTCTTATGAATATCAAGAGCTCAGATGGAAAACCGGTTCTCAGCAAAGAGGGAGAAGCAGAAAAGTGGATCGAGTATATAGAGGGTCTATACAAGGGCGATGTACTTGAGGACAAAATTATGGAAATGGAAGAGGATGTAGATGTAGATGAAATGGGAGATACGATACGGCGTGAAGAGTTTGACAGACCACTGAAAGACCTAAGTCGAAATAAGGCCCCGGGAGTAGACAACATTCCATTAGAACTACTGACGGCCTTGGGAGAGCCAGTCCTGACAAAACTCTACCATCTGGTGAGCAAGATGTACGAGACAGGCGAAATACACTCAGACTTCAAGAAGTATATAATAATTCCAATCCCAAAGAAAGCAGTTATAAGGGTCGAGGGGCATGAAAGGGAAGCAGTTGTTCGGAAGGGAGTGAGACAGGGATGTAGCCTCTCCCCGATGTTATTCAATCTGTATATAAAGGAAGTAGTAAAGGAAACAAAAGAGAAATTCGGAGTAGATGTTAAAATCCATGGAGAAGAAAAAAAACTTTGAGGTTCGCCCATGACATTGAAATTCTGCCAGAGACAGCAAAGGAGAGATACAAGATGAACATCAACAAAAGCAAAACAAGGATAATGGAATGTAGTCGAATTAAGTCGGGTGATTAGGAAATGAGACACTTAAAGTAGTAAAGGAGTTTTGCTATTTGGGTGCAAAATAACTGATGATGGTCAAAGTAGAGAGGATATAAAATGTAGACTGGCAATGGCAAGGAAAGCGTTTCTCAAGAAGAGAAATTTGTTAACATCGAGTATAGGTTTAGTTGTCCGGAAGTCGTTTCTGAAAGTATTTGTATGAAGTGTAGCCATGTACGGAAGTGAAATATGGACAAGAAATAGTTTGGACAAGAAGAGAATAGAAGCTTTCGAAATGTGGTGCTACAGAAGATTGTTGAAGATTAGGTGGGTAGATCACGTAACTAATGAGGAGGTATTGAGTAGGATTGGGGACAAGAGATGTTTGTGGAACAAATTGACTAGAAGAAGGGATTGGCTGGTTGGACATGTCCTGAGGCATCAAGGAATCACAAATTTTGCATTGGAGGGCAGCGTGGAGGGTAAAAATCGTAGAGGGAGACCAAGAGATGAATACACTAAGTAGATTCAGAATAATGTAGGTTGCAGTAGGTACTGGGAGATGAAGGAGCTTGCACAGGATAGATTACCATGGAGAGCTGCATCAAACCAGTGTCAGGACTGAAGACCACAACAACAACAACATGACCAAAACGAGACGCCAACCACCGTCCTCTAAAGTGAGAGACCAGTACGTCTCCACTGCGCCACTTCTTTCTGTATCTCACATTACTTAACAGATAAACATACAAGCCAACGCTGCATGTCACACTGTGAACACTTTCTATGAACCTCTGTCTTATTCCATATAGCGTTAAAAATGAGATACACAGATTGGTTAGAATTATACTTCCGCTTTTCGCGGAGAAATTGTAGGGCAATGTATCTATGTGGAAACACTGTAAGGAAATGCCGAAGAGAAGTAACAATTACACCATCTAAAGAAACACATTTAAATTCCACATGAGAGGGTAACATCTGTTAACTGCTTTCCATGTTTACGTTTTAGGTTACAAACGTTGCTCAGTGTGACGAATATCTTCATTAACGACAGCCTAGACGTTGCTCTTCTGCTGGCCGAAACATGTCAGGTGGGATTAATGCGATCCCTCTCCATGCTCATCTTCAACCTCCAGCGTTCGTTAGTGTCCCGTTGATAATCTTGTCTTTTAGGTAACTCCACAACCAGAACACGAGTTCAAATCTAGTGGTCTTAGTTGCCACTTGGATTGGAATGATGGGCCAATGATCTGCTTTTCTCCAGATGTGTTACGGAATAACCGAGTGACATCACAATCAATGCATCGATTCCCACGAAGAACAGCAACGCTATTGCCGTTGTTTTGATAAAACAGCCTTACCTTCTACCGAGCCACATCGACTGTCTGCCACTACATGATACGCTGATGTCTGTGTTTCAACCTACGTCGCCGTATCAGTAAAATGAAACGATCGTGTGGCATTTTTGGCCGGGAGGCCACGTCCGGGGAAGTTCGGCCGCAGAAGTCTTATTTCAGGTGGCGCCAAATTGGACGATTTGCCTGCCAGTGGTGATGAGAAGGAGAACACAGCACCCAGTCCACTAGCGGACAAAATCTCCGAGCCGGTGTGGAATCGGAATGGAACTCGGGCATGCTGCATGCAAACACGTCACCACTTTTTTTATTTTTTGCTGATCTCATTTTGTTCGTTATTGATCGTTGCATTTGTTCGGGGCAGACGTCCCATGACACTTGTTCGTGTTCGTCGTAGATACGTTCACACATTACTCTTTTTTATTATTACTATTACAGAGGGCATCTAACCATCTGACCGCACACGCTGAGATACCGTGCCGGCATCACTCAATTAAGCAGGTGGACCTTGTCAGTAGCGTCGCCTAACGGCAACTCATGACTCTAAAGCTACTAACGACGTAAACCCAGCAGCGCACAGTTTGGACATCATTCCCGTACACTTGGGTTTCCATACGGTAAGCAGCTTTCCGCCTTTATTGGCTGTGGTAGCGAAACCACCCTGTACAGTGCATGTACAGTCAAATCACCATTAGCATTCTTTACGAAGGCAAAATAAAGCAAATGAGGCCCGTTGTATATAAGCTGGAAGCAATCGGCCTCGAAATTTTCTCTGAGTGCAATAGCGCAGAGCGCCGCAATACTAGGCTCCCGGCAGATTGTGCAGATGTAGCAGTGACACAATTGCTGGCGCGTGACGCAGTTGTAGCGACGTGCTGGCGGCGGCAGCTGATCCGGTGCTGTTGCAGGGGCCTGCGCGGTCGGTGGCCGTGGCCAGCATTTAAATAGCGTACACATGTGTCCGCCCGGACTGCCCCAACACAGCCATTCCATCCGCGGACCCACTCTCCCTCTGCGGTGGGAACAACACGCTTTAACGATCTCGCGTGCAGTTAATATCGGCACGACTGTAATGCTTCGCTAATTATCTGGCGGTATATAACTACGGCACGCATTCGTAACGTTATTTGTGGAAAACCGAAATAATTGTGATACTAATATGGTGAGGTAAACAGCGTTAACTGGATTATTGCAGGCGTCATTGGCGTTCTTCCGAAGCAGTTTTTCCGAAACCAAATTTTGGCACTGCTGTTCCTGTGGTGCGTAACTGAACGCTCTCTGATAGGATTTGCAAATTAATGTCATTAACGTCGTTGAGGAGCAGCGGCTTTTTATTTGTATTCTTGTTCTTGAAAGCTGCTAATTGCGTGGATCAATAGTTAGTTAATATTTGTGTGTTCTGTTGTGACCTCTCACGGACGTACGGAACGAGTTGCTTTTATGGGAGTGACGGTTCTGGCTTTGAGAGGTGTGCACAACAACGTTCCAAAATAACTGTTTGTTTTCATTTATCAGTCGAAACTGATGTATTTAAATTCAATGCCCAATCAAGAGGGTAACCTCCAATTGTAATTTTATTATCACATTAAAATAACAATTCCCAAAATTTTCAGTTATTTAATGCAGTATAAAATACCATCACTTGGATGGTTGGCCCACAACTTAACAAAACATATAAACTAGGTCAAAGCTAGAGCAGAACTAAGAGATATATCCTTGCATTCATATTCCTTTAAAACAATGGAAGGGAAATTAAGTCCAACGCTTATTGACAAAGCGTAGGGGAACGATGCGGGAAACCCACACCTCTGTACTAGGCAAGGTCGTAATGGATGTGGTTAGTCGTTGCCTTCCTCCTACCGTAATGGGGATGAATGATGATGATGAAGACGACACAACAACACCCAGTCGTCACAAAGAAGGTGAAATCCCTGGCCCTGCTGGAAATCGAGCCCGGGACCCCGTGTGCGGGAAGCGAGAACGCTACCGCGAGACCATGAGCGGCGGACTTTAAGACATAAACATTACAAAATACTCACTGATAGTTCTAACGTCGAGCTAACAAATGGTTCAAATGGCTCTAACCACTGTGGGACTTAACATCTGAGGTCATCAGCCCCTAGACTTAGAAATTACTTAAACCTAACTAACTTAAGGATATCACACACATCCATGCCCGAGGCAGGATTCGAACCTGCGACCGTAGCAGGCGCGCGGTTATGGACTGAAGCGCCCAGAACTGCTCGGCCACTGCGGACGGCTCGAGCTAACAGCTACAGCAATTAAACTGGAAATCGGCCGAATAAGAAGGGTGGTAGACGTCCCAATAAAATACACAATGGTCAAAATTAACTGTAAAGGTAACTGACAATCGCTCTGTACCGAACTCACAGTCATGACCATCTCAAAGGCCGTACAAGACTACACAATCTCTTGATTGCAGTTAATAATAAAAAGCAAGTGTTTGTATTGAACACTTTCAGTCGTGCTTAGGTAGCTCAGTTGGTAGAGCACTTGCACGTGAAAGGCAAAAGTCCCGAGTTCGAGTCTCGGTCGGGCACACAGTTTTAATCTGCCAGGAAGTTTCATTTTCACTTTGATTGGACAACAGCGCCAGTAACCCACTGCAGCTTGCCACGCTACAACTTTTCTAGAAAGCCGTAAATCACATATACCGAATGAATAAAATAAAACTTTCGCTACTTGATCCAGTGTAGACGGAAAATTATTTACAGTATGGGCAGTCAACATACAGTAGCAAGATTTAAGTTGTTACTAGAGTTTGATTCATGACTTGTCGTTAGAGGGCGGTACTGGTACGAGGATGTATGGTTGAAACACATGCATCCGTGGGCGTTACAGTCGCAGACAGCGAATACGGATCTGGACAAAGTGAGCAGTAATTTACTCGTCAAACTGTTTTATCGCAGGAACAGGAACATTGCTTCTTCACTTCGACAGTATCGACGCATTAAAGAAATACGGAGAGATCCTCTTTCGGCACCGGGGTTGAAGAACTTGATTTGGAAGTTCATATTAAATAGCGATTTTGGAAATGCTCCTTGAAGAGCCCCACCTACACTTGCGTCACAAATAATTGAAGAAATTACTGCCGTAATGACTGGGAGTACTGGAACAAAACGCGACCTTCAATCAGTGCACGAGCTGTGTCACGGTCGCTGAACGTTCCACGGTCCTTCGTTCGAAAACTGCTGCGAACAACCGTCATACGGTGTCTCAGGTGCGAAGCCAGATGTCTCTAGTGTGATTCCAGACTGTCGTGGATGCACATGGTCGTCATAATGAGCAACGTTGGTACCTGGAATGTAAACATGGTACGCAATCAATGGAATTTACTCTCTCAAGTGGAAATTGAAATGTGTTTCTTTCAATGATGTACTCCTTATACCTCTTCCGCATTAACTTTCCACGAAGCTTCTTTGTCCTACGAACACTCGTTTCTCGTCGGGACCTCTCAAGTTGCGAATATTAAATAGGAATCACCCTTGTAACGTTATCGTTAGGTGTTTTTTTATTCTATGACTGACCACAATTGTGTAAGGTGTAATGGCATTTTTTAATATTGCGATTTTGCCACGGAAATACACGCTTTTACATAGATCACAGTGTGATAATGTCAAGACAGTTGTCAAAATGACGTATCTCAGCTTCTGAAAGTGAACTAATCCTAAACGCAACAGTATTATATTGTAACTCTCAGAAAGTTAAATAATCCTAAACACAACAATATTCAATTCTTAACTAGAAGTATCTTTACAAAATTATTCTTACGAATACGTTATGATGTTGGCCAGTACTATGATAAATCATCCGATTCCGGTTCAAAGTTGGGTACTATTGTTAGGATGACAATCAAGTCTACGGAGGATGCGAAGCAAAAAAAAAATTCACCCACTTACTAACCGTTATCACCGTCAACTGTAACTCTTACTATCCATCGTGATATGTTGTTGTTGTTGTGGTCTTCAGTCCTGAGACTGGTTTTATGCAGCTCTCCATGCTACTCTATCCTGTGCAAGATTCTTCATCTCCCAGAACCCACTGCAGCCCACATCCTTCTGATTCTGCTTAGTGTAGTCATCTCTTGGTCTCCCTCTACGATTTTACCCTCTACGCTGCCCTCCAATACTAAATTGGTGATCCCTTGATGCCTCAGAACATGTCCTACCAACCGATCCCTTCTTCTGGTCAAGTTGTGCCACAAACTTCTCTTCTCCCCAATCCTATTCAATACTTCCTCATTAGTAATGTGATCTACCCATCTAATCTTCAGCATTTTTCTGTAGCACCACATTTCGAAAGCTTCTATTCTCTACTTGTCCAAACTATTTATCGTCCATGTTTCACTTCCATACATGGCTACACTCCATACAAATACTTTCAGAAATGACTTGCTGACACTTAACTCTAGACTCGATGTTAACAAATTTCTCTTCTTCAGAAACGCTTTCCTTGCCATTGCCAGTCTACATTTTATATCCTCTCTACTTTGACCCTCATCAGTTATTTTTCTCCCCAAATAGTAAAACTCCCTTACTACTTTAAGTGTCTCATTTCCTAGTCTAATTCCTCAGCATCACTCGACTTTATTCGACTACATTCCATTATCCCCGTTTTGCTCTTGTTGATGTTCATTTTATATCCTCCTTTCAAGAACCTATCCATTCCGTTCAACTGCTCTTCCAAGTCCTTTGCTGTCCCTGACAGAATTACTGATAAAGATTAGGAAACCATGACCTTTATCTTGAGGAACAATTAAACAAAAATGGGGAAAAAAGATAAATAAGCAAAAATAGTGAGAAGAAAAACAATTTTTGGGTAGAATTAATGATATTTTTTGTAAAGTTATAAAAAAGTAGAGTGTTCGTAATGTTTGCAACGTAACTTAAGGGAGTAAGGGTTATAATACAATAAATATTGATTTCAGAGGATAAATCGAATAGGTGAAGATGTAAAGAAAGTAAGAAAGTGTAGTCATAAACAAGCATTGTATTAGATATGAAGTTAGCAGACAGGACTGAGGAGAGAGAGCGTTTAGGCGTGAGAGGAATGGGCACTGAGCGTGAGTGCCTGGTATGTCACCTTAAGGGATGACAAAAGAAGAAGCCTTGGTGAATAGATAACACATATGTGGAAAAGTTTGGAGAGCTCCAACGAATCCTGGATACAATCCACATTTACCATGAAGTAAACTTCACTCATGCTTCATAAAAATGGTTTTGCGAAAGTGTTAGATACTTGACACTTCTATCGCGAACTGTTCAAAGCAGCATATGTTGAGGCGAGGGATGTCCACCGAACCGGAAAGTCTCTCTGCGAATCGCAAGGGTCCTACCATTAAACTGCGTCGAAATCTAGGCTTTTTACTCCTTCCTGGTGTGTTTCCGCCAACCAAACGTTTTGTGCCTGCTCTAGACGCCTAAAAGTTACTTGTGTCTATCACATTTGCACCACTTGCAGTCCAAGAGATCGAAAGCGTCACTGGTTTTGTTCGTATCCCTTTGGTATTCCGACATTCTGGCAGCCCGTTATTCACCCTGCAGTATGCAAAACCTGATTCTCGGTGCGGGACGCTCCCCCTTAAGAGCTTTCTGTAGTGTGCGGCCTCTGCTCCTGCTCATGCTGGCTTCCACACAAAACCTTTCGTCTCGCTGCTTGTTTCACCTTCTGCTCATTCACATGCATTATATAGGAGTGGTTTGTTAATACCGTCGATTGAGTGTTATTACTTTTGCATTACATACTTATAGGCAAATCTGCTCATTACGGCCGAAGTAAGTTAGGTGTCATATTCACCTTCCCATTACGATGAATGTACTCTTCGGAAAGGTGTGAAATTGACCTTCATTTATCCTGCCACCTTACACCCTGTAAATTAAAGGAAAAAATCTTTCAATATTAACTTTAGTTTCTTACACAGGTACTTTCTTGGGGTTTCAACCTGAAAATTTAACTGCAGAAATCTCTTCGTTATCAAGAAAGAAATGGCGAAGTCATCTTCAGGTCAGCCTGCTCGATTAGCCTTGCATTCTAACGCACTGCTTTCCGGGTGGGAAGGCGTACCAGTCCCCAGCACAACTCCGCCCAGTGGAACAGTGACGAGGTCCGGTGTGCCAGCCAGTCTGTGGGTGGTTTTTAAGGCGATTTTCCATCTGCCTCGGCGAATGCGGGCAGGTTCCCCTTATTCTGCCTCAGTTACACTATGTCGGCAATTGCTGCGCAAATTCTTTCTCCATGTATGCGTACACCATAATTACTTTACCATGCAAACATTGGGGCTACACTCGGCTGGTGTGACATGTTCCCAGGTGGGTCCACTGGGGCCGAGCTGCACAATAACCCCGGATTCGATGTGGCGCAGTGGTGGGTGAGTGGACTGCTGTAGCCTGTTGTGGGGTTGTGTACCACTGTAGGCTACGGTGGGGACGAAGCCTCTCTGTCGTTTCTAGGTCCCCAGTGCCATGCAATGCAATACATCATAAAGTCTTTCTGTCATTCCAGTGACAACTATGACAGGTCCTTCAGCGAAGTATGGCATGACGTTCTTTGCTCTTTTGAATGCCTCAGCATTTCTTCGTTCTTCTATTTGACAATAAGCAACTTTCAAGGCTATTTGTGATAGATGAGAATGGGACACTTCGATTGTAGTGCTTTTCATCATTTTTGAAACCAAAACAATTTTTTCCAATACAGAAACGTTTTATTGACTCAATGTAAAGGTTACATACAGTCTGCATGCGCCGAGTGGCCGTGCCGGTTGAGGCGTCATGTCACGGACTGCGCGAGCCCTCCTTTCAGAGGCTCGAGTCCTCCCTCGGATTTGGGTGCATGTTTTGCCCTTACTGTAAGTTACTTTAAGTAATACGTAAGTCTAGGGAGCGACGACCTCAGCAGTTTGGTCCATTAGGAATTCACACACATACATGAACTCCGCTTAATATTCAGACTATGCATCAACAAAAATGTAGGAGACCTCATCGCAAAGCACCACTTGCTGCTCAGAAGGGCACTGATTGGCACAAAGGCCGTGCGCTATCTGGTAATGGGCGTCTGAAGCATTTGTTCCAAGATTTGGCATTTGGAACAAGAGTAGGAGCAAGCAGCAGAATGTCGAAACAGAATATCACTGAACATGCGTTTTGTGAAGAAAAGGCACTTAGAAAGTCTGGTTTTTCCACTCTTCAGTTATCATACATCTTCTCAGGGGAAAAGATGATAATCATTTGGTATCTTAACTTTGTTTAATGTCAAACTCTTCCTCTACTAAACACACATTCTCTCATAGATCATCTTCATCCTGAAAATTTTCTAGGAAATGCCATCAGGGCATCAAGCAGATGATTACACTTGACATTTGAAGTTAATTTTATTGCATTACATTTTTTTCACCACTCGCTAGGTATTAAAGATTTTATAGGTGAAAATCTTATTCTTTTTTCTGACACTCCAAGTCTCAGTTAAGGACAGGGTAATTAATCTGACCTTCAAATACTATGTTTACGAATATTTCTGTTGTTTCGAAACTGTGTTTTACTATCGACAACGAACTTCGTAAGGTGGTAAATTTACTGCGAGACTATCGTCCAAATGCCAGATTGTTTAAAGAGCGGTTTTGAAGAGTTTCTACACTGACATATTGTCTTTTTTACACGCTTCAGTGCTCTTGTCCTCTGTCTAGAGTTTCCTAGACTATAATGCCTTAAGACATAACCAAATGGAAACAGAAAATGAAAGGGAACATTTTGATATTTTCATCTCCAAACTCACATATAGTCGCACAAATGTTGCAGACCTTGGACTTTAGATATGATGTGTAACACGTCATAAATAATTCAAGGAGTTATCAACATCAGCACTTAAGAATTAGGTATTCTGTTTCATTAACTTACTTAGTCTTACACGTAACAGGCCTAGTGTACTAGGGTGACAGACCTTTTGCAGTGTATCGGTGACTGATTTTCAAGTAAATCATATTTACATATTCAAGTCTAGAAGTTAACTCATTAAGTATCATTACCACAACCGAATAGTCATTTTTTTGTCATCAGTTTTCTGACTGGTTTCATGCAGGCCGCCACGAATTCCTCTCCTCTGCTGGGCTCTTCATCTCAGAGTGGCACTTCCAACCTACGTCTTCAATTATTTGCTGGATGTATTCCTAGCTCTGTCCTCCTCTACAATTTTTGCCCTCTGCAGCTCCCTCTAGTACCATGCAAGTCATTACCTCATCTCTTAACATATATCCTATCATCTTGTCCCTTCTCCTTATCAGTGATTTCCTCTCCGATTCTGCGCAGAACCTCCTTGTTCGTTACCTTATCAGTCCACCTAATTTTCAACATTCGCCTGTTGCACCACATATTAAATGCTTCGATTTTCTTCTATTCCGATTTTCCCACAGTCCGTATTTCACTATCATATAAAGCTGAACTCCAGACGTACAGTCTCAGAAATTTCTTCCTCAAATTAAGGCCGATACTTGATATTAGTAGACTCCTCTTGCACAGGAATGCCCTTCTTTCCATTGTTAGTCTGCTTTTGATGTCTTCCTTGCTCCGTCCGTCACTGGTTACTTTACAGCCAAAGTAGCAGAATTCCTTAACTTCATCTACTTCGTGATCATGAATCCTGATGTTAAGTTTCTTCTGTTCTCTTTTCTACTACTTCTCATTACATTCGTCTTCCTTCGATTTACTCTCAGTTCATACTCTGCACTCTGCACAGCAGATCATGTAATCCTTCTTCAATTTCACTCAAGATTGCAATGTCATCAGCGAATCGTGTCACTGACGAGTAGGGACGATAGGATACATCCTTTTCTTCCCTTTTTAATACGAGCACTTCGTCCTTGGTCGACTACACTTATTATTCCCTCTTGGTTGTTGTTCGTATTGTATACGACACGTCTCTCCCTATATCTTACCTCCTACGTTTCACAGAATTTCGAACATCTTGCACCATTATACATTGTCGAACGGTTTTTCCAGGTCGACAAATCCTATGAACATGTCTTGATTTTCCTTTAGTCTGGCTTCTGTTTTTAACCGCGAAGTCAGAATTGCCTCCCCGTGCCTTTACCTTTTCCAGAACCAAACCTGATCACCATCTAGCGCACTCCAGCTTCAGTACTCGTTTTGTTGCCATTTCACCCAATGATTTTAGAAATTCTGATGGGATGGTATCTATCTCTTTGGTCTTATTTGATCTTAAGCCCTCGAAACATTCTCTAATTGCTGATTCTAAAACTGGATCCTCTGTCTCTTCTAAATCGATTCCAGTTTCTTCTTCTGTCACATCAGATAAATCTTCTCCCTCATAAAGGCTTTCAGTGTATTTTCCTCTGCATTTAACAGTGGAATTCCCGTCACACTCTTAACGTTACAACGATTTTATTGTCACCGAAAGCAGTTTTGGCTTTCCGGTATGCTGAGTCTGTGCTTCCAACAATCATTTCTTTTCCGATGTCTTCACATTTTCCGCCAGCCATTTAGTCTTAGCTTCTCTGAAATTCCTATTTATTTCATTCCTCAGAGACTTGTACACACATCGAAGAAAGATATGCTTCACCCCAGTTCCCAGAACTCCGGGAGATAGAAGTTGACTGCGGATATTGTATCACAGACACAGTCCCTTTGCCTGTTCAGAGTTGTTACTAACCCCAACCAAAAATGTAAAGAACCATGTATGAACAGCGCCTATTAGAGTGATGGGGTCCGACAGCCGATCAGTTGGAGGTACACGGATCTTGTTGTCTGTAGTTCAACCATGCCTACACGGTCAATGCTGTGGCACGATCGCGTCCGCATTGTTACTTTGTACCAGGAAGGACTCTCAACAAGAGACGTCTCCTGGCGTCTTGGAGGGAACCAAAGCGACGTAGTTCGTACATGGAGGAGATACAGAGAGGCATAAACTGTCGATGTCATGAATCGCTCATGCCACCCGAGGGCTATTACTGCAGTGAATGACTGCTGCCTATGGACTATGGCTCGAAGGAACTCTGACAACATCGTCATCATGTTGAATAATGCTTTTTCCCGCAGCCACCGGGCGTTGTGTTACATCTCAAATTGTGCGCAATAGGCCGCATGATGCGCAACTTCACTCCCGACGTTCACGGCGAGGCCCACCTTTGCAACCACGACACCAAGCAGTGCGGTACAGATGGGCCCAACAACGTGCCGAATGGACGCTCAGGACTGGCATCACGTTCTCTTCACCGATGAGTAACGCATACGCCTTCAATCAGACAATCGTCGGATAAGTATTTGGAGGCAACCCGGCTAGGCTGAACTCCTTAGACACACTGTCCAGCGAGTGGAGCGAGTTGGAGTTTCCCTGCTGTTTTGGGATGGCATTATGTGGGGCCGACGTACGCCGCTGGTTGTCATTGAAGGCACTGTTACGGCTGTACGATACGTGACTGACATCCACCGACCGATAGTGCAACCCCATCGGCAGTATATTGTGGGCATCATGTTCTCCAGACATGAATCCTATGCCGAAACGCCGTTAAAGGGTGGGACAATGTGGAACAACAGTGCCTTGATGTACTTGTGGGTAGTATGCCACGACATATACATTCATGCATCAATACAATATAACGAGTTACTGGGTGTTAGCGTTACTGGGTGTTAAAGGTACAGGTGTGTACACCAATCTGGATCACCAACTCTGAATGTGTCGCTGTATGTTGGTACAAAGTGCAGCGTGTTGTTTTCATGAACAATAAAGAGGGAGCAAATGATGTTAATGTCAAACTGTAGTCCAATTTTTTCTATGGGTTACGGAACACTCGGAACCTTTTTGTTGTGTGTATTTCTCTACTCTTGAGTTTCCCTAAACATTTTTGTACTTCCTTCTTTCATCGACCATTTCAAATATTTCTTCAGTTACCCCTTGGTTTCTTCGCAGATACCTTCTTTGTACCTATGTTTTACTTCCCAACTTCTGTGATGGCCCTCTTTAGAGATGTCCATTCCTCTTCCACTGTACTGCCTACTGAGCTATTCCTAATTGCTGTCTCTATAGCCGTAGAGAACTTCAAACGCATCTCGTCATTCCTTAGTACTTCCGTGCCCCACTTCTTGCCGTATTGATTCTTCCTGACAAATTTTTTAAACTTCAGCCATCTCTATATCACTACTATATTGTTATCTGAGTCTATGTCTGCTCCTGGATATGTCTTGCAATCCAGTATCTGATTTCGAAATATCTGTCTGACCATGACATAATTAACTGAAATCTTCCCGTATCACCCGACCTTTTCCAACTATACTTCCTCCTCTTGTGATTATGGAATAGAGTACTCACTATACTAGTTGAAACTTGTTTCAGAACTCAATTACTCTTTCTCCTTCATTCCTTGTCTGAAGTCCATATTCTCCTGTAACCTTTTCTTCTACTCCTTCCCCTAGAACTGCATTCCAGTCTCCCATGACTATTAGATTTTCACATTCTCTTACATGGTGTATTACCCTCTCAATATCCTCATACACTTTTTCTGTCTCTTCATCTACAGTTTGTGATGTCGGCATATATACCTGAACTATCGTGGTCGGTGTTGGTTTGCTGCAAATTCTGATAAGAACAACTCTACCATTGAACTGTTCACAGTAACACACTCTCTGACCTACCTTCCTATTCATAATGAATCCTACTCCCGTTATGCAATTTTCTGCTGCCGTTGATGTTAGCCTACACACATCTGACCTGAAATCCTCGTCTCCTTTCCACTTCACTTCGCTGGCGTCTACTACATCTAGATTGAGCATTGGCATTTCCTTTTTCAGATTTTCTACTTTCCCTACCACGTTCCAGCTTCTGACATTCCACTTCCTGACACATAGAACTGTATCATTCCTTTGATTATTCACTTTTTTTCTCATGGTAACCTCCCACTTGGCAGTCCTCTCCCGGAAATCCAAATAGGGGACTATTACGGAATCTTTTGCCAATGGAGAGATCATTATGACATTTTTTTCAATAACAGGCCACATTTCCTGTGGACACACGTTACGTGTCTTTAATGCAGTGGTTTCTATTAACTTCTGCTTCCTTATGCAGTTGATCAATGCTGGTTCTTCCTGCTTTAGGAGCAGTTCCCCACCCCTGGGATAAGAGAATGCCCTCTCAGACACTGCTATTGGCAGAATGAGGGGTGACTTTTTATGCCGGAAGTATTCAGCTGCCAATCCCGATTAGTAATCAAAATGTAAGCAGCGGCGGGATTGGAACCTGGAACCGAATTGTCACTAAAGACAATTATTTATGATTCTTCGATGTCTGGTATATAGCAATAACATGACTGGGCCCAATGTCGGTCACTGGGTTAAATCCGCTGTGATCGTTCTCCACTCTGAAGGCACTATCTCATTGAGTACCTCCCTCAATTTCTTAATGCTGCACTCTCAATTCATTTCAGTTAAACAGGATAGGATAAATAACTGGCTAGGAAGTAAAAGGTGAGTAACAGGACAGTCTACGGCCCCTAAATTTATGAGCTTTTGTCAAATACCAAAAATGTTCACAACTTGAGGAAAATGAATTATATTCTTCAGTATGTGTACCTTTTTTTTTTTAATTGAAAAATGGCTTGTTCTATAGGGAGATCCTATTGAAATACAAATTGACTTTAAAAATCTTGTTGTCAGATAGTATGAGGTTCTGGGGATAAACTGTGCTGTAGATAGTAGTGATATGTAACGAGTCTTTATACGTTCATATCACAAATTATGCAATTTTTAAATATACAAATGTGGGTCACTAATTCCTACCCAAGACCATTTACACATTACAAAAACTAGAAATTTTCCTACGGAATGGAGGGCGTAGTCAAGAAAACAGTTTTCCGGTTTATTTTTAAATTTCACTTTTCTGAGCCGGTCACTGTGGCCGAGCGGTTCTAGGCGCTCCAGTCCGGAATTGCGCTGCTGCTACGGTCGCAGGTCCGCATCCTGCCTCGGGCATGTATTTGTGTGATGTCCTTCGGTTAGTTAGGCTTAAGTAGTTCTAAGTCAATGGAACTGATGACCTCAGTTGTTAAGTTCCATAGTGCTAGAGCCATTTTTACTTTTCTGTTCACCCACATGAACTAGTGACGTTGCCGTTCGTGGAGAGGCCTACGTGCCTCAGCCATACACATAGCCATACCGTAGGTGCAACTACAGAGGAGGGGTATCTGTTGGGAGAGCAGAAGAGGAGCACCAGCTTTTTCAGTAGTTGGAAGGGCAACGGTCTTTTATTGTAACTTCGAACAAAACGTTCTTGCTGTAACGATACTGTGAACGGCTGAAAGCAAGGGAAACTACAGCCGTAATTATCCCAGAGGGCGTGCTTCTCTACTGTATGCTTGAAAGATGGTACCCCCTTTGGTAAGATATTCCGGTTGTAAAATAGTCCCCCATTCGGATCTCCGGGCGGGGACTACTCAGGAGGAACGGATCGGAACGTGGTATGTCAGATCCATTAATCGGGGCAGGTGGATTTGAAAATTTAGAAAGGGAAATGGATAGGTTAAAGCATGATATAGTAGAAGTTAGTGACGTTCAGTGACAGGAGGAACAGGACTTCTGATCAGGTGAATATGGGTTTATAAATACAGAATCAAATATCCTCAATAGAGGAGTAGGTTTAATAATGAAAAACAACATAGTAACACGGGTAACCAACCATGAACAGCATAGTGAACACATTATTGTAGCGAAGTTAGACACAAGGCCCACACCCAACACAGTAATAAAAGTTTAAATGCCGCCTAGCTCCGCAGGTGAGGAGGAGATTGAGGAAATGTTGTTGTCGTTGTGGTCTTCAATGCGGAGACTGGTTTCATGCAGCTCTTCATGTTACTCTGTCCTGTGCAAGCTTCTTCATCTCCCAGTACATACCACAACCTACATCCTTATGAATCTGCTTAGTGTATTCACCACTTGGTCTCCCTCTACCATTTTTACCCTCCACGATGCCCTCCAATGCCAAATTTGTGATCCCATGATATCTCAGAACATGTCCTAACAACCGGTCCCTTCTTCTTGTCAAGTTGTGCCAGAAACTTCTCTTCTCCCCAAATTCCATTCAATAACTCCTCATTAGTTATGTGATCTACCCATCTAATTTTCAGCATTCTTCTGTAGCACCACATTTCGAAAGCTTCAATTCTCTTCTTGTCCCAACTATTAATCGTCCATGTTTCACTTCCATACATGGCTACACTCCATACAAATACTTTCAGAAACGAGTTCCTGATACTTAAATCTATACTCGATGTTAGCAAATTTCTCTTCTTCAGAAACGCTTTCCTTGCCATTGCCAGTCTATATTTTATGTCCTCTCTACTTCAACCATCATCAGTTATTTTGCTCCTCAAATAGCAAAATTCCTTTACTACTTTAAGTGTCCTATTTCCTAATGTAATCCCCTCAGTATCACCCGACTTAATTCGACTACATTCCATTATCTTTGTTTTGCTTTTGTTGTGTTCGTCTCATATCCTTCTTTCAAGACACTGTCCATTCCGTTCAACTGCTCTTACAAGTCGTCTGCTGACAGAATTACAATGTCATCGGCGAGCCTCAAAGTTTTTTATTTCTTCTCCATGGATTTTAATACCTACTCCGAATTTTTCTTTTGTTTCCTTCACTGCTTGCTCAATATACAGATTGAATAACATCAGGGAGAGGCTACAAACCTGTCTCACCCCCTGACCAACCACCGCTTCCCTTTCATGCCCCTCGACTCTTAAAACTACCATCTGGTTTCTGAACAAATTGTAAATAGCCTTTCGTTCCCTGTATTTCCCCCCTGCCACCTTTAGAATTTGAAAGAGAGTATTCCAGTCAAGGAGGTCAAAAGCTTTCTCAGAGTCTACAAATGCTAGAAGTGTAGGTTTGCCTTTTCTTAATCGTTCTTCTAAGATAAGTCGTAAGGTCAGTATTGCCTCCCGTGTTCCAACATTTCTACGGAATCCAAACTGATCTTCCCCGAGGTCGGCTTCTACTAGTTTTTCCATTCGTCTATAAAGAATTCTCGTTAGTATTTTGCAGCTGTGATTTATTAAAATAATAGTGCGGTAATTAGCACTTCTGTCAACACCTGTTTTCTTTGGGATTGGAATTATTATATTCTTCTTGAAGTCTGAGGGTATTTCGTCTGTCTCATACATCTTGCCCACCAGATGGTAGAGTTTTGTCAGGACTGGCTCTTCCAAGGTCGTCTGTAGTTCTAATGGAATGTAGTCTACTCCCGGGGCCTAGTTTCGATTCAGGTCTTTCAGTGGTCTGTCAAACTCTTCAGGCAGTACCCTATCTCCTATTTTATCTTCATTTACAGCCTCTTCCATTTCCATAATATTGTCCTCAAGTACATCGCCCTTGTATAGACCCTCTATATACTCCTTTCACCTTTCTGCTTTCCCTTCTTTGCTTAGATCTGGCATTCCATCTGAGCGTTTGATATTCATGCAAGTGGCTCTCTTTTCTCCAAAGGTCTCTTTAATTTTCCTATAGGCAGTATCTATCTTACCACTAGTGAGATAAGCCTCTACGTCCTTACATTTGTCCTCTAGCCAACCCTGTTCAGCCATTTGGCACTTCCTGTCGATCTCATTTTAGAGACGTTTGCATTCCTTTTTGCCTGCTTCATTCACTGCTGTTTTACATTTTCTCCTTTCGTCAATTAAATTTAATATTTCCCTGGTTACCCAAGGATTTCTACTAGCCCTCGTCTATTTACCTGCTTGATCCTTTGCTGCCTTCACTACTTCATCCCTCAGAGCTACCCATTCTTCTTCTACTGTATTTATTTACCCCATTCCTGTCAATTGTTCCCTTATGCTCTCCCTGAAACTCTGTACAACCTCAGGTTTAATCAGTTTCTCCAGGTCGCATCTCCTTAAATTCCCACCTTTTGGCAGTTTCTTCAGTTTTAATGTACAGTTCATAACCAATAGATTGTGGCCAGAGTCCACAAATGCCACTTTAAATGTCTTACAATTTAAAATGTGGTTGCTATATCTCTGTCTTACCATTATATAATCTATCTGATACCTTCTAGTATATCCAGGATTCTTTCATGAATACAACCTTCTCTAATGATTATTGAACCAAGTGTTAGCTATTATTGAGTTATGCTCTGTGCAAAATTCTACCAGATGGCTTCCTCTCTCATTTCTTATCCCCAATCCATATTCACGTACTATATTTCCTTCTCTCCCTTTTCCTACTCTCGAATTCCAGTCTACTATTAAATTTTCGTCTCCCTTCACTACCTGAATAATTTATTTTATATCATCATACATTTCATCAATTTCTTCATTATCTGCAGAGCTAGTTGGCATATAAACTTGTACTACTGTAGTAGGCATGGGCTTCGTGTCTATCTTGGCCACAATAACGCGTTTACTATTCTGTTTGTAGTAGCTTACCCGCACTCCTATTTTTTTTATTCATTATTAAACGTACTCCTGCATTATCTCTATTTGATTTTGTATTTATAACCCTGTATTCACCTGACAAAAAGTCTTGTTCCTCCTGCCACTGAACTTCACTAATTCCCACTGTATCTAACTTTAACCTATCCATTTCCCTTTTAAAATGTTCTAACCTATGTGCCCGATTAGGCGATGTGACATTGCACGCTCCGATCCGTAGAACGTGAGTTTTCTTACTCCTGATAAAGACGTCCTCCTGACTAGTCCCCGCCTGGAGATCCACATGGGGAACTAATTTACCTCCGGAGTATTTTACCCAAAAGGACGCCATCATCATTTAACCATAAAGTAAAGCTGCATGCCCTCGGGAAAAATTACGGCTGTAGTTTCCCCTTGCTTTCAGCTGTTCGCAGCACCAGCACAGCAAGGCTGTTTTGGTTAGTGTTACCAGGCGAGATCAGTCAATCATCCAGACTGTTGCCCTGCAACTACTGAAAACGCTGCTGTTCCTCTTCAGGAACCACACGTTTGTCTGGCCTCTCAACAGATACCCCTCCGTTGTAGTTGCACCTACGGTACAGCCAACTGTATCGCTGAGGCACGCAAGCCTCCCCACCAACGGCACGGTCCATGGTTCATGGGTGTGGGGAATGTATGATTAGATGAAGTAAATTATTCAGATAGTTAAGGAAGACGTAAACTTTATAGTTATGGGGAACTGGAATTCGATCGTAGGAAAAGGAAGAGAGGGAAATTAGTTGGTGAATGTGGACTGGGCAAAATAGCGAAACAGGAAGCCACATGGTAGAGTTTACCACAGAAAATAATTTAATCCTAGCTAACACTTTGTATAAGAATCATGAAAGAATGTAGTATAGTTGGAGCAGACCTGGAGACACCGGAAGGTTTCAGATTGATTATATAATGCCAATACAGAGAATTTGGCGCCAGTTTTTAAATTGTAAAACATTTCCAGGATCAGATGTGGAAACTGACCACAATCTGTTAGATATGAACTCTAGATTAAAACTGAAGAAACTGCAAAATCGTAGGAATTTAAAGAGATGTGAGCTGGATAAATTGAAGGAACAGGAGGTCGTAGGGAGTTTCATAGGTAACATTAGGGAACGACTGACAAAAACACGGGCAAGGAATACGGTGGAAGAAGAATGGGTAGCTTTGAGGGATAAAATATTGAAGGCAGCAGAGTACCAAGTAGGAAAATAGACGACTGATAACCATGGATAACACAAGAGACATCTGATTTATTCGATGAAACTGGAATTCATAAAAATGGAATAAATGAGGTAAGTGAAAGAGACCAGAATCGAATAAAAAATGAGATCGACAGAAAGAGCAAAATGGCTAAGCAGAAATGAGTAGAGAACAAATGTAAGGATGCAGAAGCATCTATCACTGGCGCTAAGAGAGATGTTGCAGACATAAAAATTAAAGAGTCCTTTGGAGAACAGACAACCACCTGTATGATTATCAAGAGCTCAGATG
Organism: Schistocerca gregaria; assembly: GCF_023897955.1. Taxonomy (NCBI): domain Eukaryota; kingdom Metazoa; phylum Arthropoda; class Insecta; order Orthoptera; family Acrididae; genus Schistocerca; species Schistocerca gregaria. Next base: position 352,556,333 of record NC_064926.1, read on the forward strand.
GAAACCTAGTCGTAAGCAAAGAAGGGAAGGCGGAAAGGTGGAAGGAGTATAGACATGGTCTATACAATAGAGATGTACTTCAGAGCAACGTTCTGGAAACGGGAGAGAACGTCGATGAAATGAGAAGAGTTTGACAAATCACGAGGCCTTGGCAGTAGAAAACACTGGTAGCCTTGGGAGAGCCAGCCATGATAATACTCTACCATCTGATGAGCAAACTGTATGAGACAGGTGAAATACCCGCAGACTTCAAGACGAATGTAATAATTGCACTTCCAAAGAAAGGAGGTGCTGACAAGTGTGAAAATTACCAAGGTATCAGTTTAATAAGTCACGGTTGCAAAATACTAACACGAATTCGTTACAGAAGAATGGAAAATGTGGTAGAAGATGATTTCGGGAAAGATCAGTTTGGACTCTGGAGAACTATAGGAACACGCAAGGCAGTACTGACTCTACGATTTCTCATAGATGTTAGGTTAAGGAAGGACAAACCTACGTTAATAGCATTTATAGATTTAGAGAAATCTTTTGAAAGTGTTAATTGGAATATTCCCTTTCTAATTCTTAAGGTGGTAGCAGTAAAATGCAGGGGGCGAAAGTCTATTTACAATTCCCACAGAAACCAGATGGAAGATATCAGAATCAAGGGGCACGAAGGGGAAACAGTGGTCGAGAAGGGAGTGAGACAGGGTTGTAGATTATCGCTGATGATATAAAGTCTATATATTGAGCAAGCAGTAAAGGAAACAAAAGAAAAATCTGGAATAGAAATTAAACTCCAGGCAGAATAAATACAAGTTTTGAGGTCTGCTGATGACATTGTAATTCTGTCATAGATAGCAAAGGACTTGGAACAGTAGCCGAACGGAATGGACAGTGACTTGAAAAGAGGAGACAAGTGAAATGAACATAAACAAAATGCGGATAAAGTAATTTAGTTAATTAAATCACATGATGTTGAGGGAATTAGATTGGGAAATGAAACACTTAAAGTAGTACATGAGTTTTGCTATTTGGGAAGAAAAATAACTGATGATGGTCGAAGTAGGTAGGATATAAAATGTTGATTCTCAATGGCGAGAAAAGCATCTCTGAAGAAGAGAAATTTGTTAACATCGAGTATAGATTTAAGTGTAAGGAAGTCCTTTCTGAAAGTGTTTATATTGAGTGTAGTCAGGTACGGATGTGCAACGTGGACGATAAACAATTTAGACGAAAAGAGAAGAGAAGCTTTTGAGATGTGGTGCTAAAGAAGAATGCTGAAAATTAGATGGGAAGATCTTGTAAATAATGAGGAGGTACTAAATAGAATTGGGGAGGAGAGAAATCTGTGGTTCACCTTGACTAAAAGAAGGGATTAGTTGATAGGACACATCTGAGGCATCAAGGGACGTCCAATTTATTACTGGAGGGAAGTGTGGGAGGTAAAAATCGTGGAGGGAGAGTAAGAGATGAATACAATTAACAGATTCAGAAGGATATAGATTGAAGCAATTACTCAGAGGTGAGGAGGCTTGCTCAGGATTGAGTAGCATGGAGAGCTTCATCAAGCCAGTCTTTGGACGGAAGTCCACAACAACAACTTTGTGGATTGTTAACCATTTCGTAATGTGGGATATGTGTTCAAAATATTAGTTGCAGCGTTGTGAAGCCCTTTTTAAGATAAGTCATGACATTACTGATGACAGTACCAGAAATATTTCAACTTACGGTTTTGTCCCTGCCCAAGCTTTTCATAGATTCTAAATGCAAATGTGGCGCAACAAACTTGTTCTACAAGTTGCAAAATGCGCTTTTCTAGTACAAATTACCATCAGTATGGACATCTAAAAATTTGGATGTTTGTTTCCTCGCCCTATGTGACATTTATCGTTAATATTTTTGTGTCGTCTCGTTTTCCCTGTAGAGCTGTACCATGGGAAGCAAGGATCGGATGTTGTTTGATGGCTGGTATCTTCTTCCTATAACACCACTGCGCACATATATTAACAGCATCCTACATTAACATAAACAGGAAGCGACTTAAGACAGTCCAGGTGTTGTGGTACAAGCTCTCTGTAAGAATCGACTTTAGCCTCATGGCTGGTGATGTACAAGTTTGCTATGTACACTACTCTGGTCGCTAGGTACTGACTGACTCTGAGCTAGAGGCTGAGCTAACTGCGTCTGCGACTCTCACTGGGCTGTGACTGGGATTCGTCTCGTTGACTCATTGGATGGCTCACTGACTGGGCCCCTTTGGTCCGTGGAGGCTATCTAATTTCTGGCGGCCGACAGGGTGTAGGCAGCGTGTTTCTTGACAGTCTGTCTTTTGTCTTTCCTGAAAGCCTCGCTTATTCCGATGCCTACTGTCGGCAGAATCTTTGCCGCCTGGTGTGCTGGTGAGAGCTTACACCAGCGCAGGTATATCTCTAGACGTGCGAATCTCAAAATGTGTATTTTTGGAACTGCGAGTGATACCATTTAGGCACGAACATTATACTAGGACATAATACACAATTTATTCTGTGTCTGTGTGTATGCTTGAACTTATTACAGGTGCGAGTGTCATCCTAGAAGAGAACTGATTCTGACTGTTGTATATTAAATGGAAAGTAATTTACATAAATGATAGAACAATAGCATACCGAAGATTGGTCCTTGATGAAATCTAAACGTGATTTGTCTCCAGTCAGAGTCTCGGCTGATTACGCTGGTTAAATTATTAATCTTTTACCACTCTTTTGCTTAGATTTGACCTTATACATTTGCTGGCTACACCATAATTGTCATACATCCTCTGTTTATCTCGGCTCTTATGATTCACACAGTCAAATGACTTACATACGTAGCAGAAAATACCATATGGTAACTTTATTTATATATTTTCATGCTTGTAAAATTTGGTGAGTTAACATGTAGGCTTGCTCAGTAGAGCAACTAATCTGAAGTCCAATCTGCAATTTAGTGTGGATATTATTGTTGTTCAGGTGAGATACTATTGTAGCATATGACACCTTCTGAAAATTTTTATAAACTGTTGCGAGCAGGGGAACACATCCATAGTTACTAAAAACTCTACTACCATTTATCTTATGGAGTGATTTAACAATGTCATATTTCAGCCTTTGTAGAAAATGCCTTTAGTTAGTGATGCATTGCAGGTATCAAATGATACAGGGCTGGTACACGGGAAACATTTTCAGTACTCTACTGAAAACACCATAAAATCCAGACGTCATTTTATTTTTGAGAGAATATGTATGTAATTTTGTTACGTTCAGAAGAGAAGTGGGTGATATCTAATTTTATGAGAGTTGCTTTTCCAGCTCACTGCTGTGATATTTTTCTCTAACTGTTTGCCCTTGTATTTTCTCTATCTCTAAGAAACGATTATTTAATATTTTTGGTACCTGTGATTCGTGACTGACAGCTCTTCCATTCAGTTTCAGTTCAATAGTGATGATATCCTGTTCTGCGACTAGTTTGTCCTGTTCCTAGTCTCACTGCATTCCACAGAGCCTTAAGTCAATTTCGGAATTACTGATTTGTGACATGATATGAATTTTTCTTAATTCTTAAGTACCTTTTTGGTAATTTTGAGCAGTTTTTGTAGTATACAGCTAATGCAGGTTCTTTACATTTTTTCACGAATACCTCTCGTAAGGCATATTAATCCCTACAGTCACACGCGGCTCTTGACGTGGCTCTTTAACGTTCAATTTGATTAGCTTATATGGGGACATGTTTCTCAGTAAAGATATGAATTTATCAGGGAATAGATTCAATTTTATGTCAGTATTTAGTTCATTATAAATTTGTGAACTCTCGTTAGAAATAGTTGTCATGAAATAATTAGTTATTCTGATTTTCCCTTGATAGTATCTGTGCTGAATGGCGTTATCTTGTTTATCCTAGCTGTGCATCATGATCAGAGATAGCGTTTGCTACTGCGTATACAGTTTTTTCTTTGCTTTGAACTTTATTAATGAAAGCATTATCAATTTCAATCCCACTATCTTCTCCCGCCCATATTGGAAGATTAGGATTCAAATAACATTTCGAGATGAGAACCTTTAGAAAATTGGCATTGAGATAGTTACATGTGAAGTCTAGGAAAGCCCATAATCGGGCGTCGCCTAGTTTCTAGGCTGCGCCTGTTGTTGTCGCATCGCGGGGATGAGGGCTGACGAGTGGCAGAGTTGCTCTTCGTCGCCCGCCGCGTCCAATTACTGCTCTCGCGGCCGGCGCCTCTTTCAATGCATTATTCATGACATCGTTGTACCTCGGCTGGGCGGTGTGGCGCGCTGCGGCTTAACATGCCGAACTGGTATCTGATCTCTGTCCGTCTCATCGCTTACAAGCTAAGCAAACTAATAGCACCAATGGGTTCCCTTGTTTGTTCAAGCTATTGTGAAGCGCCCATTTCTCTGTACCCATTCTGTAAAATTACAATTTTTTATTGGGATCGGTGAATAAAAAGTCGCTGCCACACGCAGGAACAACGGTATCAGTGTGTTGTATGCTAAGTTATGCAGTACAGCTTTAATAATGGTGTCATGCTTTTAATGAGTAACGCTAATCTGCATCTACTTTGATTACATGCGTACAGGATTCAGAAATAACTTCATTCGAAATGCTTTATTCAAGCTATTTTTATCGCCCGTGGATTTGTTGGTCCCCAATACTCTGTACTTACTCTGAGAACATGATTGTTCACAACAGACAAGGAGTTATTTGGAAGTTAGACGAAAATATGGAAACACGGCGAGAAATGTCTGCATGGGCATGAATGCAAATGGCAGCCAAGCCTGTCCGTGTCACCTGTGTATTTTCCCACGAACGGCACCTGTTCAACGTCCTCAATACAATGGAAGGGTAAGTCATGATCAGAACAGTGTTCTGCGTAGTTGTGATTGCCTTATGACGGAGATGAGTCAATTCGCACTTGGGCAAACAATTGGTGCTCGTTTGGTGAGTGCTTTCGTAACCAAGATGCCTGAAGTGTGTGGTGTTTCAAAAGGCATCTTATCGAAGATTTGTACAGCTCACAGGAGAAGAGGGGAAACATCATCTGCTAAGTCACAACGCGGACGAAAGATTATATCGAGTGTTCGTGACAGACGATCATTGAGAGAGTGACGAAAAATAAGACATGACTGCTGCAAATGGCACTACAGACCTGATTATCTGCCTCGCCAACGCTGTCAGCACCACAACAACACGAAGGGAGCTCCACATGCTGGGAATTGCCGATAGAGCTTGATTCCAGAGCCATACATCAGTGATACTAATTCCCATAACGCAAAAACGTGATGCGGAAGAAATAAAACTTGGTATATGGAGCAATAGAAGAAAGTAATTTGGCCATATAACCTTGCTTCACACTGGTTCCACATTTTGGCCAAATTTACGTCTCAAGAGTGTAAAACGGCAGGGGTTCGCTATCCATATGGAGGTATTAAGCTATTTACAAGGGGAGGCCACAACGTTTGGAAAGTGGATTTATTTTAAACTTCGTACACCCGTACATCTACATCTACATCCATACTCCGCAAGCCACCTGACTGTGTGTGGCGGACGGTACCTTGAGTACCTCTATCGGTTCTCCCTTCTGTTCCAGTCTCGTATTGTTCGTGGAAAGAGAGATTGTCGGTATGCCTCTGTGTGGGCTCTAATCTCTCTGATTTTATCCGCATGGTCTCTTCGCGAGATATGCGTGGGAGGGAGCAATATACTGCTTGACTCCTCGGTGAAGGTATGTTCTCGAAACTTCAACAAAAGCCGTTACCAAGCTACTGAGCGTCTCTCCTGCACAGTCTTCCACTGGAGTTTATATATCATCTCCTTAACGCTGTCTCGATTACTAAATGACCCTTTAACGAAGCGCGCTGCTCTCCGTTGGATCTTCTCTATCACTTCTATCAACCCTATCTGGTACGGGTCCCACACTGCTGAGCAGTATTCAAACAGTGGGCGAACAAGCGTGCTGTAACCTACTTCCTTTGTTTTCGGATTGCATTTCATTAGAATTCTTTCAATGAATCTCAGTCTGGCATCTGCTTTACCGACGATCAACTTTATATGATCATTCCATTTTAAATCACTCCTAATGCGTACTCCCATATAATTTATGGAATTAACTGCTTCCAATTGCTAACCTGCTATATTGTAGCTAAATGATAAGAGATCTTTCTTTCTATGTATTCGCAACACATTACACTTGTCGACATTGACATTCAATTGCCATTCCCTGCACCATGCGCCAATTCGCTGCAGATCTTCCTGCATTTCAGTACAATTTTCCATTGTTACAACCTCTCGATATAACACAGCATCATCCGCAAAAAGCCTCAGTGAACTTCCGATGTCATCCACAAGGTCGTAGTGCCCCACGAGGACAACAATATGTGTAAGCAGTAGCGCCTACTTCTGATGCGCTGCTGAGAAAACCGCAAAATAATTTCGGTCGTCAAGTATATATTTGTGCAAGGCCATTTTCACCATAAAGCGGCTGCACCCGACTGGTGCCGGCACGGTAGCTCAGCGTGTTCGGTCATGACGTTAGCTAGTCTTTGTAAAAATATAAGTGAGCGAACGGATCAACGAACAAACTGAACGGGTGTCATCGGACGTCCGCCCTGAACGAATTCGACAATCAATATAGAAAAATATGTGTCTATTTTTTTTTAAGTGGTTGGCGTTCAAGCCTCTGGATCGCTGGATCGAATTCCCTTCTTCAGTTTTTTTATTTTAAACACAGTCATTTTCTTTACTATTTATATTACAGTTGATATAATGGGAAAAATACTTGTAATCGGATGAACTTTTATTAAATTTACAAACTTATTAGGCAGTCTACTAATTTTTACTATCACAAATAATATAATATTCATAACTATCGATTAGTAAACGACCAAACACATAAAGTAATACTGAAAATGTATTCTTGTCCGTGTCTTCAAAACTGTCCGTATTTAATGGAAAGAGAACGAGAAATGTCGAAAGCGACGTTTAATCGCACATCTTTCGAAAGCCGTCTGCGCAGGTCAAAACTTGGTAGGTAACAAGTCGTTTCGTGCTGCATCCAGGTATAAGGGATTTCTCAGATCACGGGCAAGCATACATTTTCAGTATCGCTTTATGCGTTTGGTCGTTTACTAGTCGATAGTTATGAATATTACAATATGTGTGATAATAAAAATTAGTAGACCGCCGAATATCATCGTTAATTTAATAAAAGTTCATCCGATTATACTTATTTTCCGCTTTATATCAATTTAATATAAATAGTAAATAAAATGACTGTGTTGAAAAAAAGAGAGACGAACGGGACTCGATCCAGTGATTACGGGCCCTAGACGCTAACTACTCGGCTGCCGCCGCTTCATAGTAAAAGTGGCCACGACCGAAATTATCTTGCGATTTTCTCAATAACGACTGAGAAGTACGGGCTACTGCTTACACAATTTTTTGTCCTCATGGAGTACTACGAGTGTACGAAGTTTGAACTAAATCCAAACGTCGTGGTCTCCCCTTGTTAGTTACTCAGCAAGGTCGTATCATCGGTAAGGGTTATGTGGCGATTTTTTCGCAGTTGAGGTAGACCCTTTGGTACAATAATTGTTTCCTATTGCATATGCTGTGATCCAAGACAAGAGAACAGGTGTTCATACTGCCCGCATCGTCCTGATCTAGTTTTGTGAGCAGTTGGAGAGAAGGATGTTTGACAGTAATTCACCCCCATCATAGTTAGCTGAACTACTCATTATTTTGTGCTAGTAATGGCATTGTATGTTATGGTATGGTATAAGCTGAGACCCACTTAAATTTTCGTTAACAAACAGCATTGGCGGCCGAAGACTTCTGGCATAAGATGGTGGTGGTTAGTGTTTAACGTCCCGTCGACAACGAGGTCTTTAGAGACGGTGCGCAAACTCGGGTTAGGGAAGGATTGGGAAGGAAATCGGCCGTGCCCTTTCAAAGGAACCATCCCGTCATTTGCCTGAAACGATTTAGGGAAATCACGGAAAACCTAAATCAGGAAGGCCGGAGACGGGATTGAACCGTCGTCCTCCCGAATGGGAGTCCAGTGTGCTAACCACTGCGCCACCTCGCTCGGTTCTGGCATAAGACGTCACCCTCATTATGCCTACGCGGTTGCAGTAGCGGACAGAGGTTCAGGACGCTCTTATCCTTGGGTTGAGGAACAGTAATGATCAAATGAATGAAGATGCAGACGTCGATGGAACTTACTGCAGGAAAGGCACATAATGCGTATGCACAGGACATGTATCATATAACTGAAAAGTGTAATGATGATATCTCCATTGGCAAATGATTCCGGAATAGTCCCTCATTCGGATCTCCGGGAGAGGCCTTCCAATAAAGAGGTGATCATGAGAAAAAGACTGAATGACCTACGAAAGGATAACGTTCTACAAGTCGGGGCGTGGCATGTCAGAAGCTTGGATGTGGTAGGGAAGTTAAAAAATCGGAAAATAGAAATGCGAAGGCTCAATCTAGATATAGTGGGGTCAGTGAAGTGACATGGGAAGAAGAGAAAGATTTCTGGTCAGATGAGTGTAGGGTAAGATCAACAGCAGCAAAAAATTGGATTACGGAAGTAGGATTCGTTATGAATAGGGTTGCAGGTCACAGGGTGAACAGTTGAGTGTTGGGGTATCTCTTATCAGAATCGACAGCAAACCAACACCGACAACGATTGTTCATGTGTATATGCTGACGTCGCAAGCTGTCGATGAAGAGAAAAAGGAAGTATATGAGCCAGCCGGTGTGGCCGAGCGTTTCTAGGAGCTTCAGTCTGGAACCGCGCGACATCTACTGTTGCAGGTTCGAAACTTGCCTCGGGCATGGATGTGTGTGGTGTCCTTAGGTTAGTTAGGTTTAAGTAGTTCTACGTTCTATGGGACTGATGACCTCAAATGTTAAGTCCCATAGTGCTCAGAGTCATTTGAACCATTTTTGAAGTATATGAGGCTATTGAAAGGGTAATGCAGCATGTAAAGGGACGTGAGATTCTAATAGTCATGGGGAAGTAATGCGGTTGTAGGGGAAAGAGTGGAAGTTATAGTGAAAGATGAATACGGACTTGGGACAAGAAATGAGAGAGCAGAAAAACTAATTGAGCACTACAATAAATTTCAATTAATAGTAGCGAATATTCTGCTGCAGAATTAAACAAGAAGGCCGCGTCTTACGGAAAGATTTCAGTTAGATCACATCTTCGTCAGACAGAGATTCCGAAACGAGATATTAGATTATAAGGTGTAACCAGGAGCAGATACAGACTCAGATCACAATATAGAAGCGATGAAGAGTAGGTCCTAGTTCAAGAGATTAATCAGGAAGAATCAATATGCAAAGATGTCCGATACGGAAGTACTAAGGAATGACGAGATAAGCTACAATTTCTGTAAGGCTTTAGTACAGCAATAGATCGGTGGCCGGTACACTTGAAAAGGAATTTCTGTTTCTAAAAAGGGCAATGACGGAAGTTGGATAGAAATACATAACTATAAAGGAGGTAACTGCGAAGAAACCACTAGCAATAGAAGAAATACTTCAGCTAATCTATGAAAGAAGGACGTACAAAAATATTAAAAATATTCAGGGAAATTCAAGAAATACAGAAATACAAGTCGCTGAGGAACGAAATGAATAGGAAGTGAAGGGAAGGTAAGATAAAATGGCTGCATGAAAAATGTGAAGAAATGATTATTGGAATGGCTGACACAACACATAGGAAAGTCAAAAGAATCTTCGGTAAAATTAAAACTCAGGGTGGTGAAAATAAGAGCGTAAGAGGAATTACACAGTTAAATGTAGAGAAGAGAGCGGATGGGTGGAACGAGTACACTGAAGGCCTCTGTCAGGGGGAAGATTTCTCTGATGTGATGGAAGAAGAAGCAGGAGTCGATTTAAAAGGCATAAGGGATCCAGTATTAGTATCAGAATTTAAGAAAGCTTTGGAAGATTTAATATCAAATAAGGCAGAAGTAATAGACAACATTCGATCAGGATTACTACAATCTTTGGGAAAGTGGCAACTAAACGACTGTTCAAGTTGTTGTGTATAATGTATAAGTCTGGCAACAAAGTATCTGACTTTGGGAAAGATGTCATCCACACAATTTCGAAGATTGTAACAGCTGACAAGTGCGACGGATTTTTTTTTGTGTGTGTGTGTGAGGGGGGGGAGGCTAGACGATGATCAATCATATTCGCTTTAGGAAAGGAAAAAGGCACCAGAGAGGCAATTCTGACTCTGCGGTTGATAATGGAAGCAAGACTAAAGAAAAATCAAGACATATTCGTAGAATATGACGACCTGCAAAAAGTGTTTGACAACGTAAAATGGTGCAAGATTTTCGAAATTCTGAGAAAAAAGGGGTAAGCTATGGGGAGGGACTGGTGATGTACAATATGTGCAACAACTAAGGGGGAATAATAAGAGTGGACGGCCACAAACGAAGTGCTCGAAATAAAACGGGTTTAAGGCAGGGATGCACTATTTGGATTCTACCGTTCAATCTCTACACAGCACTGATGGAAATAAAACATAGGTTTAAGAGTGGAATTAAAATTCAAGATGAAAAAATATCAATGTTACGATTCACTGATGATGTTGCTATTGTGAGTAAAAGTGAAAAATAAGTACATGATCTCCTGAACGGAATGATGAGTGTAATGAGTACAAAATATGGATTGAGAGTGACTCGAAGAAAGACGAAAGTAATGAGAAGTAGCCGAAATGAGTACAGCGAGAAACGTACCAGGGTTGATGGTCACGAAGTAGGTGAGGTTAAGGAATTCTGCTGCCTCAGGCTGTAAAATAATCCATGACGTACGGAGCACAGAGGACATTGAAGGCTGACTAGCATAGAAAAATAGGGCATTCCTGGTCAAGAGAGGTCAACTAGTATCAAACACATGCCTTAATTTGAGGAATGAATTTCTGGGAATGTACGTTTGGAGTACAGTATAGTAGTGAAACATGGAGTGTGGGAAAACCGGAATGTTAAAAATTACTTGGACTGATAAGGTAACGAATGGTGAAGTTCCGCGCAGAACCTGAGAGAAGTGACTGGATAAATGCACATGACTTCCATGGTACTAGAGGGAACTGTAGAGGACAGAACGGTAGAGGATGACAGTCATTGGAGTACATCTAGTAGATAGATAAGGACGTAGGTTGCAAGTCAGATGGAGAGGTCGGCACAGGAGAGGAATTCGTGGCGGACCGCATCAAATCACTCAAAAGACTGATGACAAGAAAAATGTTATAATATTCCGCTAAATACCTCACAGGGCCTGCTTTTATTCATCCTTGTGACTGGAAGATGTTTTCAATGCCAAAAGGTCTCCTACATCGCTTTTGGTGTGGTAAAGTGTTGCGATTTGGGTGTTCCCATATTTTTTCGACCTCTTTGCTTTACTTGTTCTTCAAAAAAATAAGAAGGTGGGGGTTCCAGCGAGGGGTCGGCTTCAAAGTCATTTGTCTTACAACGGGAAATAAATTGTAGGTCACTCTTTGACGAATTCGAAAGCCGGCACGATGAAAGAAGAGAGAAAATAAAGCGACATCTATTCCGGATTTGGTGCCAGCACTCTATAATTTTAGAGAAAATTACGGTCAAACCTTAGAAGCTACTCCATCAGCCCACAGGCCGGTCGTAAAACCTAGTTAGTTTGTATAGCAGAAGCTGAGACCATAGTTTCGACATTTCACTCCCCGTTTTCTAGTCCAGTCTTATGTTTCGATTTTCTTTTGTTGCCGAGAAAATATGTCACATCAGCATTTTTTTGTGATATCGTGAAATATGTTGTTGACAAAGGAGATAAGTTTTTCAATCAACATTAAAAATAGCTTGTTTCATCACAAATATTAAGTTGTCTTATACTGGGGGAGCCGGGAGTAAGTGCGGTCATTTCTATCGGTAACTGATGACGGTGTACTGAATAACATAAACCGTCATTTGTAGACTAATAGTTAAGATATTGCCAGTCGTATGCTTGTAGGTCGGGTAATAGGGTGAGGTTCCTATCGATGGTCCGACTCCATTGAATGGCTGGCTCTATGTCTCTGTGGATATTAACAACAGGCGCATTTCAACGGTCATTTAGCGTACCCCGTGGTGTCAAAAATTCGCCGTGTTAAAGGTGAGTCGTTCCACGAAGACAAGAAGTAATAGAGAAATAAAGTTGGGTTTACACTATATTTTTGCAACTGACTAGCATTAATGACAGAATCGTGGTAGTGGTATGATAACAGTGATTCAATTTCTGCAGCCACCATTAGAAAGTACGAGTATTTCTCACCTTCTTATCATATTCACAACATGTGATGGTGGACGGAGAGAAGGTGTCGTGTAGCGATAGAATCCGAATTGCCATGAATGAGCCGCTTTCAACTTTGTCTGATCTTAGTCCTAATTAGGCCACTACGAACTAAATTTAAGTAAAGGCTTTCAGTATTTTTTTTAATAGTATGTGTTTTGACAATCAGTCAACGTTTCTTACCTTCGATGGTGACACTCCTGCTTTTAGCTTCTTGGTTTCCAGTTCATGTTATTCGGTTTCTCGCACCAACACAAAACTAAAGTAAAAACATGAAAAGTACTGACATTTACTTAGATGGGTGTAGTGTTTACCAGCTGTTACACTATAGCCCATTCACGAAAACTGTCTGACACAATGGGCTGATGACATACGGTTCTATTTTTAAAATATTTCATTAAAAATAATTAGACTACTGGCCATTAAAATTGCTACACCACGAATATGACGTGCTACAGATGCAAAATTTAACCGACAGGAAGAAGATGCTGTAATATGCAAATGATTACCTTTCAGAATATTCACACAAGGTTGGCGCCGGTGGCGACACCTACAACATGCTGATATGAGGAAAGTTTCCAACCGATTTCTCATACAAAAACAGCAGTTGACCAGCGTTGCCTGGTGAAACGTTGTTGTGATGCGTCGTGTAAGGAGGAGAAATGCGTACCATCACGTTTACGACTTTGATAAAGGTCGGATTGTAGCCTATCGCGATTGCGGTTTATTGTATCCTGTGCGGGCCTTTCTGGATACAGAAAATATTCGACTGCTGCCCTGGCCAGCACATTCTCCAGATCTCTCACCAATTGAAAACGTCTCGCCAATGGTGGCAGAGCAACTGGCTCGTTACAATACGCCAGTCACTACACTTGATAAACTGTGGTATCGTGTCGAAGCTGCATGGGCAGCTGTACCTGTACACGCCATCCAAGCTCTGTTTGACTCAATGCCCACGCCTATCAAGGCCGTTATTACGGCCAGAGATGATTGTTTTGGATACTGATTTCTCAGGATCTATGCACCTGAATTGCTTGAAAATGCAATCAGGTGTCAGTTCTAGTGTAATATATTTGTCCAATGAATACCCGTTTATCATCTGAATTTATTCTTGGTGTAGCAATTTTAAAGACCATTAGTGTATATCGGTGCGATAATGTCCGACCGCATACGACAGTAGTTCCTACTGCTTGTCTTCATAAATGCCTAACCCTAAATTGGCCGCAAGTTTTCCTCACCTCTCCCCAGTTGAGAATCTCTGGAGCATCATAGACGCGGCCATCTAACATGCTCGAGATTTTTACTACCTAACGGCCAAGTGGACAGAATTTGGCACGATGCCCCTGAAAAAGACATTCGACAAACCTACCAATCAATGCCAAGCTAAATAATTGCTTGCATGAGAGGCAGAGGTGGATCAAAGCGTTATCGACTTGCTCAATTCATGAAGCACTTTCTCTTGCATAATTCATTCATTCTTTCCGAAATTGGAATCATTTTCTTGCCTATACATATACATCACATCTAAAATTGCCATCCAATTAGGACTTTTTGTCTTAAAGAATGTTACGAGATAGTGTCAAGCTGCACTTGAGACGAGGACGCACCCACGTAATTGTCCAAAGCAGATGGAATAATGAAGAATTATGTTGTTCACGAATTGCTTCTCTATATAGTTTTACAAAGTCCTCCTGCGTCCCTCGCCATCTCAGAAAGCCAAAACGCGACAGTGGTGATCGAGCGCATAGTGAAGAGCACCGCGCTGTTCCCATCGACCAGTACCGATCACTCCAACCCAGAACGCTGCGGTACTTAAATAACAGCAGCGTCTCGGCCAACGTAAGCAGTAGCTGGCACTAGCGACCTCTAATTCTCTTATCAGCACCGGAATGGTACTGAGGTGGAGCTCATATTACCCAAGATTTGTAAAATATAATTCTTTCTTTTTTATATTAAAATTTCGTGATGCACTCAATTTATAACACATCCGTCATTTTCCCTCACCGTCTAATCACAGAAAAACTATGAGACTTGCCACTTATGGACGTAGTCTCCCTGCAGCCGTACACATTTTTTTCAAAGTCGATTCCTTGATTCCATGGTCGCTACGAATGCTTCTTCAAGAGTCTCTTTTGACCACTGGGAATGGGCTAGTGCAATAGCGACGAGTGTAGTCAATGTACAGCTACGAAGAGTTATTAATTGTTAGAAAAAGCCGAAAACCATTGGAAGTCATTCATGCCGTCATGATGCATCGTCATAACATGTGCGTCTTTCTTGCAGTCCGTCAGCATTCGTGACACCGACCCAGACGGCTATTTTCGAATTTTCAAGTCTTCATGCGGGATCATTTGCAATAGATCCTACGGAAATGCTAATTTTGTAGGAGAAGCCTTCCACACTCATCTGGTGAGCCTTGAAAGGATATTTATCCAGTCTCTCGACCATGACGTCAGATCGGCTGAAGCGGTGCCTACATTATCTTGCTTTTCTTTCGCACGACGTTCTGCCTATTTTACGCTGTTGCAATCACGAACTCATGTTAGATATCCATCACTCTCTCACCATTTGTGCATTGACTTTTAATTGGTGTCACACTTCGCAAATGGAGAAATAAATGATTAAACGCTGTTCTTGTAATGAAAGTTTTAAATATGAACAGGAGTCTGCATTCTCGCCGCTGCCGTTGGAGTCCTATGTGTCGTGCAGTCCTTCCATCTGTGTCACATATTCCCAACGTGCGCCTGTGTATTTTAAAACAAATCGCATGTTTCATCCGTTCCAGTCAAGAGATAAAAGACACAACTGTTATATTTTGAAAGTACCTCATTCAATATAATTCTGGATAAAATTTGATGTTATGAAAAGCTGCGAACATCAATCGTGTACGGTTTTAACAATGAAATGACACTTAACTGACAGTCTGCCGTCTAAATGTCAATGTGTCATTTCAAACGACTTGGTTGGGAGTTGTTTTTGTGTCCACCCAAAAATTGTGTGCTATTTTCGTAAAAATTTTTACATGTTACACTACTCGCTATCCGTTTCAACTTCGCGTTATACAATGATACCGCATTCTAGCAAGGGGATCCACCGTGGGTCGCTCTCTGCAGTGGAAACTATTTAGGGTGTTAGGAGAGTGAAAATAAAGGGTTAGGTGTTTTAGCTTAGGTGCAAAAACGCAATAGCTTCCGAAAAAAAAGGACGTCGAATATCGACACGGCATTATCAGTCCACTCACGTGGTGTGAAACCAAGTGCACAGTGGCTAGTAGCATAGGTAGGAAATTTTGTGATCCGTGATCAAATCCACTCTTCCCAGAATGAGATTTTCACTCTGCAGCGGAGTGTGCGCTGATATGAAACTTCCTGGCAGATTAAAATTGTGTGCCCGACCGAGACTCGAACTCGGGACCTTTGCCTTTCGCGGGCAAGTGCTCTACCAACTTTTTTTTTTTTTTATTATTATCAGATTGACTTGGTATATTTCACGAGAATTCAGACAACCATAGTCAAATCATCATTTAATATTAGCTGCAAAAAGAAAATCAACAAATTAGGTGAAACACAAATAAAACATTTCTTCTGAAGGGGAAGACCAACCCGTTACCCCACCCGTATGAATTTTGGGTGTATATATATACATGCAAAAGAGAGAGAGAAAAAAAAATTACGAAAAAATACAACAAGGGAGGGGACTCGAGCTCAGGGAAGAAACAGGAATCACAGGGGAACTTAACCAACCCCTTGACGGTTAAACACAAGAAAAAGCATATTCGCAAAAAGCGTTCGGTATTGTGGTAACCGCTGCCATTTACAATGCGCAGTTGACAGATAATGGTGAAAAACGCGGGGATCTGGGTCATTACCGCCTTCAATGACGTAATGGACATAGTAACCCAAGAGCCAGACAATCGTGTTCGTTTTCGTCTGAGGAAAATAAGAGATGTCCGGATGTAAGAAGATGTCGTCTGGGAATGCGGTTTCAGGCCCTCTAGTAAGAAAAGCTAATTGACGGCGGACCCAGAGCCAATGATCCCGTCCGCAAGCAACTAGCCTGTGAAGTAAGGTGTCAGTTTGATGACATTCCTCACACTGATCAGTCGGACGAAGGCCAATACGAAAAAGACGATCACCAGTAGGTATCAGACGGTAAATGACCTTATACCACGTTGAAACAATCTCCATCGGCAAAATGGGAAGACTAAGATGAGACCAGACCGTTTTCCATGACGTTGACGGGGAAGCCAGTTCAACAGAAGAAGGGAAACATGCTGTACCCCAACGGATTTGTAGCATGTTGGTAGTAATATGCGTCATAGAAAGTATATCAGCACCCAGAATACCGACAAGTACAAAGTATTCACGAATGTGCCGCAATTTAGGATTAATCCGTCCAACATCAACAGGAGGGGTCAGACTGGCCGGCCGGAGGCGGGAAAGTAAATGAGAGGTGACTGAATGCGGAGCCCGCGTACAGGTTAAAACATTGCGGCGGGCAAATAAGATGGACGTCTTCACTTTGATATCTGAAAGACCCAATCCTCCAAGCTTCCGAGGCCTGGCCACAACTTCATACCGGACACGGAAGACATGGCGGCGCCACAGAAATCGACTAGACAGCTGTTTCAGCCTGCGAGCCATCATCGCGGGAAGCGGGAAGACCTGCGCAACGTAGTATATTTTACTGAAGACATAGGTCTCTAAAACCCGTGCCTTGTGAAGGAGGCTAAGGGAACGGCGGTCATGTTCAAGGATCGCCCCGTGAACACGACTCGTAACCTCACGCCAATTTAGTGCCGCCATTTTGATCGGATTACGATCCACTATGATCCCCAAGGTCTTATGGCGATCGACAACCGTCGCCCAAGGAATGACGACATGATCAAAGCCTCTCAACGGCAGGAACGTGCATTTGCGATCATTAATGCGAGCACCAGCAAGACCACAAAATGAATCCAAGGTATCCTTAAGCCGCGGTATATCCTCGGCATGTCGTACTAAAACCATGACGTCATCGGCGTATGCACGGACTGCAAAAATTTCCCCCAATATATTCCAGCCACGTAAGTGCATGGTGAGATGGCGAAGTAAGGGCTCTAAGGATAGAACAAAAAGTGACATGGATAAGGGGCTTCCCTGGGGTAACCCCCGTCTGATCGATATCCGGGGGGTAGGGTGACCGTTCACAATCACCGAGACACTGATACCGGTAAAAAGATTAGTTAAGACTTGTCGAGCATCATTATTAAAGCCGACAGCGGTGAGCACTCTCGATAAAAAATCATGGCTGACGCGATCGAACGCTTTTTGGAAATCAAGAAAAAGCAAAGCCCCTGGGATATTAGCGGCAGCCGCCACCGAGATTACATCGCGACATTCGAGAACGGAAGTCAGTATCGTGCGTCCAGGCACACAGCTTTGGTGGGCGGCAATAATGGTATCGAGCAGCTTAGAGAGACGGATATTAATTGCTCGAGCGACAAGTTTATAATCAAAGTTAAGGAGAGTAATAGGACGGAGGGAATCAATTGCAGGTCGACCTGTGGATTTCGGGAGGAGGACCATTCTGCCTTCCTGAAAAGGAGCAGGAAGTGAGACTCCCCGCATCACTTCATTTACCATTGACGTTAAGGTGTCACCAATGAGCGGCCAAAATTGAACATAGAACTCCTTAGGAATACCATCTAATCCAGGCGACTTGCGGGACTGCGATCCTGCAACAACATCATATATGTCATCCTTCTGAAAGGGACGCAGAAAGGCGTCGTTTAATTGAGGAGTGACGACGCGAGGCAGCAAGGAGGTAAAGTCGTCAAGAGAGGTTTCCGCCGGGACATGAGTATCGTACAGATCAGTAAAATAGGTGTAAACGAAGTCAGAAATGTCACGGTGAGAGGTGAACACGCGGCCGTCAGCGGTTGTGAGGGAGGCAAGGCACCCACGTTTCCGGCGCGACCGTAAACGGACTAGATGGTAGAGTGACGTCAGTTCCTCTTGTAGAAGGGAACGTGGTTGAGACCTCGTCCGCAGGCCCTCCATTTGAATGCGTTTGAGCTGCAGCAATTTGGCTTTGATGCGCTGTATATCAGTAACCCGGAGGGGAGCATGCGTAGCACTATCGTACAGTTGACGTAAGACAGAATAGTAAAATTCTTGCGTTCGTCGATCTTCTGCCACCTTCGCAGCCCCAAAACGCATGAGAGCCCTACGGATGTGTGGTTTTGCATACAGTGTCCACCATGCCACGATAGACGGGTACCGGTCCATAGTACGAGAACAACGAGTCCAAATGTCCTCCAGGACGATACCAAGGGAGGTATCTTGCAAATACGCGATATTGAGCATCCAAGGAGGACGAAACAATTTTACCGGTTGTCGCTCGTAATTAAACGTAACGGCTACAGCGCAATGATCAGTAAAACAGGCTGGTATCACATCAACAGCCAGAAGTTGCCCACACAAGGAATCGGAAAGGTAAAAGCGATCGAGGCGACTGCTAGACGTGGGAGTAAAGTAGGTATGTCGCACAAGTGTAGGATAGCGAGAAACCCACACGTCACGCAGGTGCAAGGAGCGCACAAGGTCGTCGAGTTCTTTACTGAAATTAAAATTAGGAGACTGATCTACCGGCCGTAGAACACAATTGAAGTCCCCACCTAAAATTATCTTTGACGGGGATTTACGAAGCAGGTAAATGACTTCTTCTTTATAGAAACTCGAGCGTGCGGTAGTACAACCCGAACCAGAAGGGGCATAAAGAAGGAGTAAACTGAGATCATAAAACGTGCACCCGATCCCCCTTCCACTGTCGAGTACTTCGAAATTCATCAACGGAATGCCTTCTCTATAAAACAAGGCAGTGCCCGTAGAAAGTTCGGAAGCGACATTAAAAAACGTCGAGAACCCAGGAATGGAAAACTGGTCGAATAGGACTTCCTGTAAAAAAACAACATCTGCCCCAGACTGATAGATAAACTGTCGCAAAGCGGCGAGCCGAAGCTCAGAACATATTCTGTTAATATTCAGAGTAAGAAATGTATATGCTTGCATGGAACTTCAACCTAGAAAGAAAAACAAAGATCGGTAGAGAGCCGTCAGCTGACGGAGCAGCATACAAGTAATCATACCAGAAACAAGCGCTGAACCACAGAGAGAAAAACTACGAAACAGAACCCTCATCTTCCCACTGCTTTTTCTTCGGCCGTGACGCGGCTCTCCGTGGCTGTTTACGGATTCGACTGCGGCTCCGCGGTGCCGACGCTGCAGCGTTCGGCTGCGTAGGAGCATCATGTAGACATTCCGTGTCAGATTGCGAGAAAGAGGCCTCTACATCCCACTCGTCCGCAGACATGGGTTCACGGTGGGACAGTTGGTGAATAACAACGGGATCCACTGGCTCTGGAGAATCAATCAGTTGTTTGATGGGAGGAGGCTGTGACCCAGAGGGGGCGACAGAAATTCCAGAAGGGGGATGCGAAACAGAGTCAATAGGAGAAGTGTCAGAGAGCACCGGAGAAGACACGTGGCAACCAGAAGCAGGTTCCGTCACGGGCGTCTCCGAAGAGGCTGCCGCGGTAGCAGGAACAACGTCAGATAAGGTGTCAGGGAGCTTCTGCAAAGGCGTGATAGCACCTGTGGCTTCCTCATCCACGATTTCCGACTGAGAAGGAGAGTCCTTTACCGGAGGCCCATCGGAAGGGCGAGCCAATAAGGAAGATTCATCAGCCGCATCATCCTGTGTTCGCCGACGCTTGTTGTGAGAAATCAGCGCGGGAACATCGGAATTAAGGGCAGCAACATCCCTACTCAAGGACAACGGGGGAAAATCACGGCCGTTGTCGGACAACGGATCACTGCGTCCCTCAGTAACAGTGAGCGATTCAGTCCGAGATCCTTGCGGGAGAAGATCAGCTAAAGTCAATTTTTTACGCTGTTCGTATGTAGGTTTTAATACCACCACACGCCGCGGACAATTAGTACGGAAATGACCAGTTTCATTACAATAATAACATGTTCCTTCCTGGCCACTGTACGTGATATGGACCCTATAACCACATACCTGTAGGTGAGAAGGAATAGGTTTTTTGACCACCATTTCCACCGACCGAATACCACTATATACCTGTAAGCGGTGCTGAGCAGACCAGCGTTCCTTTCGAATATGGCGTACGTCCCCATAAGGAAGCAAAACGGACTTCAGAAAAGAGTCGTCAACCTCGGGCGGAAGGTTAAATACCCGAACATTCGTATATATCACTTCTGCATTTGCCAAGAGAACCATACTAGTGGAACCATCACGGTGCGTAAAGGGTACCTGAGAACCATGACGAGAAAGTAGCCTATCAACCTGGAGCGGGTCAAGAAACTTAACAAAAAACACATATAATTCGCTGTCGAAATATGCGGTATGCACCTGATCAGTAGTGACCTTAACTGTATCGACTAACCAGTCATGTATCTCCAAAGAACCGGGCTGGACGTGACGCGTGGATTTGTCAAAGGTAAAACTGACTGTACCTGTACGCGGAACTTTCGTGGGAACCATGGTGGACATCACGGCGAGAGACGACGCCGCGACAGGAAGGGCCGCACGAACACCAAACACCAGCCGACAACCAGCGATGCGACGCGCACGGAGACCAACACGGCACTAAACTGACAGGAGGAAAACACGCTGCGCTACGGTAGAGGCGGAACTAAGAGCACGACCTAGTCGCCCGACGCGCGAAGCGAGAATTATAAAGTTCTGGAGGCGCTGGGTATCGATCCCAGTACCTCTCACACACTAAGCGAGCGCTCTACCATCTGAGCTACGCCCACCCCCCCTCCAACTGAGCTACCGAAGCACGACTCACGTCCGGTACTCACAGCTTTACTTCTGCCAGTATCCGTCTCCTACCTTCCAAACTTTACAGAAGCTCTTCTGCGAAACTTGCAGAACTAGTACTCCTGAAAGAAAGGATATTGCGGAGACATGGCTTAGCCACAGCCTGGGGGATGTTTCCAGAATGAGATTTTCACTCTGCAGCGGAGTGTGCGCTGATATGAAACTTCCTGGCAGATTAAAACTGTGTGCCCGACCGAGACTCAAACTCGGGACCTTTGCCTTTCGCGGGCAAGTGCTCTACCAACTGAGCTAGAGAAGCACGACTCACGTCCGGTACTCACAGCTTTACTTCTGCCAGTATCCGTCTCTTACCTTCCAAACTTTACAGAAGCTCTTCTGCGAAACTTGCAGAACTAGTACTCCTGAAATAAAGGATATTGCGGAGACATGGCTTAGCCACAGCCTGGGGGATGTTTCCAGAATGAGATTTTCACTCTGCAGCGGAGTGTGCGCTGATATGAAACTTCCTGGCAGATTAAAACTGTGTGCCCGACCGAGACTCGAACTCGGGACCTTTGCCTTTCGCGGGCAAGTGCTCTACCAACTGAGCTACCGAAGCACGACTCACGTCCGGTACTCACAGCTTTACTTCTGCCAGTATCCGTCTCCTACCTTCCAAACTTTACAGAAGCTCTTCTGCGAAACTTGCAGAACTAGTACTCCTGAAAGAAAGGATATTGCGGAGACATGGCTTAGCCACAGCCTGGGGGATGTTTCCAGAATGAGATTTTCACTCTGCAGCGGAGTGTGCGCTGATATGAAACTTCCTGGCAGATTAA
This sequence comes from Schistocerca gregaria, assembly GCF_023897955.1. Classification (NCBI taxonomy): domain Eukaryota; kingdom Metazoa; phylum Arthropoda; class Insecta; order Orthoptera; family Acrididae; genus Schistocerca; species Schistocerca gregaria. The sequence goes on from NC_064926.1 coordinate 352,578,343, forward strand.
AACTGTGTGCCCGACCGAGACTCGAACTCGGGACCTTTGCCTTTCGCGGGCAAGTGCTCTACCAACTGAGCTACCGAAGCACGACTCACGTCCGGTACTCACAGCTTTACTTCCGCCAGTATCCGTCTCCTACCTTCCAAACTTTACAGAAGCTCTTCTGCGAAACTTGCAGAACTAGTACTCCTGAAAGAAAGGATATTGCGGAGACATGGCTTAGCCACAGCCTGGGGGATGTTTCCAGAATGAGATTTTCACTCTGCAGCGGAGTGTGCGCTGATATGAAACTTCCTGGCAGATTAAAACTGTGTGCCCGACCGAGACTCGAACTCGGGACCTTTGCCTTTCGCGGGCAAGTGCTCTACCAACTGAGCTACCGAAGCACGACTCACGTCCGGTACTCACAGCTTTACTTCTGCCAGTATCCGTCTCCTACCTTCCAAACTTTACAGAAGCTCTTCTGCGAAACTTGCAGAACTAGTACTCCTGAAAGAAAGGATATTGCGGAGACATGGCTTAGCCACAGCCTGGGGGATGTTTCCAGAATGAGATTTTCAATCTGCAGCGGAGTGTGCGCTGATATGAAACTTCCTGGCAGATTAAAACTGTGTGCCCGACCGAGACTCGAACTCGGGACCTTTGCCTTTCGCGGGCAAGTGCTCTACCAACTGAGCTACCGAAGCACGACTCACGTCCGGTACTCACAGCTTTACTTCTGCCAGTATCCGTCTCCTACCTTCCAAACTTTACAGAAGCTCTTCTGCGAAACTTGCAGAACTAGTACTCCTGAAAGAAAGGATATTGCGGAGACATGGCTTAGCCACAGCCTGGGGGATGTTTCCAGAATGAGATTTTCACTCTGCAGCGGAGTGTGCGCTGATATGAAACTTCCTGGCAGATTAAAACTGTGTGCCCGACCGAGACTCGAACTCGGGACCTTTGCCTTTCGCGGGCAAGTGCTCTACCAACTGAGCTACCGAAGCACGACTCACGTCCGGTACTCACAGCTTTACTTCTGCCAGTATCCGCCTCCTACCTTCCAAACTTTACAGAAGCTCTTTTGCGAAACTTGCAGAACCAGTACTCCTGAAAGAAAGGATATTGCGGAGACATGGCTTAGCCACAGCCTGGGGGATGTTTCCAGAATGAGATTTTCACTCTGCAGCGGAGTGTGCGCTGATATGAAACTTCCTGGCAGATTAAAACTGTGTGCCCGACCGAGACTCGAACTCGGGACCTTTGCCTTTCGCGGGCAAGTGCTCTACCAACTGAGCTACCGAAGCACGACTCACGTCCGGTACTCACAGCTTTACTTCTGCCAGTATCCGTCTCCTACCTTCCAAACTTTACAGAAGCTCTTCTGCGAAACTTGCAGAACTAGTACTCCTGAAAGAAAGGATATTGCGGAGACATGGCTTAGCCACAGCCTGGGGGATGTTTCCAGAATGAGATTTTCACTCTGCAGCGGAGTGTGGGCTGATATGAAACTTCCTGGCAGATTAAAACTGTGTGCCCGACCGAGACTCGAACTCGGGACCTTTGCCTTTCGCGGGCAAGTGCTCTACCAACTGAGCTACCGAAGCACGACTCACGTCCGGTACTCACAGCTTCACTTCTGCCAGTATCCGTCTCCTACCTTACAAACTTTACAGAAGCTCTTCTGCGAAACTTGCAGAACTAGTACTCCTGAAAGAAAGGATATTGCGGAGACATGGCTTAGCCACAGCCTGGGGGATGTTTCCAGAATGAGATTTTCACTCTGCAGCGGAGTGTGCGCTGATATGAAACTTCCTGGCAGATTAAAACTGTGTGCCCGACCGAGACTCGAACTCGGGGCCTTTGCCTTTCGCGGGCAAGTGCTCTACCAACTGAGCTACCGAAGCTCGACTCACGTCCGGTACTCACAGCTTTACTTCTACCAGTATCCGTCTCCTACCTTCCAAACTTTACAGAAGCTCTTCTGCGAAACTTGCAGAACTAGTACTCCTGAAAGAAAGGATATTGCGGAGACATTACAGAAGCTCTTCTGCGAAACTTGCAGAACTAGTACTCCTGAAAGAAAGGATATTGCGGAGACATGGCTTAGCCACAGCCTGGGGGATGTTTCCAGAATGAGATTTTCACTCTGCAGCGGAGTGTGCGCTGATATGAAACTTCCTGGCAGATTAAAACTGTGTGCCCGACCGAGACTCGAACTCGGGACCTTTGCCTTTCGCAGGCAAGTGCTCTACCAACTGAGCTACCGAAGCACGACTCACGTCCGGTACTCACAGCTTTACTTCTGCCAGTATCCGCCTCCTACCTTCCAAACTTTACAGAAGCTCTTTTGCGAAACTTGCAGAACCAGTACTCCTGAAAGAAAGGATATTGCGGAGACATGGCTTAGCCACAGCCTGGGGGATGTTTCCAGAATGAGATTTTCACTCTGCAGCGGAGTGTGCGCTGATATGAAACTTCCTGGCAGATTAAAACTGTGTGCCCGACCGAGACTCGAACTCGGGACCTTTGCCTTTCGCGGGCAAGTGCTCTACCAACTGAGCTACCGAAGCACGACTCACGTCCGGTACTCACAGCTTTACTTCTGCCAGTATCCGTCTCCTACCTTCCAAACTTTACAGAAGCTCTTCTGCGAAACTTGCAGAACTAGTACTCCTGAAATAAAGGATATTGCGGAGACATGGCTTAGCCACAGCCTGGGGGATGTTTCCAGAATGAGATTTTCACTCTGCAGCGGAGTGTGGGCTGATATGAAACTTCCTGGCAGATTAAAACTGTGTGCCCGACCGAGACTCGAACTCGGGACCTTTGCCTTTCGCGGGCAAATGCTCTACCAACTGAGCTACCGAAGCACGACTCACGTCCGGTACTCACAGCTTCACTTCTGCCAGTATCCGTCTCCTACCTTACAAACTTTACAGAAGCTCTTCTGCGAAACTTGCAGAACTAGTACTCCTGAAATAAAGGATATTGCGGAGACATGGCTTAGCCACAGCCTGGGGGATGTTTCCAGAATGAGATTTTCACTCTGCAGCGGAGTGTGCGCTGATATGAAACTTCCTGGCAGATTAAAACTGTGTGCCCGACCGAGACTCGAACTCGGGACCTTTGCCTTTCGCGGGCAAGTGCTCTACCAACTGAGCTACCGAAGCACGACTCACGTCCGGTACTCACAGCTTTACTTCTACCAGTATCCGTCTCCTACCTTCCAAACTTTACAGAAGCTCTTCTGCGAAACTTGCAGAACTAGTACTCCTGAAAGAAAGGATATTGCGGAGACATTACAGAAGCTCTTTTGCGAAACTTGCAGAACCAGTACTCCTGAAAGAAAGGATATTGCGGAGACATGGCTTAGCCACAGCCTGGGGGATGTTTCCAGAATGAGATTTTCACTCTGCAGCGGAGTGTGCGCTGATATGAAACTTCCTGGCAGATTAAAACTGTGTGCCCGACCGAGACTCGAACTCGGGACCTTTGCCTTTCGCGGGCAAGAGCTCTACCAACTGAGCTACCGAAGCACGACTCACGTCCAGTACTCACAGCTTCACTTCTGCCAGTATCCGTCTCCTACCTTCCAAACTTTACAGAGGCTCTTCTGCGAAACTTGCAGAACTAGTACTCCTGAAAGAAAGGATATTGCGGAGACATGGCTTAGCCACAGCCTGGGGGATGTTTCCAGAATGAGATTTTCACTCTGCAGCGGAGTGTGCGCTGATATGAAACTTCCTGGCAGATTAAAACTGTGTGCCCGACCGAGACTCGAACTTGGGACCTTTGCCTTTCGCGGGCAAGTGCTCTACCAACTGAGCTACCGAAGCACGACTCACGTCCGGTACTCACAGCTTTACTTCTGCCAGTATCCATCTCCTACCTTACAAACTTTACAGAAGCTCTTCTGCGAAACTTGCAGAACTAGTACTCCTGAAAGAAAGGATATTGCGGAGACATGGCTTAGCCACAGCCTGGGGGATGTTTCCAGAATGAGATTTTCACTCTGCAGCGGAGTGTGCGCTGATATGAAACTTCCTGGCAGATTAAAACTGTGTGCCCGACCGAGACTCGAACTCGGGACCTTTGCCTTTCGCGGGCAAGTGCTCTACCAACTGAGCTACCGAAGCACGACTCACGTCCGGTACTCACAGCTTTACTTCTGCCAGTATCCGTCTCCTACCTTCCAAACTTTACAGAAGCTCTTCTGCGAAACTTGCAGAACTAGTACTCCTGAAAGAAAGGATATTGCGGAGACATGGCTTAGCCACAGCCTGGGGGATGTTTCCAGAATGAGATTTTCACTCTGCAGCGGAGTGTGCGCTGATATGAAACTTCCTGGCAGATTAAAACTGTGTGCCCGACCGAGACTCGAACTCGGGACCTTTGCCTTTCGTGGGCAAGTGCTCTACCAACTGAGCTACCGAAGCACGACTCACGTCCGGTACTCACAGCTTTACTTCTGCCAGTATCCGTCTCCTACCTGGCAGAAGTAAAGCTGTGAGTACCGGACGTGAGTCGTGCTTCGGTAGCTCAGTTTGTAGAGCACTTGCCCGCGAAAGGCAAAGGTCCCAAGTTCGAGTCTCGGTCGGGCACACAGTTTTAATCTGCCAGGAAGTTTCATATCAGCGCACACTCCGCTGCAGAGTGAAAATCTCATTCTGGAAACATCCCCCAGGCTGTGGCTAAGCCATGTCTCCGCAATATCCTTTCTTTCAGGAGTACTATTTCTGCAAGTTTCGCAGAAGAGCTTCTGTAAAGTTTTGGAAGGTAAGAGACGGATACTGGCAGAAGTAAAGCTGTGAGTACCGGACGTGAGTCGTGCTTCGGTAGCTCAGTTGGTCAGTCGTGTTCCGGCACTCGGCCAGTGCACATCGTGCGGTGACGGGCGGTAGCGCGGGCCAGTGTTTACGTCGCGAGCAGTGCTGAGGTGGAGAGCTGAGCAGCGTGTGCGAGCGCTGTTAACGTTTGTTTCTGTATAACTGTTGTAAGTAAGATGTCGACAATTAACAGAGCGAACAGCGTTCAGTGTGTTTTCGATCGCGCTGCCTTGCGACCGACGGCGTTTGAAATTCATGAGTGGATCTTTGAGGATTTGAAATTGCCTGAAGATATAGTCGACACATTCCAGTTGGACTTTGTGCAGTACTCGTTATTTATCAAATTTATTTCGAGTGACACTTACGAGAAATTCGCTGAGGAGCATGTTGGTGTGAGACCATTCCGTCATAATGATGGCAGTATTAGTAATGTCCAAATCGTGCCTTCGGGATACGGAGTAAGAACCGTCAGGGTATTTAATGTGCCACCTGAGTGCCCTAATGATCTGATTGCACGTTCTCTGTCACTGTACGGCGCTGTTTTGTCAGTTACAAATGAAAAATGGTCGAGTGCCTATCGCTACCAAGTTAATAGCGGGGTGCGCAGTGTACGTGTAGACTTGAAAAAGCATATACCTTCGTATGTTGCCATTGGCGGCTGTCGTGCACAGGTAACTTACATTGGTCAACCCCCTACCTGTTCGATCTGCCATTCAACTGAACATCTGCGGATGAACTGTACACGTAGACGTCCATTTCAACTTCCACGGGAACGTCCTGCAGACGGTAGTGAAAAGCTAGTACCACTATTGAGTGAGGTGGTCGCGGGGACTGTACCACCACCCCGGCAGCCGGACCATGTCAGCGAGGCGGAGGTGCCAGTTCAGGTGGAATGCAGTGCCAAAGACATTCGCGGTAGGACGGACGTCGATTCGGCACCGTCATCCTCACCGGGGCAGTTACCGCTGGGTACCAACGATGCGCCAGCCACCTCTGAAACTAAGCCGTGTGAGATACAGGAGCGGGTGCAGATCAGTTTGCCTGAACCACCCCTATCGGTAGAGACTGTAGCAGACACGAAGAAAGGCCGCCGAAGGAGAAGCAAAGGGAATAGTAGCAAAGAGGAAAAGTCGAATGATTTAGGACCCGTACACATGTCAGAAAGTGGCAGCGAGACTGAACCTCAATCTTCTTGCTCCGTGCGCTGCGAGGACACCGCGAGGCAAGAACGCATTCGTGAACAAACCAAACACCTGAAGGCACTACTGAGCGCTGAAAGGGATCAGAGCACCGTAACGGCCAAGAGGAAGAGCGAGCAGAGCAGCGAGCAGCTGCAGCAGCGCTCCCGCAGGAACTCGCTGACGTCAGTCGCAGCCCCGCGTGGTGGCCAGGCGGATGCGACCACGTTGACAGACTCAGCCGGCGGTGGCGGGCAGGGCGGCGCGCGCACCGCGCAGCACCCCGACAGCAATGAGCCGTGGTGGCAGCAGTACGAGGAGATGCAGCAGTAGCTACTCTCGCGCATGACCATCGCGCTGCGACCTTCCCCTCCCTGGCCCGTTATTGGTTTTGACATTTCGTTTCGTACTCCAAACGTTACCAACGAGTTTGGTTCAAAGCCGGAGAGAAGGACGATGCGAAACTCACAGCTCATTGTCCTCTGAACCATCATGGGTGACAGCCAAACCTACAACATTACCACACTTAACGTCAATAGAATTCAAAGTGCGGTGAAACTGCGTTCGCTCAATGATTTCTTGTATGGTACCAGCGTTGACATTGCCCTCCTACAGGAGGTAGTCACAGCCTTAGAAGTGCCCGGTTACGTTCTTATTGATAACATCAATCTTCAGGATGCTGTAGGCACTGCCATCCTTCAGCGCGACGGTATACCCTTTACGGATGTGCAGCGGCTGACCAGTGGTCGTGGCATTTCTCTTCGAGTGGATGGTGTGCAGATTGTTAACGTGTACGCCCCCTCAGGTAGCACTCATAAGAGAGATCGTTCAAAATTTTATAAAACCGAGGTTCCCATTCTTCTTAGCGGTTATCGTGAACATCTCATCCTTGGTGGTGACTTCAATTGTGTGCTGAACGACAGAGACCAAACTCCTAACACGAACAGATGTATCGAACTTGAACATTTAATTCATGGCATGCGTCTTCACGATACATGGGAACAACTGCACGGTGAACGGGTAGCGTACACCTTCGTAACCAGTCATTCTGCCAGTCGGCTGGATAGGATCTATGTGTCCGATGCCCTCCAGCGACACACTGTGAACTGTGACATAGCTCCTGTCAATATCTCCGACCATTGTGCATATCAGTGTTACCTCAACCTACACCGCCAGCCAATATACCGCGGGAAGGGCTACTGGAAATTGAATGTCAGCCTTCTGCAGGATGCCCAACTTGAAGAGGAGGTGAACTTAACGTGGCAACAGCTCCAGCGGCACCGACGTCGTTACGCTAGCGTTCTACAGTGGTGGATTCAGTGTGCTAAGCCTAAATTACGCCTGACCGTCATGAGCTACGCCCGACAAAAAAGTTTTTGGCAGAAACAGACTATTGAATTTTATTATCGCTGTTTGAGAGAACTGTACAGTCGCACTAACAATCCTTCTCGAGACATCGACGTAAAGATCAAACGATATAAAGCGAAAATCACGGCGATACAACGCCAACGAATGCATGGCATCATCGTGCGAGCCCACCCTAAGGACGTTGCCGCCGAAGAACGGGCCTCTCTGTATCACATCCTGAGAACGACGAAACGGTGTAAAGCCATGTTGATTGAAGCCGTCGTTGATGCCGCTGAGAATGCCATCACGAAGCAACGTGACATCATCTCGCACGTCTACGACTATTATAGTCAACTTTACAAGAAGCAACTCGTTGATGAACACTCGTGCGAGGATTTTCTTAGGACCTTGAGCTGTCGCTTGTCACAACAGGATAATGCAAAGTTGGAATCTGTTTTCACACAGGACGAAATCCGACTGGCGGTTCACAGTGCAAAGAAAGGGAAATCACCAGGACCTGATGGTCTCAGCGCTGAGTTTTACCAGCGATACTGGAACGTCCTCGGTCCGACACTCCTCGAGATAGCGAATGAACTCTGGCGCCTGGAAGTCATACCCAAGGCATTTACGGAAGGTATCATCCTGCCCTTACCGAAAAAAGGGAACAGCAGGAAGGTCGAAAACATGCGACCCATCACACTCCTGAATGCCGACTTCAAAATCATCACCAGATCGATTAAGCTAAGGATGCAAACCGTTATGTACAAGGTTTTAGGCAGTTACCAGTACAGTGCAGTGCAAGGTCGAAGTGCAATCTCAGCTGCCTGCGATTTGAAGGACATCATCTGTTCATATGCTGAAACTAAAGGACAGGGCGCTCTGATCTTTCTAGATTTTGAGAAGGCTTATGACCGTGTACGTAATAATTTCCTCTTTCAAAGCATGAAGAAACTAGGATTTGGACCTCATTTCATAGAATTAATTCGCAAACTTACTACAAACGCCTCTTCACGGATTCTCATTAATGGCCATTTTACAAAAGAAGTTTCCATCGAGCAGTCCATCCGCCAAGGATGTCCTCTCTCAATGATTTTGTACGCCATTGCAGTAGAGCCGCTCCTGAACAACTTAGTGCATAGCGGGATCGGGCTTAGCGTCGAGTCTGTCACTATCCCATGCATTGCGTATGCTGACGATATATGCGTAACTGTGTCATCATCGCAACAACTTCTGTCAGCAGCAACTCTTCTACAAACATTCACGTTTCTTTCAGGAGCAACACTCAATAGAACTAAAACCACAGTTTTGCAGATCGGTGGCGGTATCGGAGACATATCCCATGTTACCTGGTGCAAGGTAAAGGATTCTCACACAACCCTCGGTGTTACTTTTGAAGCCAAACCAGACAAATTCCTGACGAAGAACTGGTCACACATGCTTCATAAATTACGTGCTGCTTTGATGCTTCACTCCGACCGTGACTTGAACATACTACAGAAAGTTAAGACCATCGAGATCGCCATTACGAGCAAGATGAATTATTTGGCGCAAATTCTTCCAATCTCCGACCACCTAGCCAAGAGTATACAACAAGCGTTATGTTGGTTTATTTTTAGGGGGCATATTTTCAAAGTTCAATTCGATACCTTAACCTTACCTTCGTCCAAAGGTGGCCTTAACCTCATTAAAGTACACAAAAAATGTGTCACCCTGCTCCTAAATCGCATCAGGAAGGAGTTTCGTACCCGGAGGACCAGTCTCATCAGAAACCTCATTCAGCGGTGGAAACCTCATAGCTTGGACCCACCCGTTAATATCGCCGGCATTCCACTTTCTTACCGACATGTGCGACTATACTACATGGAAATGAGCTACATTCGACACAACATCGTCGATACCGGAAGCCTGACGAACAGGAAGCTTTATGACCTTCTCATGACAACAAACCACAGGAATCGTCTCGAAGAAAAATATCCACATACACATTGGAGTATAATATGGCGGAATGTGCATAACGACATGTTACCATCACGCGTCATAGCAGACTGGTATCTCACAGTCAACGATAAAGTAGCAACGAATGAAAAGCTACATAAAATAGGCCTTCAACCAACGCCCAACTGTGACGCATGCGGAAGAGTCGATACGCTCCTTCATAGGTTCACTTGCGGACATGCAGAAGAAATTACAACATTTCTTCGTCAACGATTGTCAGTGATAGACCGTACGACGCCCAGTGGTGTAGACCTTTTAGAGATCATTCAGCCACAAAAACTGAGGTATCCAGGAGCAAAAAACAACGCTACAACGTGGATCATGGGCCACACAGCATCGTTTATTATGCAGAATAGGCATGCTACTTTTCTAGACTATTATTCTTACATAGAAATAGAACACTTTAAAATAAGCCAACATTGTGACTATAGGAGGATATTTGGAAATATGCTGAAAATCATAATTAACGGTTAAATGCTTCAAATACAATATTTGGATAGTAGAGGTTGCCAGTTGCCTGTATGTATGAATCCTATTTGCTTCCTGGGACTTTATTTCTTGCCGGAATTTTACGATACTATTCAGATGCTCACCAATGCAGAAGGCATTTTTTTTTTCCTTCCCATTTTCCTCTCAACATTTTCCTCTCTCGCAGAGCAGCGGAGCAACTTTCCTTTCGATAATGATGTGATAGTCTTTTGTGCACCTCAAGAAGACATTTCCTTTCTTTTCTTATATTGCGCAACGGCAGCCTAGAACTCATAAATAATATGTTCATTCTATTTAAAAAAAAAAAAAAAAAAAAAAAGCGCGTTCGGTCAGGAAGACTGGCCACCTTTCTGAAGAAAAAACTGAGTAAAGTTTTCATCGTGGAGTTTTGAGTGACGTCATGAGACGTCCGCACTGATCCGCTCTCCCTCATCTGCTAAGAAGTATGGGACGAGACGTGGTAACAAAGAGGAAAAAAACCCTGTGGGGCAGAAGATCGACGACGACAGAGAGCAAGAAGAGAAAGAAAAAGACCCCACAGGGTTCCTCGGCGAAAGGGTTTGCTGTTTTCGACAAAAATTATTTTTTTTAATTAGATAATACATATAATAAATGTCTGTGAGCAATAAACTAATACCTCCTTGTAGCATGACGGCTATAATGAAAGGCAATGACAACCCCGCAGCACTTTGTTTTGATATAAATAAGGTGCCAGAAAACCTAAGAGACATCGTTTTTAATTATGTAAGACGGGTTCAGCAATTAAAAAAAAAATAAATAAATAAAAAAAAAGAAAAAAAAAGTTGGTAGAGCACTTGCCTGCGAAAGTCAAAGGTCCCGAGTTCGAGTCTCGGTCGGGCACACAGTTTTAATCTGCCAGGAAGTTTCATATCAGCGCACACTCCGCTGCGGAGTGAAAATCTCATTCTGGAAACATCCCCCAGGCTGTGGCTAAGCCATGTCTCCGCAATATCCTTTCTTTCAGGAGTACTAGTTCTGCAAGTTTCGCAGAAGAGCTTCTGTAAAGTTTGGAAGGTAGGAGACGGATACTGGCAGAAGTAAAGCTGTGAGTACCGGACGTGAGTCGTGCTTCGGTAGCTCAGTTGGTAGAGCACTTGCCCGCGAAAGGCAAAGGTCCCGAGTTCGAGTCTCGGTCGGGCACACAGTTTTAATCTGCCAGGAAGTTTCATATCAGCGCACACTCCGCTGCAGAGTGAAAATCTCATTCTGGAAACATCCCCCAGGCTGTGGCTAAGCCATGTCTCCGCAATATCCTTTCTTTCAGGAGTACTAGTTCTGCAAGTTTCGCAGAAGAGCTTCTGTAAAGTTTGGAAGGTAGGAGACGGATACTGGCAGAAGTAAAGCTGTGAGTACCGGACGTGAGTCGTGCTTCGGTAGCTCAGTTGGTAGAGCACTTGCCCGCGAAAGGCAAAGGTCCCGAGTTCGAGTCTCGGTCGGGCACACAGTTTTAATCTGCCAGGAAGTTTCATATCAGCGCACACTCCGCTGCAGAGTGAAAATCTCATTCTGGAAACATCCCCCAGGCTGTGGCTAAGCCATGTCTCCGCAATAACCTTTCTTTCAGGAGTACTAGTTCTGCAAGTTCCGCAGAAGAGCTTCTGTAAAGTTTGGAAGGTAGGAGACGGATACTGGCAGAAGTAAAGCTGTGAGTACCGGACGTGAGTCGTGCTTCGGTAGCTCAGTTGGTAGAGCACTTGCCCGCGAAAGGCAAAGGTCCTGAGTTCGAGTCTCGGTCGGGCACACAGTTTTAATCTGCCAGGAAGTTTCATATCAGCGCACACTCCGCTGCAGAGTGAAAATCTCATTCTGGAAACATCCCCCAGGCTGTGGCTAAGCCATGTCTCCGCAATATCCTTTCTTTCAGGAGTACTAGTTCTGCAAGTTTCGCAGAAGAGCTTCTGTAAAGTTTGGAAGGTAGGAGACGGATACTGGCAGAAGTAAAGCTGTGAGTACCGGACGTGAGTCGTGCTTCGGTAGCTCAGTTGGTAGAGCACTTGCCCGCGAAAGGCAAAGGTCCCGAGTTCGAGTCTCGGTCGGGCACACAGTTTTAATCTGCCAGGAAGTTTCATATCAGCGCACACTCCGCTGCAGAGTGAAAATCTCATTCTGGAACATCCCCCAGGCTGTGGCTAAGCCATGTCTCCGCAATATCCTTTCTTTCAGGAGTACTAGTTCTGCAAGTTTCGCAGAAGAGCTTCTGTAAAGTTTGGAAGGTAGGAGACGGATACTGGCAGAAGTACAGCTGTGAGTACCGGACGTGAGTCGTGCTTCGGTAGCTCAGTTGGTAGAGCACTTGCCCGCGAAAGGCAAAGGTCCCGAGTTCGAGTCTCGGTCGGGCACACAGTTTTAATCTGCCAGGAAGTTTCAAATCCACTCTTACTTCGTTCTTTTCTTTTTCTATCGAGGAAGTACACTGAGATATCAAAAGTCATGGGGCAGCAATATATATATATATATATATATATATATATATATATATATATATATATATATATATATATATATATATGATGGTAATATTCCGTACTCAAGGTATAAAACAGCAACGCATTGGTGGAGCTGCCATTTGTACTCACGTGATTCGTGTGAAAAGATTTCAAATGGCCCATGACTGGTATTAGCAGACTCTGAACGTGGAATGGTAGTTGACGTTAGACGTCTGGGACCTTCTGTTTCTGAAATCATTGCGGAATTCAATATTTCGAGATCCACACTGTCAATAGTGTGGCAGCAATATCAAATTCCAGGCATTACCTCTCACCACGGACAATGCAGTGGACGACGCCATTTACTTAAAGACCGAGAGCAGCGGAGATATTGTAGAGTAGTCAGCGCCAACGAGAAGCAGCACTGTTTCAAATAATAGCAGAAATCGATTTGGGATGTGCGAGAAACATATCCGTTAGAATAATGCGGCAAAGTTTTGGCGTCAGTGCGCGATGGCAGCAGACGACCGTCACGAGTGCCTTTGGTAACAGCACATCTTCTTCTTCAGCGCCTCTCATGGGCTCCTGATTATATCAGTTGCACCCAACACGGTTGGAAAACAATGGACGGGTGAAATGAGTTTCGATTTCGGTTGTTGAGAGCTGATGGATGGTCTGGAGTGTGACGCAGACCACACGAAGCCAAGGACCAAAGATACTGGGAACGCTGGAGCTGATGGAAGGTCTTGAGTGTGACGCAGACCGCACGAAGCCAAGGACCAAAGGTATTGGGAAAGCTGCGACGTAACTGAGAGGTCAGTTCGTGCGCAAAACCCTGCTCGGGCAACACTTTCGGAATTATGGACAGCTGTAGAGGCAGCATGTCTCAATATTTCTGCAGTGGACTTCCAAAGACTTGTTGAGTCTGTGCCACGTTGAGTTTCTGCTCTCCGCTGGGAAAAGGTGGCCGGTCACGATATTAGGAGTTATCGCATGACTTTTGTCAGCTCAGTATGTGCGATATCAGTATTGCTATGACTATGTCAAATAAAATGGAATTAGTGACAAAAGGAATACAGATTTCAAATATTACTAAAAACTTATTTTATCATCGCAACTGACAAGGGTGAAACTTGTACCAACAGTTTTCGTTTGTGTCCAAGAAGCTAATAACACAAAATCAGCAGAAAATCGGGAAAGCTCACAAAAGATACCCATCGTAGTTTCTCGACTAAGTTTTGAGAGTTTACATAGATATGAAACCCTTCCTGTTTATTAGTGAATCGTGGATGGGCGGAAAGAAGCATATTTACACAACGGACTGTTTGCCAGTGACATCCGAATGCAGAATTGTTAATTCAAAGTAAATCTGCCAAAATATGTGCCGTTATGTAAACTCTGCGATTTGAATGACACCTGGAAAAAAAATGTTCAAATGTGTGTAAATTTCTAAGGTGCCAAATTGCTGAGTTCATCGGTCCCTAGACTTACACATTACCTAAATAAACTGTAACTTATGCTAAGAACAACATACACTCCCATGCCCCGGGGAGGACACGAACCTACGGCGGGAGGGACTGCGCAATATGTGACAGGTGAATAACTATATTTGACGATTACAGTAGTGCTCTAGTCCCACCTCTCAGCAGAGGGAAGTCACAAGCAGAAGCGATGAAATTAAAATACACACCTTGGTCCATATTCAGCTGCAGGCATCAGTGTAAGAGTAAATGCATCGACATGTATGGTCTACAGTTAAACTATTACCAGGTCGCGAGGTTGTTTTACTAATTATATTCATCAAAAAAAGTCACTGTGGTGTACGTTCCTCTGCAATTCACTCGTGCGGCTCCGAATTTTTATGTTTTAGATTTTTTATCGATGACCTGGTACTCTTGATGCATAAAAGTAAAAATCAATGTAGTAATAGAAATACTAGCATTTTAGGTTGTCAGTTTCCAATTGCTGTTAATTATGCATGGTGTTGCTGCTATAAATGCAGATATTTTTTATTTGTGATACCTTAATATGTACACACACACCCTGGGTCGAACAGTCTGCCCACAAACACCTCACAAACTTCATGACCAGATATTTCCTGTACGGTCGTAACCGTACCACTAAGTAGACTACGCCCGCCATTATAGTCTAAAATTTTGCGTTCACGTGTCCACACTTCAACACTTGACCTGCAGTCCATGAAAGTCAAACACTATGGGCTTTCTCTTGCCACATGTACTTGGAGATAGGGAAAAGTTGTCATCGACGGTCAACTAAGGAAAATGTATAATAAAATCCACAGATACTGTAAGCTATTTTACTTTCAGTGCAACTTGAGCTTTCACATTCCAGTACAGCAGACACAAGGTCACAAATACACTACTGGCCATTAAAATTGCTAAAGCAAGAAGAAATGCAGATAATAAACGGGTATTCATTGGACAAATATATTATACTAGAACTGACATGTGATCACATTTTCACGCAGTTTGGGTGCATAGATCCTGAGAAATGAGACCCAGAAATACCACCTCTAACCGTAATACTGCCTTGATACACCTGGAGTTTGTATGTCGTGTACAGGTACAGCGGCCCATGCAGCTTCAATACGATAGCGCAGTTCATCAAGAGTAGTGACTGGCGTATTATACGAACCAGTTGCTAGGCCACCATTGACCAGACGTTTTCAGTTGGTGAGAGATCTGGAGAATGTGATGGCCAGGGCAGCAGTCGAACACTTTCTGTATTCAGAAAGGCCAGTACAGGACCTGCAATACGTGGTCGTGCATTATCCTGCTGAAATGTAGGGTTTCGCAGGGATAGAATGAAGGGTATAGCCACGGATCGTAACACATTTGTAATGTAACGTCCACTGTTCAGAATGCAGTCAATGCGAACAAGAGGTGACCGAGACATGTAACGAATGGCACCCCATACCATCACGCCGGGTGATGTCGCCAAACACGGATGCGACCATAATGATGCTGTAAATAGAACCTGGCTTCATCCGAAAAAATGACGTATTGCCATTTGTGCACCCAGGTTCGTCGTTGAGTACACCATCGCAGGCGCTCCTGTCTGTGATGCAGCGTCAAGGGTAACCGCATCCACGGTCTCCGAGCTGATAGTCCATGCTGCTATCGCGATACGATAAACCGCAATCGCGATAGGCTACAATCCGACGTTTATCAAAGTCGGAAACGTGATGGTACGCATATCTTCTCCTTACAAAGGCATCACAACAACGTTTCACCAGGCAACGCCTGTCAACTGCTGTTTGTGTATGAGAAATTGGTTGGGAACTTTCCTCATATCAGCACGTTGTATGTGTCGCCACTGGCGCCAACCTGGTGTGAATGCCGTGAAAAGCTAATCATTTGTATATCAAAGCATCTTCTTCCTGTCGGTTAACTTTCGCGTCTGTAGCATGTCATCTTCGTGGTGTACCAATTTTAATGGCCAGTAATGTATGAGAATAGGCTGGCTTACCATGAACGGCAACCAAACGAGGTGTAGAATATCGTCGTCCTACCGCAGTGCTGGAAGAGCCCACTGGATAACAACTGAAGGGATCCGGCTAAGAAATGAAATAGGTTTCCTGGCTGTCAGGTCATATGGCAGGCGACAGTCCGGATGGTGTTGCATCACTCGCAGGAGTGTCTCCAGATATTTCTTATGCCTGTAAGCCGACTGGAATAGAATGATCTTCAGTGAGGAGTCACGCTTCGAACTGAGCTCCAATAACGACGGTCGGCGGTGGGATGTCAACCTGACTGTCGCATGCCACATAGCCCTATAGACAGGAGTAACGATCAGGGATTCCATTTTGTTTGATAGCATGACCCTTTTGGTTGTCATCCGCGGCAGCATTTCAGCACAACAGCACGTCGGCGATACTCTACACCGAGTTTTGTTGCCCTTCACGATAACTGATCCTGGGCTTACATTTCAGCGAGATAATGCCATCCTCCCATCAGATCGGTGAGAGTGTCTACTGCCTGTTTCATACTTGCGAAACGCTACCTTGCATCAAGGTCGCCGTATCTCTCCCCAACATTAGGAGCGTTATGGGTAGGGGCTTACCACCAGCTCGGGATTCTGACAATGTAATGCTGTACAGTATATGGCACTCTATTTCTCGGGTAGTCAAATGATAACGTGTTTGATTAGTCTTAGGTATTAATAACTGCTTCAGCTGTATTTTCCCTTTATTACGGTACCACTATCGGTTTCGTGGCACCAAAAGCCTCCTTTTAGGTGATATATGATTAAAAAATTAGAGCATAAGTGCTGCGAATATTTTTTCTTAACATTAGTTATCCAACAAACCAAAACAAGGTTAAAAGACGGTATGTAATGGATTAAAACTGCCAGAATCCAGTCCATGACATATCTTCATTTAGCGGTGTTTTGTTTTGACGGACAACGAATGTTGGGAAAAAAGATTACAAGTTTTTGCGCTCTAATGTTTTAATCTTATATCGCCTAAAATGTGGCTTTTAAGGCACGAAACCGGTAGTGGTACAGTAATAAACGACCAAATACTACTGGAGTGGTTATTAATACCCAAGATGAATACTGATAGCTGTCGTTCCGCACCTACGAGGTTGTCTGAATAGTAATCAAAACGACCTCAGTCGCGGGCTCGAAGACCGCCACTTCTTAAATTCTAAATAAAAGTTATCAGCATTAGCGGCCAAAGACTTCCGGCATAATAAGTTACCCTCATTCTGCCAACGGCCTCGTCAAAGAGTGCGGAGGTGCGGACAGAGGTTCAGTGCACTCTCTTATCCTTGGGAGACTGCCCTAAAGGCGGAAGAATCAGCAATGATAAACGGCATGGGGACACGTAAGCCAATAGAAACCACTGCATTAAAGACAAGTAATGTTTATCCGCAGGACATATAGCCTGTAATTGAAAAAAATATCATAATGATCTCTCCATTGATAAAAGATTCCGGAATAGTCGCCATTCGTATCTCTGGGAATGAACTGTCAAGGGAGAGGTGACCACGAGAAAAAGATTAAACAATCAACGAAAGAATATCAGAAGCGTGAATGTGCTACGGAAGCTAGAAAATCTAGACATAGTAGGGGTCAATGAATTAAAATAGAAAGAAGACAAGGACTTCTGGTCAGATGACCATAGTGTAATATGAACAGGAGCAGAAAATGGTATAACAAGATTCGTTATGAATAGAAAGGCAGAGCACAGGGTGTGTTATTGTGAAAAGTTCACAGATAGGGTTGATCTCGCCAGAATCGACAGCACATCAACTCATACAACAATAGCTCAGGTATACATGCCGACGTCGCCAGCTCAGTATTAAGAGAGAGAGAAAATAGTCACAAAGTTGAACGGATAATACAGTACGTACAGGAAGATGAAAATCTAGTAGTCATGGGGGACTGGAATGCAGTTGTGACGGAATGAACAGAAGAAACGGTTCTGGGGGGAGATGGTCTTGGCAATAGGAATGGTGCACGAGAAAGACTGACTGAGTTCTGCAATAAATTTCAGCTAGTAATAGCGAATATCCTGTTCAAGAATCACAAGAGGAGTAGGTACGCTTGGGAAGAATCAATGCGCAAAGAAGTGGAATACAGAAATACTAAGAACTGAAGAGGTACGCTTGGACTTCTCTGAGGTTATACATAGTGCGATAATGAATAGCATTGCAGACAGTTCAGTTGAAGAAGAATGGACATCTGTAAAACAACAATACCCGGCACATGTCAGAACGTTTTGCGCTTGAAAATGATTATTGGATTAAGTTCAGTACTGTCAGCACTACATGAGGCGACAACAGTGGGATGCATCTTTTCCCGTCCACTTTTTTTTATAGTTATCACCTTTCACAGCAACAGTCCTGTTACTCGGCACATCAGCTGTCAGGAGTTTGGTCCATATCCGATGTTTGGCTTAGTTCCGCACTAGTCTTCTTTCAAAGTTGAATAAAAAAGCGATGGAAAGATAATATTTTATCTCCAGTCCCTTGTCACATTTTCTGAGATATTTTGGTTTTGGTTGGTTGCTAAGACCATGACGTTTCATAAACTTCTAGCACCAACCAACTTCCACTTTAAAGTCTGTTGAGTTCCACTGTAGCTCTAGTTTACGAGCGCGTATTTGAATCATTTTTGTTTTAATTCCAAATCCATTTTGATAATATCGTTGAAACCATTCCAATACATCATCTTCTAGTCTTGGCCATTTTGCATTCAGTCCTCTATTTTCACATTTAGTCCTCTTTATTTTTTTCAGTTCTTTTTTGATAGCTCACCAACAGCGAATTGTTTTTTTCTGTTGGTGGAGAGCTGTAATGCCGCACAGCTGCACTCTTTCCGCGTTCTTTTGCATATACCCTCACTTTCAGTTTATAGTCCGCATCATATGATTACCTTTTATTTGTTTCTATTATGAAACTAGCTACACCAGAAATATTGTAGTGTTGGTGACAACACAAATCACTATCAAGTTCACTGGCACCCCAGGGTGCAATGACGCGTCATAGGCTAGACAGGGTTCTGGTTTGTGATGGCAGGACGGGAGGGAGACAATATTAGAAAGCTTGTGAATCGTGGCAGCTCATGTTCGTCGAGTCGGTGCACTGTTACTTCCAGCTGAATCCACTGTTGTCAGATACGTTTACCGCGGTATCGAATACACGGCCATTTGTGAAACTGGGGTATTTTAAATCAAACACGGGACATGAATGTCAGATGAGGGAATGCGCTGCAATTTCCTTTATTGCAATTAGAAATTAATTTTAGAAAATGATTATGTTCTGAATTGACATTGCTTTTAATTAATCCCAAAGGTATTATCTTTATTGAAAATTGTTCTGAATACAGAGGAGCGGTACATATTATGGATGAGTTCGCTAATGTAACGCGGCTAGCTTCTAATTAAAGTAAGTACTCACTCTCTTGGGAAATAACATAATTTATTTCTCGCAGCGCCTGAAGCGTAGAGTGGTACAGTTGATTGCGATAAAATTCTCTCTTCGTAAAACGACTATTATTTAGCTGAGAATTGTAGAGAATCCTTAATTTTGAAAGTAATATTTCCATTTTTTTAAGTTTATAAGCTCCTAGGGCTTTTATATCTGAAACTGGTGGTTTGTTGCAACACTGTTAAAATGTTTACATTCTTCAAAATGTACTCTTTCATTCTCTATCATGAATTGTCCTTCAAACCGCGCAGTGTAAGCTTGAAGCTGGGTTTATAGGCTAAGATGGCGTATTCCTTATGAGCGATACCAGGGTATCCACATTAGCGACACACGGCGAGACGAGCATAAAGTTGCTGCCGGTATTTTCTTTGTGTGTCGCGTTACCACAGGTGCGAGCTGTAAAAAACCGAAGAATGTACTAGGGCTTATCAAGACAAACGAACAGTTTTGTTTTGCAGACTGTGCAATTCCCACACACAAATGAAAATTTTTATATACTCGTACATTTGTATATCCATACACTCTTTGATCAATGGGCCATACTATTCCATACACACACACACACACACACACACACACACACACGTGCGTTCGCTTCCGAGCGCGCATGCGCTTTCATTTCATTAGGAAAACATGCATCCACTCCCTATCGCTATTCATGGGAATAGTTTGATTGTGACGGTGTCCCGCCAACAACCTGCATGTCGGCATAGTGAAACAGGCCAACCTTAAGCTGCTCCTCACCGTTAAGTACATGTCCACTTGGTTGGGGAGACACCTGTCGGACTACATGGGGAACAGCACTTTCACCACAACTCAGGCACACCAGATATTGGTCAAGTATAACAGCTGTTTTGACCTCACACAACTGACTTGGGTGACGTCTGAGACAGAATGGTTTTCACACATTCTCGACCTGAGACCTCCAAGCTCTGTCTTCTGCAACACAATCGCCTCATCCTGCATCAGGCCGATAACCTTATTGTTTGTTGGCTTCATGGCGTAAGGATTACCAGCCACACATGAAGATCTGATGACTTCAGTGACCTGTTTTAGCTTCATATCGATCACAGTTCTTTAGGGAAAAAGGGAAGCTGTCAGTGTCGATATTAAGCAATTTTGGGTTTTGAAACTCAGCTTTTGTCAACTGAAAAATCGAAACGGCGTATAAAGATTATACAGTGCCAATAAGTGCAATACAAACAGAGCGACATAAATAGGTTTCGTGAATTTCATTGGTATCTTGTAGATCTGCAAAGCCACAAATTCATCACTGAAAGTAGTTGGTTACTTAAAATTTGGCTTGATATAAACACTCGCTTTATGACGCCCGTCGCAACTGTTAGTTAATGTTACTGTGAATAAGACTTGATTTTTCTTGTTTTGCTTTTTGAGTCATCAGTCTGCTGGCTGGTTTGATATGACCCTCCACGAATTCCTTACCCGTGCCAACCCCTTCATCTTAGAGAAGCACTTGCTTGATGAATTCCAATCTCTGTCTTCCTCTACATATTTTACCCTCTAAGCTTCCTCTAATACCATAGAAATCATTCTCTGATGACTTAATAGGCTCTACTTTCCTGTCCCGTCTTCTTGTCAGTGTTTCTCAAATATCCTTTTCGTCGCCCATTCAGCGCAGAACCGCCTCATTCCATACTTTATCAGTCCACCTAATTTTCAACATTTCTCTGTTGCACCACATCTCAAATACTTGTATTTTCATCTGTACCAGTTTACTCACAGTCCACCTCTCACTATCCCACAATGATGAAATCCAAACGTACCTTCTCAGAAATTTCTTCTTCAAATTAAAACATATATTTCGTAATACTAGACTTATATTGGCCAGAAACGCCACTTTTGCCAGTGTTAGTTTCCTTTTGATGTCCTCCTGGTCCCATCCGTCTTGCTGAATTTTTCTGCTTATGTTGCAGAATCCCGTAATTTCTTTTAGTTCGTAACCAACAGTCCTAATGTTAAGTTTCTCGCTGTTCTAATTCGTGCTACTGCTCATTACTCTCGCCTTTCTTCGTTTTATCCTCAATCTATATTCTGTCCTCATTAGACTGTTCATTCCCTTCAGCAGATACTGTAATTCTTCTTCACATATAATCAGCGAATTTGATTCTTTTACATTGAATTTTAATTCCACCCTTGAACGTTGTTGTACTTCCGCCACTGTTTCTTCGATGTGGAAATTGAAAAACTGGGGCGAAAGACTACATCCCTGTCTTACAGCTTTTTCAATACTATCACTTCGATCTTAGTCTTCCACTCTTATTATTACTTCTTGGCTATTGCACATGTTGTATGCAACTGGACTCTCTCTAAAGATTAACCCTATATTCTTCAGAACTTCGAACATGTTGCATCGTTTGACAGAGCAATGATTTTTAATTTTCTTTTTAGATCGTCAAATACTTTGAACTAGTCTTTTTCTTTAGTCCTGTTTCCATTATCAACCGAAGTATCAGAACTATCTCTCTGGTGTCTTTACAGTACATAAACACAAACTAACTGTCTTTCAAAATATCCTCAAATTTGATTTCCATTTTTCTGAGCACTATTCTCGTTATCAGCTTAGGTGCAATTAAACTGGTTATGAATAATTCTCGTATTTTTCGGTTATTGCAATTTTGGTAATTGTGTGGATGATATTGTTCCGAAAGACAGATGACTTATTGCCAGACTCATAGAGTATACAGATGAACGTTAGTACTCGTTTTGTTGTCACTTACTGCAATGATTTTAGAAATTCTGATAAAATGTTTTGTATCCCTGCTGTCTTATTTAACCTTAAGTCCTGGAAAACTCTCTTAAATTCTGATTCTAATACTGGATCCCCTATCTCTTCTAAATCGAAGCCTGTTTCTTCTTCTATCACACCAGACCAATCTCATACGTTCTTCATACCAACGTCAACAATCATTTTGTTGCCACTTCCCCTGATGACTTTAAATATTCCAACGGCATGTTACCTATCCCTTTGGCCTCATTTGACCTCAAGCCTTCCAAAGGTCTTTCAATTTTTGATTTTAATACTGGATGCCCTATTTCTTCTTCATCGACTTCTGTTTCTTCTTCTATCACGTTACCAGGCAAGTCGTCCCACACACATAGGCGCTGAATGTATTCTTTCCACCTGTCCGCGCTCTCTTCAGCATTTAACAATGGAAATCCTAGTGCACTCTTAATGTTACCACCACTGCTTTTAGTTTTATCGAAGGTGTTTCGGCTGTTCTATATGCTGACGTAGTCCTTCGACAATCTTTTCTTTTCCGATATCTTCACATTTTTCAAGCATCCATGTCTTCTTAGCTTCCCGGCACTTCCTGTTTATTTCATTCATGAGAGACTTTCATATCTGTATTCATGGATTTTTCTGTCCATTGTTGTATTCCCTTCTTTCTTTGGTCATCAGAAGTATTTTTTTCTGCTACCCAGAGTTTCTCCGTAGCCACCTTCCTTATGTCTGTGCTTTTCTTTCAAACTTCTGTCGTTGCCCTTTTTAGACATGTAGATTCTTCGTCAACGGAACAACTTACTGCGCTGAAACTTCCTAGCAGATTAAAACTGTGTGCCCGACCGAGACTCGAACTCGGGACCTTTGCCTTTCGCGGGCAAGTGCTCTACCAACTGAGCTACCGAAGCACGACTCACGCCCGGTACTCACAGCTGTACTTCTGCCAGTACCTCGTCTGCGCTATTCATTACGCAGTATCCATAGTCAAAGAGATTCTCTCACGTACGTCTTCATTCCTTAGTATTTCCGTATCGCACCTCTTTGTGTATTGATTCTTGCTGAATAGTCCTTAAACTTTATCCTAGTGTACATTATTACTAAATTGTGATCTGAGTATATATCTGCTCCTGGGTACGCCTTACAAACCAATATCTGATTTAGGAATCTCTGCCCGACGATGATCTTACTGAAATTTCACTTACCTCCTGAATGTTTCCAACTATACCTCCTCCACTCATGATTGTTCTACAGAGTACTCACTACTGCTGGTGGAAATGTGTTGCAGAAATAAATCTGTCTTTCTCGTCTCATTCCTATTACGATGCCCATATTCTGGCGTAACCATTTCTTTTACTCCTTCCTCTTCAATCGCATTCGTCCAGTCCTTCATTACTATAAGATTTTCATCTCCCTTTTGTACCCAATTACCCCTTAAATATCACCATGTATTTTTCTCTTCATGTTCTGTTTTCGACGACGGCATGCGTACCTGAATTATTGTTGTCCGTTTTGGTTCGCTGTCGATACTGATGAGAGCACACATATCACTGAACAGTTCACAGTAACCCATTCTCTGTCAATCCTTGCTATTTACAACGAATTCTACTCCGTCATAAAATTTTGTGCTGCTGTTAATGTGGTCCTATAATCATCTGACCAGAAATCACTTTCTTCTTTCCGTTTCACTTTACTGACCCCACTCTATCTACATTCAGCCTCAGAATTTCTGTTTTCAGATTTCACAGCTACGCTTCTACGTTGAAACATCTGAAATACCACGTCCCGACAATGCTATCCTTTCATTGGCTATTCTTTCACTTTCTGATGGTCACCTCCCCATCCGCACGCCCGTTCCAGAGATTCGAATAGAGACTAGTGCGAAATTTTTTAGCCAATGGAGAGATCATCATGACAGATTTTTCAGTTACACGCCACTTGTCAAGTGGATGCGCAATATGCGTTTTTAATGACATGTTTCCATTGCCTTCTGCATTCTCACGCCTTAATCATTGCCGGCCGAAGTGGCCGAGCGGTTCTAGGCACTACAGTCTGGAACCGCACGACCACTGCGGTCGCAGGTTTGAATCCTGCCTCGGGCATGGATGTGTATGAAGTCCTTAGGTTAGTTAGGCTTAAGAAGTTCTACGTTTTAGGGGACCGATGACCTCAGCAGCTACGTCCCACAGTGCTGAGAGCCATTTGAACCATTTTGAACCTTAATCATTGGTGATTTTTCCATCTTTATCGGCCATTTCCCATCCCACTCCTCGGCCCTCTTTGAAAAAGCCGTTCGCATAATGTTTACTTCTTACGCCAGAAGTCTTAGGCCGCCGTTGCTGATCATATTTATTCAAAACTTAAGCAGTGGCGAGGTTAAAAGCCCGGAAACGCGATAATTTCACATTAGTAAAAGACGCTACTCCCTAGACCACGGTTTATCTTCTGACAAGCTTATGACCTGGTGAAACTTTTACACATACGATATAACTGCCTCATCGCTAGGCACATGCTGACACTTAGACCTTCAGTCATTGAGGCTTAGGTAACTGCTGCCGGCCGAGCGTGCGAGATAACCCCTAGCCTCCGCCCACGAAAATACTGAGCGCTCAACAACGCGAAAGGTTCTGACGAATCTGGGAATCAGATTACCCGTATTCTTGTCGGCTGCCCTACATCATCGTTTAAAATTTTTAACGGGAATCAAGTCCACAATTTTAAAAGAGCTAAAAAGCCTCCCACCGTTCTGCTTGCCGGTAGTGTTCCAGTTTTAGGTTATTCAGTGCCCTGTTCCAGTTACCTCTAAGGATAGCGGGATACAACTTCTCAGGAAAGAGACGGTTCATTCCTTTCAAATTTGAAATGGAAGGAATAAATAAATAGGTAAAAAACCGGCTTTAGCGTTTAATGTACAGTCGTACTGAAGGCAGAATTTAACCAATTATGTGGTAAATTCCAATCATTTTGAGTCCTCGTAAGATAAATAATAAGAGCAGCCGTAGGGTTGCTACTGACTCCTGCAAAGGAAAGATGCGGATACTAGGGAAGCCTGATAACATGGTTAACACCGTTTTGAAAATAAAACTGTCTAAACTCTCTAAAAATAAATTGAGGCATTTAATCAATGTCTACAACTTTTGGCGGGCCAACACGTGCATGTATACTCCCCAAATAGTGACTTGTGTTCCCTGCAGTGATACTCTTACTGGTACCTTTGGTACGTGGTATCGGCCAAACTAATCCACGATTAACTTGGACATTGGCTTATCATCCCGGTAAGACTGTAAAACCGTTTCTGGCTATTATAATTCGACTTAGCATACATGCCGGCCGGGGTGGGCTAGCGGTTCTCGGCGCTATAGTCTGGAACGGCGCGACCGCTACGGTCGCAGGTTCGAATCCTGCCTCTTGCATGGATGTGTGTGATGTCCTTAGGTTAGTTAGGTTTAAGTAGTTCTACGTTCTAGGGAACTGATGACCTCAGAAGTTCGGTCCCATAGTGCTCAGAGCCATTTGAACCTTAGCATACCTACTGCCCTGACACTTTTGTACCAACTTACGATTTTCAGAATGAAGCTAGGGCCTGTTAAAGGCATTTTAATCTTAGATATAATCTCAAGAAACAGCCTAATGCCTCATGCAGGCTAACTGACAAAAACAACAAGAAACGTCGGGTACCAGATATGCTGGAAGACACATCTGTATCTTATCATTGCCTCTGGTACGATAACAATGTTTCTTTACTGGCACTGTAAGCCGGTCGTTGTCTACAGTGAGTAAGCTGTTTGTAAATGCTACTCAATCTGGGATTCTTAGGATGTTGCTCGGCCGAATCTTGAAGTAATTCAGAAATCCACTAAGAGTGATTAAGTTACACTCACCACCTTCCTGCCCTAGTTCGGCATCATAAAACATGATGAAGAACTCTACAGCGAGCATCAGCCCGTTGAGGTTGAAATCCAGACACACCACCTCGCTATAAGATCAGTCTTACGTGGCCCATCTAACACCGAACTAAGGATCTGATTGTCATTCTCAATTTAATTTCTCGAGCGCAGAAGTAGTTTGCTTAACATTATGGTACATAGATCATTTCCTGGAGATGATTTCCGGATGTCTTAACAGATGTCCTATCATACTGTCCCTTGTCCTTATCAGTACTTTTCAACATGTTCGTTTTCTCTCCGATCCTGCGCAAAACTTCCTCGTTCCTTACCTTATAAGTCCACCTAATTTTCAACATTTATTTGTAACACCAAATTTCAAATGCTTCAATGCTCTTCTCTTCTGG
Source organism: Schistocerca gregaria (assembly GCF_023897955.1). Taxonomy (NCBI): domain Eukaryota; kingdom Metazoa; phylum Arthropoda; class Insecta; order Orthoptera; family Acrididae; genus Schistocerca; species Schistocerca gregaria. Next base: position 352,604,588 of record NC_064926.1, read on the forward strand.
TTTTCCCACAGTCCATGTTTCACTACCACACAATGCTGTACTCCTGCAAACGTTCTCAGAAATTTCTTCATATGTTTGATACCAGTAGACTTCGATTGGCCAGGAATGTCCTTTTTGCCTTTGCTAGTCCGCTTTGTATGTCCTCTTTGCTCCGTCCATCATTTGTTATTTTACTAACTAGGTAGCAGAATTCCTTAACTTCGTCTACTTCGAGACCATCAATCGTGATGTTAAGTTTATCGCTGTTGTTCTTTCTACCACTTCACATTACCTTGGTCTTTCTTCGATTTACTTTCGATCCGTATTCTGTACTCACTAGACTGTTCATTCCGTTCAGCATATAATGTTATTCTCCTTCATTTTCACTCAAGATAGCAATGTCATCAGCGAGTCCTATCATTGATAGGAACCTTTCTTTTATTTCCGTTATTGCTTCCTCGATGTACAGGTTGAACAGTAGGGGCGAAAGGCGACGTACTTGTCTTAAACCCTTTTTCATACGAGCATTTCGTTCTTGGTCGTCCACTCTTACGATTCCCTCTTGGCTTTTGTACATATTGTATATGACCCGTCTCTGCTTATAGCTTACCCCTACTTCTTGCAGAATTTCGAACTTATTGCACCATTTTACATTGTCGAACGGTTTTTCCAGGTCGACCAATTCTATGAACTTATCTTGAGTTCCAGTTGGTCTTGCTTCCATCATTAACGTCAGAATTGCTTCCCTCGAGCCTTTACCTTTCCTAAAGCCAAACTAATAGTCATCTAGCCCATACTCAGTTTTCTTTTCCAATATTTTGTATATTATTTTTGTAAGGGACTTGGATGCATGAGCTGTTAAACTGATATTTCTCGCACTTGTCAGCTCTTTCTGTTTATTTGTTTTTGTGCCACTTCCCCCAGTGATTATAGAAATGCTGACGGAATGCTATTTATTACTTCTGCCTTATTTGATCTTAAGCCCTCTAAAGCTATTTAAATTCTCATTCTAATACTGGATCCATTATCTCTTCTAAATCGACACCTGTTCTCCTTCTGTCACATCAGACAAATCTTCCCTTTTATAAAGGCTTTCATTGTATTCTTTCAACCCACAGGCTCTTTCCTCTGATTTTAACAGTGGAATCCCGTTGCACTCTTAATGTGGTCGCCCTTGCTTCTAAAGTCACCGAAGGTTGTTTTGAGTTTCCTGTATGCTGAGTCTGTCCTTCCAACAAATATATCTTTTTCGATGTCTTCACATTTTTCCTGCAGCCATTTCGTCTTAGTATCCCAGCATTTCCAATTTATTTCATTCCTCAGCGACAGGTATTTCTCTCCTTCTGAGTGTCCTGGAATGTTTTTATACTTCCTCCTTTTATCAGACAATTGAAGTGTTTCTCCTGTCACGCATGGTTTCTTCGCAGTTACCTTCCTTATACCTATGTTTCCCTTCCTAACTTCTGCGATGGCCCTTTTTAGAGATGTTCATTCCTCTTCATCTGTACTGCCTGCTGAGCTATTCCTTATTGCTGTATCTATTGCCTTAGAGAACGTTAACTGTATCTCGTCATCCCTTAGTAATTTCGTTTCCCACTTTTTTGCGCATTAATTCTTCCTGACTCATGTCTTGAACTCCAGTCTACTCTTCACCACTATTATATTGTGATCTGTGTCTTTATCTGCCCCTTGGTACGCCTTACAATCCAGTATTTGATATCGGAACCTCTGTCGGACCAATATGTAATCGAACTTAAATCCACCCGTATCACCCGACTTTTTCCATGTATTCCTCCTCCTTTTGTGATTCTTGAACAGAGTATTTGCTATTACTAGCTGAAACTGGTTACATTTTCATTGACAATCTGTTTTTTATCGTTTCATTTCATTCTGTTCTCTCCAGTCTTCTCATTTACTAAAAATACTTTTACGTCTAATGTTATTGGCTGTTTTCTTATTTTATCCATTTTATAGCAGCCCCATAGATACCATATGCACTTCGTCCTCCTGTCTACATTAGTAGTTTGTATTTTTCTGTTACTGTCGCTGCTTGATATGCTGAAGTACAGCCCTATCACTCTAGAAATTGATTTCTTGTTTTTCTTTCCAAAGTTCTTCCAGTTGTTCTGTTGATAGATTCAAATGTATTAATTTTCTTCTCATTGCCTTTGTGTTAGTTAAAGCTATTATGCCATCCTATATAACTAAAGCGAAATAGTTGTCCTAAAATTTAATAAATTGTTGTTATTTGCGATCTGACTGGGTCCTTCCCTTTCATAATCAAAATCGTTTCCTTACTTGCACATATAGTGAAATTACAGCACATTGGCTCGATCTGTGTATTCTATCTGTAAATAACTTTGTGTTTTCTGTATAATTGTCTGCTTATTAGCAGATTATAGAGTACACTGTGTAATGTTTTGTTAGATCTTAAATTAATTCTTTACTATAGTTCACATTTCTAGTTCATAATTAGGCCATCAGTTTGTAAATTAAGTAGGTGTTAGACTACATCCTTGTTGAACACTTCGTTTTCTTAAACTTGCATCGGGCATTTTCGAAACTGAACTTAAAAGTATTTTCATTTTTACAAACAGTTTCTTTATGGAATTATTTTTTATATTTTCTACGAAGGGCGTCTTTTTACCTTATAAAAGGCTTTCTCATAATCAACTTCAACAGGTGATGGTCTTGTGGTTAGGGTTTCTGACTCTGATGACATTGGTCGTGGGTTCGATTCACTGCCGGGTCGCGGATTTTCTCCGTTAGGGACTGGGAGAGTGTGAGTTTTCATCATCAATTCAACTTCATTAACGCGCATTTCGCCCAAATGGTGTAAAATAAAGAAACTAGTGAACGAACTCTCCTAATGGAATTTTCCGGCCAGCCGAGGTGGCCGAGCGGTTCTAGGCGCTACAGTCTGGACCGCGCGACCGCTACGGTCGCAGGTTCGAATCCTGCCTCGGGCATAGATGTGTGTGATGTCCTTAGGTTAGTTAGGTTTACGTAGTTCTAAGTTCTAGGGGACTGATGACCTCCGATGATAAGCCCCATAGTGCTCAGAGCCATTTGAACCATTTTTTTTGGAATTTTCCAGCCAATAATGCCATAGGCCCGTATCGACATTTTCGTAATTAATAAATGTTAAATGTGTTTCTAAATAAAATTCCGGGCGTTTTTCAATAGCTCGTATTTTTACAAAAATATTTTCAGTACACGAATGTCCTTTCCTTAAGCATGATGGTTCTTCAGGAGTGTATTGTCAGTTGTAGTCCACAATGTTTTATTAAGAACCTAACCGTAAATTTTATATCCTCTATTTAGTAAACCTACTCCTCTTTAATTTCCTGTGTATTTCCTCGTGCTTTTTTTAGCCTTTAGAATGGCGTGTGAGGGATTTGCTGGTGCATTGTCGCGATGGGTATTAAGAGTAACGAAGTTTAGTTCACGTAACGTCTCTAAGTTCGATTTTCCACTTCAGAACTTTAAAAAGATTTGTTGATAATTTCGAGAACTACTCTGCTGTTACACGAAGTTCATTCATGCATGCCAATCTGTTTTAACGCTCTATTTGCACTACACGATTACATTTTCCTGTGCATAATTAATAACTGTTGTTTAACTGTTTTATTATTTAGTTTGCTAAAATATGCGAGGCCAATATTCTGATATCAGTGCATTTTCATTTAATAAATGACTTTTCGTATTGAACTTTAAAAAATGGTTTTAGCTTACATTATCATATTACAGAATGACATCCAGTCATTTCACATATTTCAGTTATATTATTTATTATTTATATTTATTAATTCACTGACTTTCCTATCTACTATTTAAAGGTCCGTTGAATACTTACGTTTTAAATCTTAGGGCTTAGAAGCAATGGCACATGACCGATCTCTTCTGATTTACTGTGAGCCAAACCAACAAAGTTTTTGTTTACGCATGCACCCACCAATATCGGTTATTTTGAACTGTGGTGAATTCTTATGACCCCCCCACCCCAAAAAAAGTGAAACAGGTTATTGTAGGGCTTATGGCGTCGTGAAACCACACTAGGACGTCAGTTCACGTAATGTAAATACACTCGTCATAACGTAAACTCTTAGAATAAGTTAACAGCCACTAGTAAAAACAGTTACATAAACACACAAAGAAGCACCTGAGAACAATGACCAAATTCTGTCCTATGTTGTAAAAGAATCTGCTTCTGCGTCTGTCTCGTTTGATCGATCCGCAGGCTGCGAATGCGCTTTTCGGTTTTGGCTCGTGCTTGTTTCTCTGACAATGGTAACTATACCAAACATTGGTATACACGAACACAGATCAGTCTGCTTAAAAAATGTTTGGGAGATACCTTTCACGTAGCAATACAGCTACATTAATATACAAGAAATCAAAACTTTTAAATAGAAAACTATGATCCACACAAGTATGTTTGCTTATAAAAGGGAAATGGGAAACGGTTATACAGGAATGGCTAGAGAATTTAGAAACACATGTCTACAGGGGAAAGATAGATACCACCCACAGAAAAATTAAATATAGCTTTGGAGAAAAGAGAATCGGCTGTATGAATGCAAACAGCTCACATGGAAAAATAGTCCTAAGGAAAGAATGGAAAGCTGGAAGGTGGAAGGAGTGAAAAGAGTGTCTATACAAGAGAGATGAAAGTGATGGCAACATTGTGGAAGTGGAGGGGTACGCAGATGAAGATGAAATCGAAGATACGATATTGCGAGAAGAATTTGACAGATTGCTCAAAGACCTAAGCCACAAGAAGGTCCCGGAAGTAACGACTTTCCGTCGGAACTACTTATAATCTTGAGAAAGACAGTCACAAAACTCTTCCATCTGTTGTGGAGTTCCTACGAGAGCATTTGCTGACAGATGTGAATAGTACCGAACTAAAAGTTTCTCATTTTGTGGTTGTGGAATATTAATACGAATTCTTTACAGGAGAAAGAAAAAACTGGTAGAAGCCGACCTTGGGGTAGGTCAGATGTAGGAACACTCGAGGCAATTATGACCCTACGGGTTATCTTAGAAGATGGATTAAGGAAAGGCAAACTTAGCGTTTATAGCATTTGTAGGCTTAGGGCTACCTTTTGACATTGTTGACTGGAATAATGTCTATGAAAGTCTGAATATATCAGGGGTAAAATGCAGGAAGCGAATGGTTATTTACAGCTTATACAGAAAGCAGACGCAAGTTATAACAGTCAAGGGGCATGAAGGGGAATAAGTGAGGAGTGAGACGGGATTGAAGCTTATCTCCGAGGTGATACAATCTGCATACTGAGCAAGCAGTGAAGGAAACCAAATAAACATTTCGAGTAGGAATTATAGTGCAGGGAGGAGAAAAAGAGAGTTTGAGATTTACTGATGACGTTATAATTCTCCCAGAGACAGCAAAGGACTTCGAACAGCAGAAGAACGGAATGGAGAGTGTTTTAAAAGGAGGATATAAAGCGAGCATCAACAAATTCAAAACAAGGCATTGGAATGTACTGAAACTGAATCAGGTGATGCTGAGTGAATTGCGCAAGGAAACTGTGTACCTAAAGTGGTACATGTCTTTTTTTTTTTTTTTGGAAACAAAATGACTGGTGATGGGTGAAGAAGAGAGAAGATAAATGTAGACTGACAATGGTTAGAAAAGCGTTTCTGAATAATAGGAATTTCTTATTATCGAATATAGATTTTTTCGGAAGTCTTTTCCGAAACTATGGCGTGTAGTAACGAGAGGAAGTGAAACATGGACAATAATCAGTTTAGACCAAAAGATCATAGAGACTTTGGAAATGTGGTGCTACAGAAGAATGCTAAGGATTAGGTCGATAAATAATGGAACTTGTGAGGAAGTACTGAATGGAATTGCGGGAAAAGGAATTTGTGGTGCAACCTGACTAAAAGAAGGAATCGAATTATATGATATATTCTGAGACATCAAGGAATAGCCAGTTTAGTGTTGTGGGGAAATGTGTGCGTAAACATCGTTGACGAAACCCAAGAGATGAAAGAAGTAAGCCGGCTGCTGTGGCCGAGCGGTTCTAGGCGCTACAGTCTGGAACCGCGCTGCTGCTACGGTCGCAGGTTGGAATTCTGCCTCGGACATGGATGTGTGTGATGTCCTTAGGTTAGTTAGGTTTAAGTAGTTCTAAGTTCTAGGGGACTGATGACCTCAGCAGTTAAGTCTCATAGTGCTCAGAGCCATTTTTGAAAGAAGTAAGCAGATTCTGTGGGATGTAAGTTGTAGTAGAGTCTTGCACGGGAAAGCGTTTCACGGAGAGCTGCATAAGATCAGTCTTTAAACTGAAGATAACAAGAACAGTTTAAGGTCGTTAAAAGCATACCTATCCCGAATTTTTTAATACCAGGAAAGATATAAATTTAATATTCAAGGGGATAAGAAATGTGTCGTCATTGAATCATAAAAGTTTAGAAAAAAACAGATTTTAAATAGAGAAGTAAACAGTGGAATTACTTGTTTTCTAATACCACGACACTTGTTGTCGCAAATTTAATACCTCAAATGAATGACCACTTGGCTGCAATAGAACAATAACGGAAAGATGTAAGACAAGCATCACTCATGTAAGCTCAGTTTCCCAGTTTACACATATCTCTCTTGATTTAACCCCAAGTTAAATAACCTGAATCCCAATTCTCATTTTCCTCATCTGGACTCTATGTTTCGCATTCGGTAGTGCTCTTACTTTAGCTGGTTCGTTCCTCATGTGGCGCAGGGTAGCCGCGCTGTCTTGGGGGGGGGGGGGGGGGCTGTCACGGTCTGTACGGCTCCCCCCGTCGGAGGTTCGAGTCCTCCCACTGAGTTTTTCCGGCCGAAGGCCAGAGAATCGCAAATACTCGTAGGCGCTTGCAGAATGTATGAGATATGGCCGTGAACAAAAGCACAGTGTGTCGTTGGGCGAGACATTTGTCATCATCGTAACAATGCCACGCAAAGCCGTTCTGTCTGCCGTGTGCAGGCCGGCAACACATATACATGTGACTCCTGCAGTGTTGGCACGTGCAGACACTGTAATTAAAGGTGATCGACGGATCACAAACACCTGGGTGCTCCACTGAATGTCTCTGTTGGTAGTACTTGACACATTCGTCCACCAGCTGTGGATGGTGGGCGGAGGTGGGGGGAGGGGAGGAGGTACTCAAAGTTGTGTGTTATCAGATTTCTTCCCCGCCTAACAGACAATGAGGACCGATGAAGAACCATCCATAGGATACTATTTGAGCATTATAAGGCTGATCGTGACCATTTTTTCGCGAACATCGCCACAGGTGTTGAAAGATTGATTCATCACTTCGAATCGGAAACATCAGGGCAGTCCGGAGTGGCACCACGCCACCTCTCCTCCGAAGGAGACTCAGAGGCACACCCTCTGTCGGTAAATTCACGGCGACCGTCTTCTGCTCCGTTTAATGACTTCCATCATGGTAGAACGATCAACTCCGAAGTATGTAATTCTACTCTACCTTGAAGAAGCGGCTTCAGCGTGTTTCAAAAATGGTTCAAATGGCTCTGAGCACTATCGGACTCAAAATTTGAGATCATCAGTCCCCTGGAACTTAGAACTTCTTAAACCTAACTAACCTAAGGACATCACACACATCCATGCCTAAGGCAGGATTCGAACGTGCGACCGTAGCGGTCACGCGGTTCCAGACTTAAGCGCCGAGAACCATTCGGCCACAAAGGCTGGCTCAGCGCCGTGGAAATGTAGAAGACTCATACACGTCTGTGCACTCGAAAAGAGCTCGCAAAACTTCATTGAGCTGTTCTTCCACATCCATTCTGCAACCTGAATCTCGCACCTTTCGACTTCCACCTGTTTGGCCCAATGAAGGGAGCACGCTGAGATATGGTTCCGATGTCGGCCGATGGCACCATGCTGGCTATGCAGGCCCTCCCAGAAAGGTCGCGTTAAGGCCGTTGCATTAAAGGAGATTATGTAGAAAATTACGGTTTTGTAGCAAAAACAGTAGCATATCTTTAATAAACCAATTTTTTTTTAAAAGAAGAATTTATTTCCTTACTTATTGAACTACCCTTGTAAGTTCAATAAAATATTTATTTTTTTTTTAGAAAAAGTTTGCCCACCGAATCAGCCTTCAGTAAAGACATAACATTAAACAGCCACCATCAAAAAATCAAGACAGACCAATCACAAGGCAGACGTGAGACGCAGTTCCTAAGCAGAGTGATTTACAGCAATATCTTTGGCCACACCAGTGTGTCTAGCACAGGAGAGATAATTACACTAGCCCTCCACCTCAGGCAGCGGGCGGTTCAGGGCCCGCCCCTCCACCTCCATGTGCCGGCTACCGAGTTCTTATCCCACAAGGCTTCAGGCAGGAAAGACCACACCAGTGTCCCACATAGGAGGGATCATTACACTCGTCCTGCACTATTGCACTCACCCTCCACCTCGAGCAAAGGGCGGTACACAAGCTGCCCCTCCACCTCCATGTGCCGACTCCCAAATTCGTATCCCACATGGCTTCAGCCAGGAAAGGCCACACCAGTGTGTCCCTCATAGGAGGGATCAATACACTTGCCGTGCACTGTTGCACTTGCCCCCCACCTCAGGCAGTAGGCAGTGCAGGGGCTACTCCTCCACCTCCAAGCGCTGGCTCCTGAGTTCCTATCCCACAAGGCTTCAGCCAGGGAAGGCCACACCTGTGTGTCCCACATAGGAGGGATCATTACACTCGCCCTGCACTATTGCACTCACCCTCCACCTCGAGCACTGAGCGGCACACAAGTTGACCCTCCACCTCCATACGCCGGCTCCCAAATTCGTATCCCACATGGCTTCAGCCAGGAAAGGCCACACCAGTGTGTCCCTCATAGGAGGGATCATTACACTCGCCTTTCAGTATTGCACTCACTATCCACCTCGGCAGTGGGCGGTCCAGGAGCCACCCCTCCACCTCCATGTGCCGGCTCCTGAGTTCCTATCCCACAAGGCTTCAGCCAGGGAAGGCCACACCAGTGTGTCCCTCATAGGAGGGTTCATTACACTCGCCTTTCACTATTGCACTCGCCCTTCACCTCAGGCAGTGGGCGTTCCAGGGGCCGCCCCTCCACCTCCATCCTCCGGCGGCCGATTTCATATCCAACAAGGTTTCAGCCAGGGTCGTGTCTGTATTCGTGCTTCTTATGCCTCATAGTGCGATGGTATTATGGGGTGCCTGGCCTTCCAGCCTCCAGTGCTGTTGTCTCTGCTGTGTGGCCTAGCGCTCATTCTCTGCAATAACTGATTGTTGCGCTTAAGAGGTTAGAATGTACTCTGCAGCATAACACTTGCTACTGCAATAATAATAGCAAGAGAAACCTATGAGATAAAATATACTAAGGTTACTATTACACCAGAAGGATGTCATCATTCTTGTATATACAATGGAAAACTTGACATTGAAAAGTACAGGAATTAATGTGATTTCGAGCTTATTAACAGAATCTTTCGTCGGTTCTTGGTAGAACAACTTTATAATAAATGAAAAGCACTAGTTTGCTTTTGTTCTACCATTGTAGAACAAAACAATCTGGTGCTATTAATTTTTGTTCTACAATTGTAGAACAAAAACAAACTGGTGCTTTTCATTTATTAATTCGAACTTACATTATAGAAAAAAAACCAATTAAAATACGAGAACGACGACCTTCACTAATCCGATACCTCACAATGCCTATGAGAAACCATGTACTTTTGTGTTTAATTTTGTCCATATTTAGCAGCTTCAAATGTGGCTGTATTCAATACGAGCTATGAATGAAAATATGCCTTCCGACACAATTTATCGCGTTTTATTCAGTGCACGATGCCTTTCGGAGCTTGTGGATCCAGCATCAAGTGTAATTGGTCTTAATACATGCTTCATTTTTTCTCTTGAATGAGGTGAAATGCATATTCCTGTCACAAAATGGTTTGATTCTAGGTTACGAATTTCGTAAGTCAAACGTGGAAAATATGTGCGAAATAGCGGGAATGATGATTGTTTGGTAAGTTTACACTAAACATCTTATCCACTATATCGCACATATTCTCCACGTTTGACTTACGAATTTCGTAACCTAACATCAAACGCTTTTTGACAGGAATATGCATTTCACCTCATTGAAGAGAAAAAATAAAGCATGTGTTAAGACCAATTACTGATGATAGACCCAAAGTGCCCGAAATGCATCTTGTACTGAATAAAATACGAAAAGTTCTGACTAAAGGCTTTTCTCAATTCATACCTCGAGCGTACTTTTGTACTATGGTAATTACAGTCTATCACCTTTTACATGAAGGTGTTATCACAGAAACATAAGCCACGTGGTAAACAGCTGAATAAAACATAATTACATTAGCACACTGTAACAAGCTACAATAGTCCGAAGGTCACTAACAACAAAATACAGAGAAAACAACCATTAACAATCATCACAATTTTTTCGTCCGAGTTTGATATCCACATCTGAAAAGAAGATAAAGAGCGGCGCATTTTTCACGGGATCTTTTAGTCCGTTCAACAGCGTTACAGAGATGCTCATTAAACTCCAGTAGCAGACGCGTCAAGAGAGTTATTCTGTAAGCCAGAGAGGTTTACTGTAGACATCTCTAGAGAGTATGTTCTGGGAAGAGTCAGACAATACATTACTTCCTCCCACATGTGTCTCGTGAAATGACTGCGAAAAGGAAACTCGGAAGCCTTGTTTTAACCACTGTTACTTTCACATTAAATGAATTCACATTGGGAATAAGAATAGCCATCAGCTGCAGAACGCAGTGACGACAATGAAAATTTGTGCCGGACCGAAACTCGAAACCATATTTCCAGTGCATCGCGAGTAGTCGCCTTAGCATTTGGCTATCCGTGCTTGACTCACGACCAGACTAAAACTTCTATACGTCATCACCCTCGCGCATGCGACCTGCACTCGTACATCCATTACGTATATTCCAGTACAGGTCAGACGTTGTACTTGAAAGTCGCTTGCCCGCCATCGGCAGATAAATACGCTATTGCCGTGAATGTGTTATTTTGATTACGATGCAAAGTTCCTTCGGACAGGCGTGCAAGGTAAGGCAACCGCTTGCGATAAGAGGGAAATCCGGGTTCGTGTCCCGGTCCGGCACAAATTTTCGCTGTCGTCATTCCGCTCTGAAGCTGATAGTTGGCCTCATTGGCAACTGCGAATTCATGTAATGTATTTCATAACGGCTTCAGTCACCTCAGTGCCTGTCCTTTGGACACGCAAATGAAAGAACTGAAAAAGTTGCTTTGTGCAAAGTCGGGACTGTACGGAGAACGCTCAGAAAGTTCCAAACGAAAGTCTTCAGTCTTCTCCTTCGTTTTGCCAGCGGTGTGACGGCGTACGTTATCGTGAAAGACCGTTATGCAAGACTAAAATTTCCAACGGGGTCGATTTTAGATCGCACGTCTTAGTTTTGTTAGCGCTTCATAATACAGGGTGAGTCACCTAACATTACCGCTGGATATATTTCATAAACCACATCAAATACTGACGAATCGATTCCACAGACCGAACGTGAGGAGAGGGGATAGTGTAATTGGTTAATACAAACCATAAAAAAATGCACGGAAGTATGTTTCTTAACACAAACCTACTTTTTTTTTAATGGAACTCCGTTAGTTTTGTTAGCAGATCTGAACATATAAACCAATACGTAATCAGTGCCGTTTTTTGCATTGTAAAATGTTAATTACATCCAGAGATATTGTAACCTAAAGTTGACACTTGACTACCAATCCTCCGCTGTTCGATCGTGTGTATCGGAGAGCACCGAATTACGTAGGGATCCAAGGGGAACGGTGATGGACCTTAGGTACAGAAGAGACTGGAACAGCACATTACGCCCACATGCTAACACCTTTTTATTGGTCTTTTTCACTGAGGCACATGTACATTACTATGAGGGGTGAGGTACACGTACACACGTAGTTTCCGTTTTCAATTACGGAGTGGAATTGATTGTGTCCCGACGTGTCAGGCCAATAGATATTCAATGTGGGGTACGTTAAAGGAGAATGTGTACCATGATGTGCTTACAACCCCAGAGGATGTGAAACAACGTATTGTAACAGACAGGGGCGACATTACATCAGATGTACTGCGGCGTGTACGACATTCATTACGCCAGAGATTGCAATTGTGGGTGGCAAATGATGGCCACCACATTGAACATCTATTGGCCTGATATGTCGGGACACTCTCAATTCCACTCCGTAATTGAAAACGGAAACCACCGTCCGGAAAATTCGATACTAGCATTCAAAATCGACTAGACGAATTAACTAGGCAATACAGAAATGTAGTCGTGTCCTGCATGAAATGCGTAAGCTCACATAACTGGCACACGAAGAATTTTTGCGTTCTGTAATTCTTCCGTACGTGGAACAGAAATTTTATTTGTACATTATCGATTCGAGGGGAGGGCAAACCGATTCAACTTTATACGATATTCACTTATGAAAGTAAGGCGAGCACCTGCACCCTAAAAGTGGTGGCAGCCCTGCGATGTTTATTTGTACCGACAGGTGAAAATTTTCACGAATGTTGTTCAGATCACTTATAGAGAAGATTCGATAAAATCCCATTCGCTAATCCTACATCATTTCAGGGCACCTAATTTTTAACGCATGGTTAGATAGACATCGTTCGCATCGAACTTAGCGGTTGAAAGAGAAATCTTTTTGAATGCAAAAGAATTGTGTTTCTCGATATCGCTCATGATGAAACCGTACGCCTGCAAGGCGGTTGCTTTCATAAAATGCGCGTGATACTGCGAAAATTTGTGCTTCGGTTGTTTGTATGATATATATCACCCACAATATTTTTCAGGCACATCAAGCTATGTGGACGATGAAAAATAAGATTTTGTAATATTGTATAGCAGAACTAATTAATAACTGAATGTATCTTTATAATTTCGCACACCTTACACTGTTTGTTGACGTTCTTTGAAATAAAATTGAAAACTGCTGTCGATTTAAAAAAAAATAGAAAAAGTACACGAGTGGGATTTGAACACGGTACTCTAGCGCGATAGTCGTTAACCTTTACCAATTTTTTTTTTTAAATCTCATCTTGTTCGTTTTCGTTCGTTGTATCTGGTCGGAGCGGACGTAGCAAGACATCCCTTTCAGTTCATCGTTGATCCAATAACTCAGTTTTTTTGTTACATACGGCACCTAAGCCCCTGACCGAACACTCTTTTTTTTATTACAGAGGGCAAGTAAACCTCTGACCGAACACGCTTTTTTTTTTAAATCTCATTTGTTCTATATTGTTCGTTGACTTTGTTCGTGGCGGACGTTCTATGACACTTGTTCTGATTTTTCGTTGATCCATTCACTCAGTTTTTTTATTACAGAGGATAGCTAAACCCTCTGACGGAACAGGCTGAGCTTCCGTGCCGGCGTTGAGTAACCGTGTCGGCTACACTGCGCTTTACTAACTTTCTCAGATCATATGTAATGTTACGAATATATAAATCACGCGATCAGATTCAAAACCTGTTTTCTGAAAAACCAAGGCCCGTGGCGAAAAAACGGAATAGTCAGATACTAAAGGTAAGTGCCTCTACAACCATTTGAAGCGCATCCAAATGCGCGATTTACATTATATAGTGTCCCCTTGTGAGATCACTAGTCCCCTAGGACTTAGAACTACTTAAACCCAACTAACCTAAGGACATCACACACATCCATGCCCGATGCAGGATTCGAACCTCCGACCGTAGTAGTCGCGCGGTTCCAGACTGAAGCGCCTAGAACCTCTCGGTCGCAGCGGCCGGCTGCACGGAAAGAAAAGAAGATAGTATAAGAGAAATTAGGATTCATAATAACCCTAACCAACAGCCGATTTCCACTTCAGGATTCGTAAGTGAAACAGTAAAGGGAAGTGGAAATCAGAGCGGTAGCGGCGGCACATTACGCCACATATTACCAGCTGGCGTAGGTGAGGTACAGTTGGAGATGTAGACGAATACAAAATGTGAGCAGCGACGCGTCAAAACGGACAACAAGTAGGAGCCTGGCACGTGTGTGAGACGGTGGGTCTGCAGACGCCGCGGGCTAAGCGGGCGTGTACGGGCCGCGGTAACGGGGCCCGCGGGGTCCCGCGCATTAGCGGCCACTCTGTATTCACGCTCGGCCCCGCTCTGCCCGGCTCTTATGACTGACGGCCGCCCCTTACGCGGGATTGCCCGCGCGCGGCTCTACTGCCGCCGACCGTGCATAATGGCCGTCCCCCTGCGGCCAGAATCCTTTTTATTTCGGCGCCCACTTTCAGTCCGACCTTGCCTTATTTATCAATTAATCTCTCTGATGCCAGTGAGCAACTGTGGCACGTGGCACTAAAGGCTATGCCAAGTTCGACTGCGTTATTTTCGTGTGGCTTAGGGCTTTGAGTGACCTAGACTCCGTTAGTACAAAAAGGTTGATAAAAATTGGAGACTGGGACGACGGAAGGAGCGATCTCTTTTGCTTGTAAAACTATTCAGTATCCTAGATTGCATAAATATCTCTTTATTTAAGACAACGGGTTTCGGTAGAATTTTCTGTCATCGTCAGGTCTTGAAAAAACCTTTTTGTCGTGAAACGTACTCAGTTTTCGTTGGACCTCACGCCAAATTGGCCTGTAATGTTCTGTTTCTAACTAAAACTCAAGTTGGCACGAAATCCAGCGCAAAATGAACATGTTTCATTAGAAAATGATTTTTTTAACACCTGATTATGACAGAAAGTCTGCCGAAGCAAGTTGTCTGAAATAAAGAGATATTTATCCAGGTTTTTGAATGTTTGTACTAAAAAATAAAAAGTCAAAATTCTGGTTTTAATACTTCAGGTCTTCTACACAGTCACCAACCTCCCCCCCTGCCCCCGCCCCCCTCCCGTCACACCAAACACGCAGACACTTGAGTGCAACGCACAGACCGTGCATTCAGTCACGTGAAGCTGCCAGAAATAATCCTTTGAGATGTTTAATAAAAGGAAACATGGTTCCTATCTGGATGTAACCACTCACGTTATTAACTAATTCCATAGATTTGTCCTTCTCAATCACATGTGTAACATTACGTATTACATGCCGAAATTGTCCAATTAGTTTTCACTGAACGTAAAAGCTATACGTCATACTTCATCCTTACTTTGACAATGGAACCACTTTAAACATCTTATTTCGTATTTTGCTCAAACTACTGCCATAATTTATTAGGCATTAGGACGCCACTGATCTGCACAAAAATTAAACAAAAAGAAATAAATAAACTTGGAGATGTTGTTCAACTAGCGCCTCACATTGGCTGGAATGTCCTTTATGACACTGACCTTTCAAGTGGATATCGGTACTTTATCATTTTGTGGTACCTTCGTGTTCATAGCACACGTGATGATCTTTTCCAGAAAATGAACTCACTGCAACGGGTACTAATGTCAACGTGCGAGGTATACCCAGTTCTCCCTTACCATTCGGCAAATATTTCATCTTCTTCCTTTGCATTCGATTTTCTCTCTTTCTTTCCACATGATCCTATTTCATTCTACTCCCTTCCGTCCTGTGATTAACTGAAAATACTTTTAAATATGATATTATTATTCCATTGTTTATTTTATCTAATCGATTTGTATCGACTTCAGTCTCTATTTTATCCATTTTTTGCAACCCATTATATATTTCGTGAACTTCATCTCTGTTGCCTGTAGACTTTTCTTTACTCTCTCCATGATTCGAAGCGATGCAAAAGAGCAGGAACAGCCATAAGTTTATTTAATTCATTTTTTATTTCTTTCCTTGTTTTTCTTCCCATAGTTTCTCAAAATTTTTCGGCAGGTAGTTTGAAATTTATCAACTTTCCTACAAATGTCTTCGTCACATTTAGAAGCAACATCACATCCTTGACAAATGAAGTGCGATACTTATTCTAGGTATCAATGGATCACCAATTTAGTATTGGAGGGCAGCGTGGAGGGTAAAAATCGTAGAGGGAGACCAAGAGATGAATACACTAAGCAGATTCAGAAGGATGTAGGTTGTGGTAGGTACTGGGAGATGACGAAGCTTGCACAGGATAGAGTAGCATGGAGAGCTGCATCAAACCAGTCTCAGGTCTGAAGACCACAACAACAACAACAACAACAACAACAACAACAACAACTTATTCTAGAACATTCTCATTTACTGGATTCATCCCTCTGGAAGCCGATATCTTCCTCTTAGTTGAATATATAGTTAAACGTACACTTCGTTTTCCTAAGTCCATATACTCGTCGCTGTTTCTCTTAGAAAGTCAATGAGTGCCGGACAGACTTTGCCCTCACTTTTCTGTTTTTCAGAAAGTTCTGGAGAATGTCTTGAGCTTTTCATTTGGAGACGTAGCTGCTTTGCGAGCTGTCACACAACAACGCTGACAAACTAAGGACGCATGTCCGCAACTTAACAGTGTCTGGTCGCAACCAAGGTGCGCTGGGTAGCGCCTTGTCACGGTTCGCGCGGCTGCCCCCATCGGAGGCTCGAATCTTCCCTCGGGCAAGAGTGTGTGAGTTATCCTTAGCGTACGTTACGTTAAGTTAGACTATGCAGTGTGTAAGTATAGCGACGATGACGTCAGCATTTTGGTCCATAGAATTTACTACAAATCTCCAAAAAAAAATTTCCGGTCGCAACCAACTGGTAGAATGCAGATCTGTCGCTTACGGCCTTTACTTCAAGCTGCCACCTTAGCTGCTGACCTGATGTGGGTTATGCGCCAGGAATAAAATCAATGTCGCAACGTTTTGGACGGAGGAGTATGGTCTACATTTCAAAGGACGCAGTTGTCTCTACTTATACAGCTGAACTTCTTAACAAGTTAAAATGTATATCGCATTCGGACTGAAACTCTGAACCGTGGCGACCATTTATGCAGGCACGAAGAGGGACCTCCTTCACAGCTTTTGGGTTCGCGTCTCGCACCATCATATATTTTCTGATAATAATCCCCAACGTTGGGGCTAAGCTATTTTTTATTGTATCCTGTTTTCTAGATCGATTAATTGCGCAAGATTTCCAGGAGAGTGTCTGCGATATTTGTTAGAGAAATACTGTTTACAAGCGAAACTCTGTCTGTAATGTTCCGGGTTAATACACCGAGCTGCGCTGTCCTAATAAAAAACAAACCCTAAAACTAAAGCAGTGTCTACAGGGCATGTCAGGCCATTTAGTACTAAACAGCTGCTTTATCGTTCTCTGCCTATGAAATCATTGTGCTGCTGTACGGACATGCATAGAGTGAGCAAAGTGCTCTCCCGGCCATTGTCATCTCCCAGTACCTCGGAGCCGCTACTCTCATCCACGTAGCTCTCGATTCCAGTGCTCAAACTAATGCCGGAAATCGAACGATAGTCCTCAACACAGCAGCCACACAAGCTGAGCACCACACTACAGAGGCAAACAGAATTAAGCTGTCCGAAATTACAACAGAGCCTTGAAACTCCCTTTACAGGCAAATATTCATTATGGACTCCTAAACTGCGTCGGGGGATAATAAAAATGAGGTAACTCGCAATAACCACTTCTACATCTAAATTTAGCTGCAACTATTTCTACATTTTGAAATACCTGCAGAAAACACATAGAACTAAATGACGAAACAGAGATATATACTGTAAGCAGTGAATTAATAGACCTTGCAAATACTCTTTATACAGTTGGCGCCGGCCATAGTGGCCGAGCGGTTGTAGGCGATTCAGTCCGAAACTGCGCTGCTGCTACGGTCGCAGTTTGGAATCCTGCCATGGTGATGGATGTGTGTGATGTCCTTAGGTTAGTTAGGTTTAAGTATTTCTAAGTCTAGGAGACTGATGAACTCAGATGTTAAGTCCCATCGTGCTCAGATCCATTTAAACCATTTATACAATTGGCATAGTGTGAAAAACACTACTGATTCTCATATTTCAATATAAGTTCATGTTCTTCAACCAATAAGTTACTCAAACAAATACATAAATCTTAGAACAAACGTGAAACATAGTTAACACGGCAGTGTTGACGGTAGTTATAACATCGTAGCCCGGAAATTATATTGACGCAACTAACAAATGCAATACTTGAGAAAATTCGACTTCAGCAAGTATATGAAACTTATATTAAAGTACTTACCATTAGTCATATTTAAAATAAATACGTTTGGCAATAAATTCCGTTGTAATCTATACAACAGTAATAGGGACATGGGTATCTGTTCTCGTCAAATGTGGGGTGTGATCAGGTAATTCTTAATTAATTCGTTCAGTTTTGTCACTTTCCGTGATTTTCTATACATTATATAGATTTTGTTATGACCCATCAGGTATTACGTTTGCTGCTTTTATCCCAGTAACATTTTGTTTTGTACTTAGTATAATATAATACGACATTCGAACAACCACCAGTAATTAAGTTAAAATGATAAAAAAATAAAAAGTTAGGAGAAATTGTTAGAAATATACATCTAAATCTACGTGATTACTCTGCTATTTACAGTAAAGTGCCTGGCAGAGGATTCAATAAACCACCTTCAAGCTGTCGCTCTGCCGTTCCAATCTCGATCGGCGCGCAGGAGAAACGAGCTCTTCCATTTTTGTGTGTGACCCCTGATTTCTCTTATTTTATTGTGAAGATTATTTCTTCCTATGTAGGTGGTTGCCAACTGAATGTTTTCGCAATCGGAGGAGAAAACTGGTCATTGAAGTTTCATGAGAAGATCCTGTCGCAACAAAAAACACCTTTATTTTAATGATTGCCACTCCAAGTCACGTATCATGTCTGTCGCACTGTCTCCCCTTTTCCGCTATAATACAAGACGAGCTGCCTTCTTTGAAGTTTTTAGATGTCATCCGTCAGTCCCACCTGACACGGATCCCACACCGCACAGCAGTACTCCAAAATAGGGCGCACAAGCTTGGTGTAAGCAGTCTCTTTAGTAGACCTCTTGCACCTTTTAAGTGTTCTGCCAATGATTCGTAGCCTCTTTGTTTTGCACTACCTGCAACACTATCTATGTGATTGTTCCAGTTTAGGTTATTTGTAATTGTAATCCCTAGGTATTTAGTTGAATTTACAGCCTTCAGATTTGTGTGACTTATCGCGTAATCGAAATTTAGCGGATTTCTATTAGTACTCTTGTGAATAACGTCACACTTTTCCTTATTCTCGGCCACCCTTCGCGCCGTACAGATATCTTACCTAAAATATTTTGCAATCTGTTTTAGTCATCTGATGACTTTACAAGACGGTAAATGACAGCATCATCTGCTACTCAGTCTCCTATGTCGTTAATATCCAAAGAACAGGAACACTTCCTTGGGGAACGCCGGATATTACTTCTGTTTGACTCTATGATGTTCCGTCAGTTACTACGAACTGTGACCTTCCTGACACAAAATCACTAATCCTGTCGCACAACTGAAGCGATATTCAATAGGCACGCAGTTTGGTTAGAAGACGCTTGTGAGGAACGCTGTCGGAAGCCTTATCAACAGCTAAAAAATATAGAATCAATTTGACAACCCCTGTCGATAGCATCCATTACTTCATGAATATAAAGAGCTAGCTGCGTTTCGCGAGAGCGATATTTTCTGAGTCCGTGCCGAGTATGAATCAAGAAATTGTTTTCTTCGAGGTAATTCATAATCATTGAACACGGTATATGTTCCAAAACCTTACTGAAAATCGACATTAGTGATATGGGCCTGTAAGTCAGTGGATTACTGGTGTTTCCCTTTTTGATTATTGGTGTGACTTGAGCAATTTTCTAGTCATTAGGTGCGGATCTGTGAACGAGCGGTTGTATGTAAATGATAAATATGGAGCTATTGTATCAGAATACTCTGAAAGCAACCTGAATGTTATACAATCAGGACTGGAGGCCTTGCTTTTATTAAGAGATGTAAGGTGCTTTGCTACACCGAGGATATCTACTTCTATGTTTCTCATCTTGGCAGTTGTTCTTGACTGAAATTAAGGAATATTTGCTTCGTCTTCTTTGGTGAAGGAGTTTCGGAAAACCGTGTTTAATAACTCTGCTTTAGTGGCAATGTCAGCAGTGACTTCACCGTTGTTATTACGCGGTGAAGGTATAGATTGCGTCTTGGCACTTGTGTGATTTATGTATTATCAGAATCTCTTTGGGTTTTCTCCCAGATTCCGAGACAGAGTTTGGTTGTGAAAATTATTATAAGCATCCCGCATTTAAGTACGCACTATCTTTCGAAATTCTCCAAAACGTTGCTAATCTTGGGGATTTTACGTTGTTTTAAATTTGATATGCTATTTTTGTTGCTTCTGCAACAGCGATCTGACTCGTTATGTGTACCATGGGGGATGAGTACTATCATTTATTAATTTATGAGGTATACATCTTTCAATTGCCATCGATACTATCTTTTAGAAATTATTCCACATCTTTTCTGCGCTTACATGATCATAACGGAAGGAGTGGAGACTGTCTCTTAAAAAGGCGTTAAGAAATTTTCTATCGGGTTTTTTAAATAGATGTACTTGGCTCTTCTTTTTGAAGGGTGAGGGTGTTACGGTATTCAGCGTAGCAGCAACTGCCTTATGGTCGCTAATCCCTGTAACCGTAGTGATACTCCCTATTTGTCCAGAATTATTTGATGCTAAGTGGGCAAATACGCTTTCACAATTACTTACAGTTCGAGTGGGCTCATGTTCTAAATGTTCAAAATAATTATCTAGGAAAGCATTCAGTACAATTTAAGATTCAGTACAAAAGCGAAAATTGTAATTTCTGAAAATTAATACATTTTAGTAACGAGCAACAATTAGGCAAAATGTAAAATAATCAATTTACATCCACAAGTGTCAAACCAGATTCTGTTCCTTCAAACATGCATGTCTGAAGGACATTGTAATGTGAGTCACACACACTGTATAAACACAGACGTTGTAATAATGAATGGTATTGAAAATTACACTTAACCTGTCTTACACATGAGAAGTTTCACAATCTGACTGTAACGCTTTTGTTGAACGACCGATGCACATCTGCC
The DNA here is from genome assembly GCF_023897955.1 of Schistocerca gregaria. Taxonomy (NCBI): domain Eukaryota; kingdom Metazoa; phylum Arthropoda; class Insecta; order Orthoptera; family Acrididae; genus Schistocerca; species Schistocerca gregaria. The sequence goes on from NC_064926.1 coordinate 352,625,636, forward strand.
AGTAGCAATGCCAAAGTGACACTGCTCTTGCCTTGGCGAAACATAAAGTAGCCTGCAATAGAGCTGACACATCTGCCCTGACGTGGAAAAGTTATAGGACAGAGATGTGACGTTTCTGGTTCACGTTGGGCCGCTTATCAGTGACAAACACTAAAAACTGCTGTGTTTTGACTTGTCACATTTCTTGCAGGAGTGCGACCTCTGAATACTACTGGTCAGTTAAATAATAGTAACAAAATGAGTAAAATTGGCCATGCAATAGGAATTCACTTACCTTCAGGTAAATTACATCACTATAAAACGAATCCTTCCCAGCTGTATTACACCACCAGTTCTAAAACGTGCTTTTGAGTTATATGATTTCGTTGAAAGATTGTGTTTTAATTCTGTTACAGCATAAATTTAGTGCCGGCACTCTAGATGGGAAATACAGAGAAGAGAGGCTGTGTGGAGATCAGCCAATTGCACGCTGACCGACCTCCCTCCAGGACGACAACGTAACAGCAGCGGCCCCTAGGTGAAGAGGACATAAGCGCCACTCCCAACTGGTGGCAGCCCACTTTGCTACCAACATCAACATTAGCCACTTCGTTAGCCGACACATCATGCCTCTTCATTAGCAATCTCTATTTAGCTCATTTAGAGATCAGCATATACAGCAGTTCAGTTTACAGACTTTTGTTAGTAGCGGACAGTAGGACCAGGAGTGTTACTTGTGTTTGTCTATTCTGAAGAACACAGATTATTTTGAATTTAAGTTCAAATGGTTCAAATGGCTCTGAGCACTATGCGACTTAACTTCTGAGGTCATCAGTCGCTTAGAACGTAGAACTACTTAAACCTAACTAATCTAAGGACATCACACACATCCATGCCCGAGGCAGGATTCGAACCTGCGACCGTAGTGGTCGCTCGGTTCCAGACTGTAGCGCCTAGAACCGCACGGCCACTCCGGCCGGCGTTGAAGTTATGTATCTGTACTTCTCTTGTTGTGATAAAACTCATTAATACGAGTTGTTTGATTGCCTATCGAACCGAGTATGCCGAATTCCTAGATGACGATAACATCAATATTTATTTTGTACCCAAATTTTCTTTTCTTTATAGACAGAATAAACGCAAATCCAAAGATTATGCTGTAAGATCATCATACAAAACATACAAGCAAACAGGGAGAAACATGAACTGTATTTTGTTCAAGGTAAATACCGTCCCCCAATTTCAATTCTCTACACCCCTTATACATAAATAAACAGCGTATTTACTTCAAATTTTAGCTCCTCTCCGTCCCCTCCTTCTTTGCAAGAAAATACGTCTTCGTCTTAGTAACGTTGTTATTTTGTACTTTAAGGCTTGTACGAAATATCAACATTTCATGCGACTTAGATATTTTAGTGCAACATGAGTAATCCTGGAAAAGTGGGCCCTGCATTCAAAAGCGCTTAGGCTCCCACGCAGGACTCCTAACAACCAACTTTTTCTGAGGAAATCGAAAAGAAAATATTGCTTTCGGGCTGAGGTAGCACCGTTTCTCTTCATCTAAGATCGTCGGGACTAACTTGGAGATACCCCGCAGCCCGCGGCGTTCTAATTACCTTTAAAGTGGCGACGACTCGCCAGAAGTCTTCACCGCTGCAAAAATTAATTTCGTTTAAGGTTTACGCCCGACTTAATTAGTGTACGTGACAAAAATAAACGTCACGTTGTATTTCAGCTTAATGCGGCGCAGCCGGGACTCATTACGCCAGTAAATCTTTGCAACTCTTTCGCGAAGTTTCACGTGCGCCTCTCGTAAAAATGAGCCGCATTAATTAAAAACCGTAGAGGACCCAGACTGCAATACTAGTCGCGGGATTTATGCCCTACCGTAACTGCCAGCATTGTTTTGAAATTGGAATTGTATTTCATCGCGCAATGTCCGGATGCGTCCATTGTGTTAGGAGCGAGGTCACCTGCTACCATTCGATCGTTGATTCCTCGTCCGACATAACACTCGCACACCCGTCAATTGTTAAAGAACGTATAAACGATAATAAAAGATACGTACACACGTGTCATAGGCATGTTCGTAACTCTGTGAGAGGACGAGCGTAAATTAAAAAAAAGTAACACACAACATACCCACTCACTAAATGTTACGATTTATTTTTATTTGTGACGTGTCTCGGAAGCTTTCATCACCATCAGCAAGTTACTGATTCGATGTTTTGCTAAAGCGCTTTGCCCCCAGAAAACCAACGATGTCGACATACCTTCATCACTCTAAGCTTGTTGCTTTTACTTCAGAATGTTTTTGGTGTTGTCTTTTTGCTTTTTGCGGACTCCTTTCCGCAGACACAACTTTATGAGCAGTATGAGAGATGTGACTGCAATAAAAACTTCTTGGACTAGACGCGTTTGTCTTTATTTAAGGCATCTTCTGTGTAACAGTTGTTTTCCTTACAAATCGGTTTAACGAGACCATAAACTGTTCTCACGTACAACAGTACTTCAATCAGTCACACATTTCTACGTATATCCAATCCATATTCACTTCTCCTACTTTGCTTTGGACACTAGACGGCAACATAGTGATAGGATTTTGAGTTTTTTATGGTACTTGTAGCTCAGAACGTAAGTATCAGTAATTCCGTGCAGTTCAGTAAATGCTACTCTCAACAGTTCTTGAGAAAATCGGCTCTGTAGTTTGAAGGAATGGTTACTAATAAAGTTTGGTTTCATTAATTTCGATTCCAATGAAGGAACGAGGTGGCAGGTGTACTTTAATAAGTCATGGTTTCAAGAAGGGACAAGAATTATTTACAAAAAGTCTAATAAACAGTACACGTCGATCGATGGGAAGTTCATTTTTGGTTCTGTAGAGATGCAGTAACATGTGAAGAAGTACCATAGAAGACAGTCTGTATAGAGAGACACCCACATGTATAATATTTGTAGATTTAAAGAAACTTCTTAACAGGGTTGACTTAAATACAGCATTTTACATTCTAAAGGCCGCAAGGGAAAAATAGAGGGAGTGAAAGTTATCTACCACTAGTACAAAATAATGATGTGGTTCTACGACTCGAAGGAAACGAAAGGGATATAGTAGTTGGGATTCAAAGAAGTTTCTAGCCTATCCTAGACATTATTCAGTCTAAATATTGAATAAGTTGCGAAAGAAACTTGGAAAGGCAATTTCAGTTAAAAAAGTTTAATTATTTGAAGTTAGCCGACGACATTGTAATACTTTCTGAAAAGGCAAAGGACTTGAAACAGCAGCTGAATTGATTGGTTTCTGCTTCTGAGAGAGATTACAATATGAGCATCACCAAGAGTAATAGGAAAGTAGTGGGATGTAGTCGATTTACGACAGGGTTGTTAAAGAAAGTTCATTAGGAAGTCAGAGACCATAAGTAGTTGGTTGACATTGTTATTTGGGCAACTACGTCACTGGCGGTGACTGAAATAGACACAATGCAGAATACAGACAGGCAACAGCTGTAAAAATTTTCTTCAAATAGGAAAGGAAATTTGTTTACAGAGAGTGTAAATTTCAATGCCAAAGAATCTTATTTGGAGCTATTTTCCTGGAGTGTAGCGTTGAACAGAAGTGAAATGTGGAAGAAAAGCCTGTCAGGCTATAAGAGAATGGAAGTGTTTGAAATACGGCGCAACAGCAAAATGCTGAAAATTAGATGAGCAGACTGTGTGAGTAATGCGGAGGTAATGGGTCGACTTACGGATAAAAGAAATTTATGGAACAACTTGAGTAAGAGAATGAATGGGTCGGTGGGCACGACAACAACAAGAAGCGCTAACAGATGTTATCAGGTTGAATTTTTGAACCATTACCTGACTGAAATGATAAACATTAGCTAACATAAGGAGACTAGACATCGCTGAAGACATTTCTCAGAATCAGTCATTTTGCAAGGAGAAACCATAGCTTGGACAAGCAAAAAGTTGAATCTCTCTTCAGTTTTGTGTGTCAACCGAATATGAAAACCTTTAATGCTCTTACGTAGCTCCACAACTACGTGCCAAGACTGTCTTATGGTGGAGGTTAATGCTGCCTCGATTCAAACGCAAGTATTCCGTCCCATTTAGTCGTTACACAAACTGCAAGAGTATGGCATATATGTTCACAGTAGAACACTAACGTGCAGAGGCGGATATAAACGTGTAAAGAATAAACCATATATCCGATTCTACATCTCTGCAAGTTCTATCATTTTCTCTGCTTTCTCATAAAGAATTAACCACTCGCTCCTTGAAGTAATAGCTTCTGCTGCTTCTAACGAAAATCCAATCCCAGAATTTAAAGTGTAAAGCTATAATGTGCTAAACAAGTCATTGTCTCATTCTCAACTACGTAAAATTAGTCTTGTGACTCAGATGATAGCCTGTTAAGCATTGAAGCACATGTAAACTACAGGGAAATACGTTGCAACATGGTGAAGAAACATACTGCGAGCGAAAATTGTGACTAAACATAAAATTTTAGAAATCGACGTATGATCAGATCACAAAAACAGCATCTAGTAACTTATACCTCACAAAACCTTAATTCAAACGAACAGTTGTGAGACTTTTTTGAATATTGTGCTTGTCTAAAAGTTCACCTTCGTGGCCTGCTACTCCCAATGCGATGGTACATAAATTATTTTAGACGTTTATCAAACAGTGTAAACTAAAAAGTGTTGTCGAGCAAATATATAATAATACCCATTCAGCAATGTAGAAGAGAAAATGTAGGTAAGAGTCATGTGATAAAGTATAATACACATTTTTTTTTTTTTTTACAGAAATAGAGGTATGATGAACGCAGTTTTAATTCGTTGAAGACACAATTTCATGTCAATGATAAAGTGATTTCAGTGCTTTAAAAACATGGCACAATCATATGCTCACAATCATAAACAGTATTGTTATTTTAAATTTAAAACAGCTAGTAGTTAAATTTCCCCCGAAATACTAGGCCTCGTTGCTGGAGAGATCCCAACATGATATGCTACATCTGCCATATGAATAAACCTCCCCTGATAGCACCACTGCTGAACTAAAAATTTATGAATTCTCGAAACCTCTCCTTGTTTGCTGTTTACATGGACAGCTATTGTTTCCAGATGTTATTCCAGTTCATTAACTTCGTGAGTGTTTGATTTCAATAATCGCACAAAGGTAGTTCCACCATGCCTTGACACAGCGCTTTGGTTCTAAAGTATTCTGTGCTGAACACGCCGTTGAGACTCAGAGATGTTATTAGATAGTAATTCCGAAGCACTACCACGCGTAATGCTAGATGCGAACAGTAGTAGAGAGGCGAGGTATCATATGAAAGATTCTCAGAGTGCAACTATTACGCTGAATCATACTGCAGGCAAAGAATGCCTATATAAGTAGGATCAAAGTTTCGGACACCGTATTTACAGGCAAATGAGTACAGGAAAATGTCTCTTCATTTGAACTCAATTTTCAGTAGCAGCCATTGTTACGCGAAGCTAGAATACTTTAGGGCGACATGAATGTTTACAGTTATTACTGTTGGTGCAGTAAACAGATATGCTTAGCCATCATCCTTTCATATAATATTAAGCCTATAGTGGATTGAATTTTTAAATAGCTAAACCGGAAAAGAAGTTGGTGCAGTCTATATTGCAGCATTTGTAGCATTGTTGTTTAGTAAGATGCATGTCTCCAATTTTCCTCCTGATGCTTGTGAAAATGATATCATGGTCACCTTTATGTATTAATTTACTTATTAATAATTAATTTACTTATTCATAGAGGTAATTCGGATTAACTTCTCATAGCTGGTGTTCAAAGACAAGTAAAATTTAGCAGTCCTGAAGCATCGACTGTACACAGATCAGAGCAGTGCCGCGAAAAGGCATAAGAAGGGGCTGACACGCTCGCGAGTGGAAAGAGCGGGCAGCACCACTCCTCCAGGAAGACAGAGTTGAGCGCCCTCGTCAGCACTGAATTAACCAGCCACCCATAGCTGATCAGCTCCAGTTCTGTCACAGATTACAAGACCATCAGTACTGAGTAACTCCAAGACGATACTTAGCGTGCGTTATCGGGTAGCAATAGACAGTAAAAGTAACAGCGTGTAGGAGGCACAGGAAGCACATGGAACCACTTAATACCGAGATGTTATGTTATGTATCTTTCCTCTTTTAGAAACAAAATCTTATATTAATGTGAAGCTGCTTTGTAAACATCATTTTGTATTTCTGCCATCGGCCATCGCAACTTCTCTCTTCCATTGTTCTGCTGAATTACACAGTAGCTGACACAACAGTAATAATACTCCATGATAACATATTACACATATTGGGCCATAACAGGTAGCTTGGCCCACAGAAATGACAACCAAATATGGCAATAGGAAAAACTGCACAGTATTCGTAGCTGCAGATAGCACCAGGTTTCTCTTCACACGATTTTGAATTTCATGGTAGGACAGTTATTAAGTTCGATTCCTGTTTTGCTGTAAGGTATTTAAACCCTGATACTGTGTTCATAATGCACTAATTGGTACAAGAGACATCGGTAACGTTATGCTGCTGTCTTTGTAAGTTGTTGCTTCCACTACTAATGAGTCAGATCTTTAAACTTTGGGAGTATTTACCATGGTTTCATTGTGTGTTAAATAAGTCGAAAAAAATTCAGTCCATCAACAGGCAAGCAGCATTTACCTGTGGAGACGTCAGTCTTTGTGTTCCACTCTCTTATTAAGTTAACGCCTAGAATAAATCAACCACTAGACTATGGACAACTAGGAATGGGCACTGTAGAGTTAAATTTCTTAGTGTAGTTAGAAGGTGAGTTTGTATCCTCGTATTAAATGACTTGGTGCCTACAGGTACCACAACCTAACAGTTTTGGAGTGACGGGTGTTCTGCCGGATATCAGAGTCGTTCTCCCACGATATTTCGGTAACGTAGCTTGTAACTTCATCAGATATCTTTATGTGATATTGGTTTGTACAAATATTGAGTCTTGCTTACGTACTTTTCAAATCCTTTACGCAAACAGTCAGTCCTCTGACGTTACCGAAATATCGTGCAAGAACGACACTGATATCCGGTAGAGCACCAGAAAACTGAAGATGTCATTAGATCACCGGGAAAGCCTGAAGAGTAACAATTCTGGACTAGATGTGTTTGTACTTTAATAACTTCACAAAATCTTTTGAAATGATTAGTGCAAACCAGTTATACGGCAGCTCCTGTGTCCAGCATAATGGCAATTTTCTATACTGGCAGCTACAACATTTACAGTTCATTCTGACACAGAATTATGCAGCTCGCTGCACGAGTTAGGTTCCAGACATAACTCATCCCTGAGATACATTTCTTTTATATACGTAATTTAGTAGATGTGCGTGTTCAAGATTGTGCCCACTCCATTCTGCGACCAGGACTTCGAGGCAAAATGTGGTTGCATTCTGGTTTCCAAGTTTGTTGTGGCCAAATGATTGATGTCAACCACTTAAATCGACACTAGCTATCTGATTATGAATACGTCAGCTCTAAGTTTTAGGTTTATCTCACATACTGTTTTGGTTCTGCCAGGTATTATTTGACTTCACTTGTAATTGCTTTCCGAGACCATTATTCCATTTGGTGCCGTTGTTAGACATAGGTCACCATGGTTAATCTTGAATCCAAGTTCATATATACACTCCTGCATTGTGTTTCGTTCCTTTCAGCAAAACTCGAATCATCTTATATGCATTACTGATATGATGGGCAGGCATGCGGTAAGACGTAATTCACGTGGTGCTCGATTTATCCATATTGATTGTTGCTTTTATTGCATGCTGACGATGGGTGGCCTTCCATGCTAACATCTTTTAGCTTGACCTTTTCTTTAACAAGACCAGCTGAGTCTGCTATAAGTTTTCCACTGTTCTCAATCGTCATCTTCGTCTTGAGTATCCAACAGATATGTTTATGTGGTATTGGTTCATCCAAATATTTAGTCTTGCTTACGTACTTCACATACATTACAAATCCTTTACAGAAACAGCTCTGGCAAGTATGGAATGTTTACAGGTTAAACACCTCCTTCCATAAACTCTCGTGAATTCCAGCGGGCCAGTATTTTGATAAAAATGCTCTTTCAAAATGTTCATAGGAGTTACACTATTCCAAGGTTTCCGTAGTCCACAAGGTGGTGGCACCTTGTGTATACCGACTAACAAACGCTATTTTCTGATGAATGGGATGAATACCCTTTTTTTTGGTGAAGATGCCTGAAATTACCTCTGCTCTCCTATAAAAAATTTAGGGACACAGTAGCTGCAGCCCCAAAATAGTGAGTTACATCAGTAAATAATTGATCCAATGGTTTAAATTGAACCTGCCGCTAGCTATTGATTTGTGGTGCAGAGTCTTACATGGCTCCAAGGCATGTGTGACTGACTCTGTATCCTGAAACATCCCTTTGAGTGGCGACATTTCCTTCTTAGGTTTCTGTATGTCCATCTTTTCGGAGAAAATGGTTGCACAATAAAATAACAGTTTGGAAATGCAGACGTTTGAAAGGTGTTGGACTTCACATTCCGTTCCTCCATAAAATTCAAATGTCGTCTGGCCATTTCGTAAAATCTTTTCCCAATTTATCTCTAATCTGGGATAGCTCAGTTTTTTCAGTTTCATTTGAACTGTTCCGTTCATATGTCAGTTATATATTTAATTGCCATGCGCATCTTGAATTTGAGATTTTATTTGTTTCTCAATATAAAAATTCCTTTAGGAAATTTTATCTCACGCTGCAAATCTTTAATTCTGTTATTCCATTTTCTCTTCCAATTTTGTTTTCTGTTTTGCGGCTTCATCATCTACTCTACCGGATAGATGTCGAAACATTTAAGATAGTAAGGATTATATCTCACTGATCGACCATACTTTATCAAACAGTTTCTTCACTGTTTCAGGCTGTTGCCCTTGCACTTATTTCATTTCCAAAACTTCGTTATTTAAGGGTGTCCTCTCTTTTCTCAGTATGTGGTCCAGTGCTGATGACAAAGTCGTTTGTTCAGAGAAGATTTCGCGTACGCAATATAATAGAGTCTTCATACTTATAGGCATTTCCTCTAGGCATTTAAATAATTGTGCAAACCCCTGGAAATTTAGTTTTTTCTACGCAGTGGATTCCTCACCATCAGCTTGTAGTTCCACATTGTTGTCTTCGGCACCATCCATATTTAATTACTTTGCTGTCTTGACAATACCACAAAACACCGGAGACAAATCCCACAAAATTCCCTAATTCATCTTTTTTTGTCATCTTTCTGTCCTAAATCAGCCATCTGGTTTACAATGAGCTCAATGTGGTGTCACCGCCAGACACCACACTTGCTAGGTGGTAGCCTTTAAATCGGCCGCGGTCCGGTAGTATACGTCGGATCCGCGTATCGCCACTATCAGTGATTGCAGACCAAGCGCCGCCACACGGCAGGTCTAGAGAGACTTCCTAGCACTCGCCCCAGTTGTACAGCCGACTTTGCTTCTACGCTCTCATTTGCCGAGACGATAGTTAGCATAGCCTTCAGCTACGTTATTTGCTAAGACCTAGCAAGGTGCCAGTATCCTTACTATTGCTATTGTGAATCATGTACTATAAAGAGCGACGTTCTCCATTACTGGATTGAAGTTAAGTATTCCATCAGCTACGTCCGTTTTTCTCAATTCTAACTCCCTTGTCATATTCCAGACCTCACGCCAGCCTGCGTGAGCTGAGACGCGCTCATTTCGGCCTCCTTTAGAAAAACACGGCTGGCTCTCCTGCCAACCACAATATTGGCGACGAGAGTAAAAGTGTTCTTATCTAAATTGCCCTGATTTACTTGTGTAATGGCTTCGCCACAATCTCCAGATGTACTGTCCGAATTTTATCGCCTACAGAATCAGCAGACGAAGGCCTTACTGGATGCCCTTGGACAGCTCGTCCAGGGTCAACGTGCAATGCAAAACGATGAGGCAGCAGCCGCTTCACCGCTAACGCAGCCACAACACGCTGTTGCACCCACTTTTCGACCTTTTGATGCTTCACTGGAAAGCTGGACGGAGTGGTCACGCCAATTTGGATTCCATCTCGCCGCCTACAGAATTCAAGGTAACGAGCGGCAGCCTTATTTGTTGTCTTCCGTCGGCGTGAACACGTAACGTGTGGTAGTCAAATTATTTCCTCGACGCGACGTAGCAACTCTGTCCTACTATGAAATTTTGTCTGCATTAGATGCATATTTCAAAGAATCAGTCGATGTAGTTGCCAAACGGTATACCTTCTTTCGTACAAAACGTTCTACAGGTCAGACTAATCGGGATTGGGTTGCAACCTTGCAAGGCCTTACTAGGGATTGTGCTTTTGAGTGTCAATGTAGACTCACTTATTCAGATACTATGGTACGTGACGCAATTGCAGAGAACGTATCATTTGCAACTTCGCGTGAGTATTGCCCGTCACGCCAAGCTATTTGCTTTTATTGTAATAAAAAAGGACAAGTTCAGAGTATTTGCCAGAAAAAGCTCAGATCGGAAGCTAAAAACCGTACCAGGCCCTTTGCTTCGCGCCGGAATCGGAATTTAATCAAGGAGACTCAGGCTCGCGAAACTTCGCCCATGGAAATTCATGTAGTTCATTCCATTCCGCCCAATGACACTCTCTCTAACGGTGACTGTGTTCGTCCCAAAAATAGTGTGCGTCGACATCGCCGGAACTCCCGTCAAGTCGCAAGTGATTATGTACCAGTGTCAGTTCACGTTGCACGAGACAGTCGCTCTTGTCGTCAGCAGGACAATAAACTTTTTGTAGACTTGGACATTAACGGCAAAGTGTTACGATTCCAGCTCGATACAGTTGCTGCAGTTTCACTGATCAATCAAGACACTTACAAATTGCTGGGCACACCTCCGTTGCGTGCCGCAAATTTTGAGTTACATAGCTATTCAGGACAAACAATCCCTGTGTTAGGACAGTGCAGCCTTCTTGCAGCATACAAAGGACAAACAAAACTTGTGTCATTTTACGTCCTTCGTTCTTCTTCTGCAGTGAACTTGTTTGGTTTCGATTTGTTTCAGTTGTTTAACTTGTCTATATTAAATAAGGTCCTATCAGTGAACCAGACTGTGTCTTCAGACAGTGTTTCTCGTCTATGTGAAGAATTTGCAGACATTTTTGCACCGGGCCTCGGCTGCGCTAAGAACTATAAAGCACATTTGGAACTGAAAGTAAACGCGCAACCGAAATTTTTCAGAGCACGCTATGTTCCCCACGCATTGCGTGAAGAGGTCGCGAAATCATTGCACGATTTGGAATCACAAGGTGTAATTGAATGTGTGCCGGCTTCTCTCTGGGCTTCACCCTTAGTAATGTTGCCAAAACCTTCCAGAAAGTTGAGACTTTGTGTGGACTTCAAGGCAACAGTGAATCCACAACTAGTGATTGCAACTTTTCCTTCACCCCGCCCGGAAGATCTTTTTGACAAACTGTGCCCGGGTAAATATTTTTCGAAGTTGGACCTCGCAGATGCGTACTTGCAAATACCGGCGGACGAAGAATCCCAGCGCGCTTTGGTGGTTAACACGCATCTTGGTTTGTATCTATTCAAACGACTGCAATTCTTGTGTGCATCGCCCCTGCATTGTTTCAGCAATATCTACAAACTGTTTGTGCGTCGGTCCCTACTGCAGCAAATTATCTGGACGATATAGTGATCTCCGGAAAGACGGAAGAAGAACATTTGGCCAATCTCAGAACATTATTTCAGGCCTTGCGACAAAATGGTCTTCGCTTGCGGAAGGACAAATGTGTGTTTTTTGGTCGGGACTTGCCATATCTGGGACATGTAATCAATGCCCAAGGCATACATCCCAGTCCCACGCACCTTCGTGCCATATATGACTTGCCTTCGCCGCAGAATTTGAAGCAGCTACAGAGTGTGCTGGGAAAAATTACGTATTACAATAAATATGTGCCACATGCCTCTTCCATTTCAGCTCCGCTTCATCGCTTACGCCATAATGGTGTTCCGTTCGTCTGGACGACGGAATGCGAGCGCGCCTTTCGCCAGTTGAAATCGGCGTTGTTTTCCAATACTTCCCTTCCGCCATTCGATCCCCAGAAGCCACTCTGGTTGATGGTGGATGCATCCGATTTCGGGATCGGTGCTGTGCTTGCGCACAAAGATGGATCGCAGGATCGCCCTATTCCCTTTGCGTCCAAATTGCTCTCCTCTGCTCAAAGAAATTATTCGCAGATCGAGAAAGAAGCATTGGCTCTCGGTTTTGGTGTTACAAAGTTTCATGATTTCTTGATGGTCGTCACTTTACCATAATCACGGACCACAAACCTTTGACACCGCTTTTTCATCCGACTAAGCCTGTACCTCCACGTACAGCGCAGAATTTCATTCGCTGGTCTATTTTCCTCTCGCAGTGCCGCTACGATATCTTGTATCGGTCCACTGCTAACCACGGAAACGCCGATGCGTTGTCCCGCTTACCTTTTGTTGAGGATAGGGCATTCGATTCCTCCGAACTCGCTTGCCTGTTTATTGATGCGGAAACCGATGACATGGTCGAATCGTTTCCGATTGATTTTCGTCGTGTAGCTACAGCCACAGCTGCCGACTCTGTCTTTCCTCCCGTTCTGTGTTTTGTCAAGGTCACGGATCGGGGACCCGCTGATTCAACGAATTTTTTGCGCACAAGGAGAGACATTTTATACGACGTGGTGTTTGGCTGTTGCGTTCTGATAATGATCAGTCCTGGGTCGTGGTACCACGTTCGCTACAGTCCTCTGTCTTACAGCTTCTCTACCAAGGACATTGGGGTATAGTGAGAACGAAACAAATTGCTCGTCGGAACTGTACTTGGTTTGGAATCGATGCCGTGATTACGAATATGTGCTCTTCCTGCATGGTGTGTTTGCGAACATGTGCCGAACGACAATCAGCACCACCGCGGAAATTCTTTGCATGGCCAAAAGCCACTTCCCCTTGGCAACGCTTACACATCGATTTTGCTGGTCCATTCTGGAATGCTCGATGGTTGGTTGTGGTAGATTCATTCAGTAATTTTCCTTTTGTTGTCCGGATGTCTTCCACGACGTCATCTGCCACCATCCAAGCGTTATCCGCTATCTTTTGCATTGAAGGTCTTCCACAGACTATTGTTTCCGACAATGGCCCACAATTCATGTCCGAAGAATTTCAGACATTCTGCAAGGCCAATGGTATTCAACATCTGACGTCCGCGCCGTTTTCGTCACAGTCAGACGGTGCCCCTGAACGATTGGTCAGGACTTTCAAGTCACAGATGTTGAAGCTGAAAGAGTCGCATTCTCGTTAGGATGCGTTATTACTCTTTTTGTCCTCGTATCGCTCTCAGCCCCGAGATGGTCGCCCGCCGCCTGAGTTGCTCCACGGTCGCCCTCATCGAACCTTGATGTCTTTGCTACACCCGTCGCATCAGGTTCCTGTGCAGCGGCAGATACCTGCCTTTGCTCAATGCGACGTTGTCTACTATCGCCACTGTCGAGGTTCACGGCGGTCGCTCAAAGGGCGCATTCTTCGCTGCCTCGGACGCGCTATGTATCTGGTGTTGGGGGCCTCTAGTGAGGTGCGTTGGCATCTCAATCATCTGCGCCTGTGTCGTCGCACGGGATCTGCCACTCGCCATCTGCTTTCAGCGACGGTGCCGTCCCGGGGACCCATCTACTGGCTCGCCTCAGCCCCAGGTGTTACCGACGCTGCCTTCCATTTTGCCTCATGGTGACGAGCCGCCGCAACCGCAGCCACCGCCGCCGCCACCGCCGCCGCCGCCGCCGCCTCTTCTCCCGCCGGCGACGCCATCTGTCGACGCGCCGTTGCAACCACCTGGCACCTCCCTGGGTCACGCGCTGCCGAACGCTTCCCGGGACCAGTTGTCCTCCGACATGGAACTCTTGCCCGCTTCGGACCATATGTCATCTTCGCCCGTTGGGTGCCCCGGCCCGATGGAGGTCGACCCTTCTGCCCCTCCTGTCTCTCTACGGGCGCATACACCGCATGTTGGCGTGCACCCTGGAGCTGGTTTTCAGGCGTTTCCTAGCTACCCGCGGTCCGAATGGCAGGGTGCGGGTGGCACAGCCTCGCCTGTTGTTAGGCTCCCCACCTCGTCGCATACGTCAACATGGGGTCCTCCCCACGGCGGCCGGAAGCCTTATGCCAAAACCGTACGCCGATTTGCGGGGGAGGAATGTGGTGTCACAGCCAGACACCGCACTTGCTAGGTGGTAGCCTTTAAATCGGCCGCGTTCCGGTAGTATACGTTGGACCAGCGTGTCGCCACTATCAGTGATTGCAGACCGAGCGCCGCCACACGGCAGGTCTAGAGAGACTTCCTAGCACTCGCCCCAGTTGTACAGCCGACTTTGCTAGCGATGGTTCACTGACTTCTACGCTCTCATTTGACGAGACGATACTTAGCATAGCCTTCAGCTACGTTATTTGCTACGACCTAGCAAGGCGCCAGTATCTGTACTATTGATATTGTCAATCATGTACCATAAAGAGCGACGTTCTCCATTAATTGGTTGAAGTTATTCCACCAGCTACGTCCGTTTTTCTCAATTCTAATTCCCTTGTCATATTCTAGACGTCACGCCCGCCTGCGTGAGCTGAGAGGCGTGCATTTCGGCCTCCTTTAGAAAAACACGGTTGGCTCTCCTGCCAACCACAACACTCACTAACTGCGTGACTAGCTGTAAGAAAAAAAAAATTTTTGTATTTATAAAAGCTCATCTTCAAAGAAATCTAGAAGAGCAGCTTAGTGGCAAGTAAGATAGCCAGAGAGTATACAACGATATCTTACTTTATTACGTCCCACTGCACTGACAGAAGTTCATCTCGTCACGATTTTCGTTTCCTTTTCAGTCGTCCTACACGGGTCTCCTGTCGTATTCGTTCATGAAGATTAGAAAATGCAGCAGTTGTTTTTCAACAAATGCTATTATATTACAAGTTATACATATTTAAATGGAATATCTTTGGTACCTTTCTTGTATTCAAAAATGTTACTGTTTGGACGCCACTATGAACTATGTCTATAAAAATTTCATTAACAAAAATTTACGTAGTTCACTTAGTTTTTAGTTGACTGATTAAAATAAATAAAATAGCATAGAAATAGGAGCAGAGTAGTTCACGGTGTTCTTTCGTTGGATTACAAGTCACAAAATATACGTCAGTCTAGTTCATATTAGTGTTCTGGAAACAAGTGTATACATGAATTTTCTATTACATCTTCCTGTGGTTTGGGCATCTTTCTCAATGGGAAGAAAAATTGTATGCCTTATTTATATAATACAAGTAAATCTTCACGTACGAAGTACCGCTAGAAGTTGGATTATTTTAAGCCTTGTGTTACTCACCCCACCGTTCGTTCGAGTTTAGCAGGAAACCAAGGAAAAACGCTAGTGCGGTCTTCAACCTCTCAGATCAATGGCTATTACTTCAGTTTGGTTCCTTTATGCACAGAATGAGCATTTCGAAGTTTTAGTAATGAATTTTCAGTGGTACTAATGTAGGAACTTTGTTTTCCAGCACAGTGTACAAAAGTTTGAGTTTTACAGAAAATAAATGCAGGTACCAAGATCATTGCATCGGGAGCAGAATACTATACTTCTTACCTTCATTTTTATTATCTGTTTTGCGAATATGGATTTTTTGAAGCGCATATGCAAAAACTTACTAATGTTCCTTAAAGAAATGCACCGTGGTACACTTTTGGAAATGAAAAGGTTTAATACCGTTCGATTTCAGGAACAATAAATCAGTCAGAGTTGTTCAAAAATTGTGGAGATTCAGTACGTTAGAATTGGAAGTGAAACAGCCACATAGACAAAGTAAAATTAGTCTACGATTCACTGACAGTATAATGAGAAATCAATCCTACCTTCAAAAGGAATTTCACATGGTACGCTTGTATGGCTGTTATTTGAAAGTTACTGAAGTCTAATAAACCCATCTTAACGAAGACATACACAAACACACACATTATTTG
Source organism: Schistocerca gregaria (assembly GCF_023897955.1). Taxonomy (NCBI): domain Eukaryota; kingdom Metazoa; phylum Arthropoda; class Insecta; order Orthoptera; family Acrididae; genus Schistocerca; species Schistocerca gregaria. Next base: position 352,641,676 of record NC_064926.1, read on the forward strand.
AAACTTGCTGAAATGCAGTAGACCCATCTTAGCTGAGACATAAAAACACACACACACACAAACACAAACACACGCGCGCGCGCACGCACACACACATGAACAGAAGAGGGAAGGAGCTACGGATGCTCACATAGTATAATAGAAATGTTAAAAATTGTTTACCTTCAAACATTCGAAGAGAGACGCCGTAGGCTACATCTCTCAAAGAGCCTGCTAAGAAATCTTTATGAAGTGTATTTCAGAACACAAACTACAAATATTCTTCAGGTATTGCCTGTTTCGCAGAGTTTAGCTGTAACTTACATATAAACGCATCCTAGAATAGTGAACTTTACAGCTAATGAAACAGCATGAAACAGATGTTGTGAGATGAGGAAATGTTTAAATTGTTATAGTTATTAGAGAAACTGGTTGGAAGACGTAGAGGAGTCCATAAAAACCACCTGAAAAATGGAAGAAATGGGGGAACTCTATTAAAGTTAAAGAGCTGTGCAGTATTCTCTGGTTTCCTTCGACATAGATTTACTTTTGGTTAAACATGTAGTATAACATATAGGACGTCAGTATAAAATTTTAGTCTTCTAATTGGTGTGATACGGCCCACTACGTCTTCCTCTCCTGAGCCAAACTCTTCGCCTCATAGGAGTTATACCTACCACTTTCAATTATTTCTTGGATATATTCCAGACTCCGCTTTCCACAACAACTTTTGCCTCATAGGGGTGGACCCAAATACCTCTAAAGCTACTCCATGATCTTTTAATAAATATAAATCGTTTTGTTCCAACCTCTACTAATTCTTTTTTACATATTCCCTTCATGGCTGATTCTGCGGGAAACGTTTCTTATGGGTCCACTTAATTTTTAGGGTCTTTCTCTATAACACCGCATCTCACACGCTTGAATTCTCTTTTTTCTTGGTTTCCTATAATCAGTGATTCACGTCCGTAATTCCACGCTCAAAACGTCAATTATCAGAAATGCTTCCTTGAATTAAAACCTATATTCGATGCTGTTCCAGTGTATTCTGCTCTAATCTATTTAACCCCCACACTTCCTCATTTTTATGTTCACTTACTTTCTTTCAAATTCGACAACTATATGGTGTCCAGTATTGATGTAAAGTTTCTCTCTGCCCGTTTAACGGCGTGGTGACGCTACTCACAACTCCGGAAGGTACTGCACCACAATCGATAAGCCGGGCGCAAGACAGTTGCAGCGCTGCTACTGTATGGGTTGGCAGTTCGAACTACACCGCGGTCCACCAGGGGTCGCAGCTACCAACCAAGGCCATCTCGTGTGTGGATACGGATGCCTCGTTAAATACCGGACCACTGAGCTATGGCGGACAGCTCTCTTCGGTGCGCCGAGTCCTGTACAGTTTTTCCAGCTGCCGCGGAATCCACCAGCTGCAGTGTTCGCCCGTCGTCTCCGAGATTTATGCCCCGTAGGCATCATAGGCCAGCTCTGGATCTACGTAGGCATCACTCAGCTGTACAGTGAGAGGACTTTAATGTTTTAAAGGACTTGGAATAATTTCAAACGTCTTGTTATTTTGATATTTCCCAAGAAGAACCAACATTTAACGTGAATATTACTTCATACACATCAAAAAATGTTTTGCATGCCTCATTTCCGAGAGTTCCGGAACCTGTACTGAAAATTGGAATAGAGATCAACATAAATATCGTTACCGCTCTTCTTACTGCTCATGAAAACCACACATTGCCTGTTGTACCACCATACAACGAGACCTTCAGAAGTGGTCGTCCAGATTGCTGTACACACCAGTTCCTGTAATACGCAGTAGCACGTCCTCTTGCATTGATACATGCCTGCATTCGTTGTGGCATACTATTCACAAGTTCATCAAAGCAGTGTTGGTTCAGATTGTCCCACTCCTCAACGGCGATTCGGCGTAGATCCCTCAGACTGGCTTGTGGATCAAATCGTCCATAAACAGCCCTTTTCAAGCTATTCCAGACATGTTTGATAGGGTTTATGTCTGGAGAACTTGCTGACCACTCTAGTCGTGCGATGTCGTCATTCTGTAGGAAGTCGTCCACAAGATTTGAATAATTCACAAGATGTGCACGATGGGTGCGTGAATTGTCGTCCATGAAGACGAATGACTCGCCAATATGCTGCCGATACGGTTGCACTATCGGTCGGAGGGTGCCATTCACGTATTGTACAGCCGTTACAGCACCTTCCATGCCCACCAGCGGCGTACGTCGGCCCCACATAATGCACCAAAACAGCAAAACAGCACTCAACCTTGCTGCACTCGGTGAACATTGTGTCTAAGGCGTTCAGCCGGACCCAGTTGCCTCTACGACGTCTATGACGTCTGGTTGAAGGCATATGCGACATTCATCGGTGAAGAGAACGTGATGCCAATCCTGAGCGGTTCATTCGGCATGTTGTTAGGGCCATCTGTACCGTGATGCATAGTGGCTGCAAAGATGGACCTAGCCATTGCTCCATTGCGCACAGTTTAAGTCGTAACACGACGTCCTGTGGCTGCACCAAAAGCATTATTGAACATGGTGGCGTTGCTGTCAGCCATAATCCGTAGGTAGCGGCCATCCACTGCAATTGTAACTCTTTAGCAGCCTGAGCGAGCATTTCATTGACTGTTCCTGCCTCTCTGTATCTCCTCCAGTCCGAACAACCTCGCTTTGGTTCCCTCCGAGACTCCTGGACACTTCCGTTGTTGACAGCCCTTCCTGGGGCAAAATAATGATGCGGACGAGATCGAACCGCGGTATTGACCGTCTAGGCATGGTTGAACTACAGACGACACGAGCCGTGTACCTCCTTCCTGGTGGAATGACTGGAACTGATCGGCTGTCGCACCCCCTCCGTCTAATAGGCGCTGTTCATGTGTGGTTGTTTACATCTTTGCGAGGGTTTAGCGACATCTCTAAGCAGTCAGAAGGACTGTGTCTATAATAAAATACTCACAGTCAACGTCAGTCTTCCATAGTTATGGGAACCGGGATGATGCAAAACTTTTTTTGATGTGTGTATGTAATAAATATCATTTTATTAAAGATTGTTGGAAATCTTTCTGATTGAAGATAACCTATGCCGTCCTCCTGCATTCCCTACAACTGCTTCACTATTACTTTTGTCCTCCTTTGGTTCATTCTCAAGCCATTTTAAATGCGCATTGTAACATTCGTTTCATTAAAAGCGTCCTGTAATTCTACGTCACTTTCATTGAGAACAGAAGTGTCATCAGTAAATCTTATCCATGACATCCTTTAATCGTATACTTTAATTATAGATGAGGACCATTCTTTCCTTTTTTATCATTGTTTCTTCGATGTACACTTTGAACAGAAAAGGTGAAAAACTGCATCATACGCTGACACCAGTTTTACTTCTAGCATTTCTCCTTTCGTCTTCCATAATTACATTTCCCTCTTCGATCTTGTACAATTGCACATTATCGGTCTCTCCATACAGCTTCTATCTGTTTTACCGACAATTTCAAATCTGGCACCATTTTAAGTTTTAGATCTGTTTTCTTGGTCAACACATCCTCTGAAGCAGATCTGATTTTTCTTAAGACTTGCTTCGATTATCAGTCGCAGTTCCGGAACAACGAGCGCGTGCTAAAGAGTAATTTTTAATTTGAGACCATTTAATGCTTTTTTAAATAAAAGTCGGCCGCTGTGACGTAGCGGTTCCTGCCTCGGGCATGGATGTGTCTGATGTCCTTAGGTTAGTTAGGTTTAAGTGGTTCTCAGATCTTGGGTACTGATGACCTTAGAAGTTAAGTTCCATAGTGCCCAGAGCCATTTTAACCTTCAGCGTGATGATGCTGCACAACACACGTGCGCTTCGCCAGAAATGTGTTCGTCGCCAGGTTGACTATGCTGAGAAGTATATATGTAGACACGAAGAATAAGGGCGCAGAACGATAATATTCTTTTATTTAAGGAGATTTAAGAGTTTTTACATAAAATTTTCCGAGATGTTGATTTTCAATATGCCCTCGTAGCTCTCTTCGTACTTTGTCTTTCGTGAATACAAATCGAAAGTCATGTTACAGATCATGATAGTAGATTATTCCTACTTGTATTATCATTCTTAGCAGGTTACATATATGGGCTCTTAAAGAGGTTGTGTGATAGTTCTCTAGCTTTATATCATTGAGATTGTGTGGATGACTTTTTACAAATGTCTAATGGTATGTCTCCAATTTCATAGATTCTACACACCAGCTTGAATAGTCGTTAGGTAGCTAGTTCCCTCAAGGGTTTTAGAAAATCTGTTTTTTGATCGAAAGAATTCCATAGCTCTTTAAAGCTTTGACTACCTTCCTATACCTCTGTCTTCCAGGTAGACTAATGCTTCTTCCACATCAGCTGACTGTCCCCCCCCCCCCCCCTCTTCCTCGCCAAGTCCGATAAACTGTTTCCAGTTGTCCGTCTTTTCCGTAGCAACTGCCACTGTAATTCATCTCGCTCTCAATGTGTTGATAGGCCTCCTTTTCTGCAGACTGAGTCTCTGCATCCGATGACCACTTCGTAGCTAATAAAACGTCGAGATTCGGATATCATAGAGAGGGGGATACTTTCAGAAATTATGAACATTCAAATTAGAACTGCAAGTGCAATACATGTTTTAGACATTTTGTTTTCATCGTGTTAAAATGAAGTTGTGAAGTCAGCTCGCCCTGAATGCACGTGCTCTCTCGACAGGTGTGGGTTGAAGGCGGCTCGCCCCCGAAATTTCCCGCTGCAAGAAATGCCGCCTCTCTTTCCGCCACTGTCCGCGCATCCCGACTCCCTCTCTGACAAACTTGGCACACAAACCACTTCGGCGCAGAGTTCTTGCAAAGCCGTTCCGCGAAGAAACCGGGACAGCACTGTCAGTGGAATTGAATGTATAAGGGGAAGTCAAACTTCCGGGGAGCGAGGAAAGTAAAATAAATTCTTGTACGGGCGTGAAGAATATAGACAGCCTCGTTAAGGCCTCTGTGTCAACCGGCTTAAAATCCTACAGGGAGGTGACATTGGCTAGCAGGGTTTCGCCATTTTAACTTCCCGAAAAGAGACACAACTTATTAAAACCACTTCTCACAATTAGTTGCGCACAAAGTTCATTGAAATTTTGCGTCACGAGTTAGACGAAACAGGTTGTCAAAAGCTGAGGCCTAGTGAATAAGCGATACATATGCTGTGGCGGGAGAAGTATTCAAAGGCAGCTATCTGTAGGGTGACAACTAAATGGGTAGAGGTTTTAGCATAGTTCCTAGGCCGTGATCCAAAGATCTTTAACCAAATCTGTAAGCGTTCTGCTTCTTTCAGAAATGATTTATGTAGAGCCCATTGACCTTAATTTCTCCCTGATATGGAGGTGAAAATGCTTTGTAACTTTTTCAATAGTATTCCAAGTAATTAATTCACAACTGAAGCTAATTAAGCTATACACACAATCTCACCGCGACGTATTAAATAACAGCCATACGGTGAATAACTCAGCATCGGCGAACTTTAAATATCATTTATAGCCGGCCGCTGTGGTCGAGCGGTTCTTGGTTCTTCAGCCGGAACCACACGGCTTCCACGGTCGCAGGATCAAATCGTGCCTCGGGCATGGATGTTTGTGTCGTCCTTAGGTTAGTTAGGTTTAAGTAGTTCTGAGTCTAGGGAACTGATGACGTCAGATGTTAAGTCCCATAGTGCTTAGAGCCATTTGAACCTTTTTTTTAATCATTTATAAGATCCTAGCAAGAATGAACAATCACAGTTCATCAAGCTGTGCTAGAAAACAATGGTATTATCACTCTCTTTCTGATTAGTTATGAATTCCCGGAAAGATACTTTTATGAAGAACATATCAATTGTCTCTCGGAGCACCATCTGCGTCGAAGCTTCCCTTTTAGTTAATAATTATATGGTAATATGCAACGTTTACTATAGCGCTTGAGTACTCGTAAGCCAGCAAATGCCGCGGTTATGGGGGATGAGATTACGTATAGCAACAGGCGTTCATGTAATGATAGTCGAAACACAATTATATTCATACAATAAGAACCAAATTAATGACCAAGGAAGCTTAAATAAAAAGGTAGTGATTTAAATATTATGTAATTAATTCAAACACTACTGCACAGAATAATAGGCTCTTTTCTGTTGAGACATATAGAAAATGAGCACAAAACATATGAAACAAGTTGTATTCGCAATACAGAGCGTTAATAATTGAAACGGAATGAGAGAGTGACTTAATTGACTGAATCACTCTTTGGACTGAACTGAATCAGTGAATTCTGATTCTGTATTATGTGTCGAAACGAAAGACCTTGTAAGACAAAGAATTGTTAGCACTTCGACCATGTTTCCGCTATCACCGAACATAAAAATTTCGCAACTTAAATCAGTGTAAATCAGATCATGTAATACAGACCTCCACAGGCATCCAACGAGTCTATCTTACGAATAAGAAAAAGACCACACTTGACCCCAATAATTTCAGCCTTGTCACCAAAACCGACAGTCAGCTTACTCGCATTCAACACGCCACCGAAGAGCGCAACACGTTCACACCACCTTGAGGTAGGAACCACAGCTGTTAGTGATTCGAATATCTTTCATCGCACGCTAACGTACCGGCTTAGAGTCTCACTGACTTAAGCGGTCGAAAGCCGCGTAGCAATGCGGCTGTCCAAAGCCTCAAGGCAGAACGCTCTGACGATATTAACCTTTTAAAGTCTATTTTTTAACAGCGTCACCTCTGCAGAATTTCTGCAAAGAGTAGATCAAGCAATAAACAGAAAGCACAATTCAAAATTGAAAGTGGCTATTTAGCAGGCCACATTAAAATTGATGTCTCATATTTTATTTAGCAAGTAAGTTCAAATGGTTCAAATGGCTCTGAGCACTATACGACTTAACTTCTGAGGTCATCAGTCGCCTAGAACTTAGAACTAATTAAACCTAACTAACCTAAGGACAGCACACACATCCATGTCCGAGGCAGGATTCAAACCTGCGACCGTAGCGGTTGCTCGGTTCAAGACTGTAGCGCCTAGAACCGCACGGCCACTCCAGCCGGCAGCAAGTAAGTCATTGATTAATGAAATATAAAATCTCCAAACAATTTCATTATTTGATCTTACGCAAGAGAGAAACCGATATTAGATGTTCTTACAAGTTATGTAGCCGTTAATGTCGGATTACTCTATTTACGCCCTTCATTTAAATAATTAATTTCCACATTATCACATTGATCAGTTCCTCGGAAGGAGGACGCCCACTGCCCAGTGATCCCTCTGCCAGGCGTTTCATTATTTTTAAGTTGAACTTACCTGTTGTTTAGTGAAAGGACTGATGATTCATGACAAGGAAATAAGACAGTAGTGGGATTGCCATGACGTGTGAATTAGTTGTTAGAAGACCTGCGTGTGGTAAGCATGGAGACTAAACAGGCTGTCATAGTGTGAGAGTAACTGGGCCGGGACAAGCAGAGCAAGGCTCCGGGACTTCAGTGTACAAGGGATCCCTAACGTTCAAAAGAAAGGAAACTAAAAACTAAATCCACTGATCGCAAATGTTCATACCAAGTTAACATTCAACAATGATGTTCTGAAACCAGTAAAATACTTTGAAAAGGATGTAAAAAGAGGACGCCACTACATTCGTGTTACAGGTTTACTTCAGAATTCGTACACTTTCAGTAGTCTATTAGGACAACATAATGTGCAAGTAGTAAGGTGTACCACATAGGCGATTAAGAGAAAATCGCAAGAGAAGTTTTACGGGACAGTGATGACCAGAGCTTCGCGACTCCGGGCACAAGATGCCGGCGGTTATGGGGTCAGATTTCGAGTTCCGTACTCGATGGATCGTTGGAACGAGTCCAGCTCTATTTTTTTTAATTTGTGTTGAAAACCGCAATAACACCAAACCAAGTACACAGAATAAAATATTACTTTGCAGAACCAAATAAATCAAGATGAACTGCAAATCTCCGCACTCAAAAGTAGGAGGCCCGACTTACTAATCTTTTTCAATAGTAGCGAAGTTAATGCCGTTCGATTGTATCTCTGTAGCTTCATGTGTTAGTGATGACTTATACAGGAATTCCATTCTTCTACCCTTCATATGTGCAAAATAGGATAACGTTCTACGAGTCGTGGTGTGGAAAGTCAGAACCCTGAACGTGGTAGGGAAAATAGAAAATCTAAAAAGGGAAATGCGAAGGTTCAATCTAAATATAGTAGGGGTCAGAGAAGTGAAGTGGAAAGAAGACAAGCATTTCTTGTCAGATGAGTATAGGGTAATATCCACAGCAGAAGAAAATGGTATAACAGGAGTAGGATTCGTCATGAATAGGAAGGTAGAGCAGAGAGTGTGTTACTGTGAACAGTTCAGTGGCAGGGTTGTTCTTATCAGAACCGACAACAAATCAACACCGATAACAATATTTCAGATATACATGCCGACGTCGCAAGCTGAAGATGAAGAGAGAGAGAAAGTGTATGAGGATATTGAAAGGATAATACAGTTTGTAAAGGGGGATAAAAATCTAACAGTCATGGGAGACTGGAATTATGTTATAGGGGAAGGAGCAGAAGAAAAGGTTACAGGAGAATGGACTTGGGAAGAGGAATTACCGAGGAGAAAGACTAATTGAGTTCTGTAACAAGTTTCAGCTAGTAATAGCCAATACTCTGTTCAAGAATCGCAAGAGGAGGAGGTATGCTTGGAAAAGGCCGGGTCATACGGGAAGATTTCAGTTACATTACGTCATTGTCAGACAGAGATTCTGAAATCAGATACTGGATTGTAAGGTGTACCCAGGAGCAGATATAGACTCAAATCACAATATAGTAGTGATGAAGAGTAGGCTGAAGTTTAAGACATTAGTCAGGAAGGATCAATACGCAAAGAAGTGGGATGAGAAAGTATTAAGGAATGACGAGATACGGTTGAAGTTCTTTAATGCTATAAGTACAGCGATAAGGAATAGCTCAGTAGATGGAAGAGTTGAAGAGGAATGGTCATCTCTAAAAAAGGACCATCACAGAAGTTGGGAAGGAAAAAATAGGTACAAAGAGGGTATTTGCGAAGAAAATATGGGTAACAGAAGAAATACTTCAATTGATGGACGGAAGGAGAAAGTAAAAAAAATGTTCCGGGAAAATCAGGAACACAGAAATACAAGTCGTTGAGGAATGAAAGGAATGAAAAATGTGCAAGGAAGCTAAGACGAAATGGCTGCAGGAAAAATGTTAAAGACATATAAAAAGAAATGATTGTCGGAAGGACAGACTCAGAATACAGGAAAGTCAAAACAACCTTTTGTGACATTAAAAGCTAGGATGATAACATTAGCCGGCCGCAGTGGCCGAGCAGTTTTAGGCGCTTCAGTCTACTACGGTCGCAGGTTCGAATCCTGTCTCGGGTATGGATGTGTGTGATGTCCTTAGCTTAGTTAAGTTTAAGTAGTTGTAAGTTCTAGGGGACTGATGACCTCAGACGTTAAGTCCCGTAGTGCTCAGAGCCATTTGAACCATTTGATAACATTAAGAGTGCACCGGGAATTCAACTGTTAAATGCTGACGAGAGAGCGGATACGTGGAAAGAATACATTGAAAGACTCTATGAAGGGGAAGACTTGTCTGATGTGATAAAAGATGAAACAAGAGTCGATTTAGAAGAGATAGGGCATCCAGTATCAGAATCAGAGATTTGGAGGACATAGGATCAAACAAGGCAGAATGGATAGATAACATTCCATCAGACTTTCTAAAATCATTGGGGGAAGTGGCAACAAAACGACAATTCACGTTGTTCTGTAGAATGTATGACTCTGGCGATATACCATCTGACTTTCGAAAAGCATCATTCACGAGCTGACAAGTGGGGGAATTATCGCACAATCAGCTTAACAGCTCATGCATCCATGTTGCATACAAGAATATTATACAGAAAAATGGCAAAGAAAATTTAGGATTCGCTACATGACGATCTGTTTGGCTGTAGTGCTCGTATTAAAAAGAGTGTAAGACGAGGATGTAGCCTTTCGCACCAACTGTTCAGTCTCTAAATTGAGGAAGCAATGATAGAAATAAAAGAATGGTTCAGGAGTGGAACTAAAATTCAAGTTGAAAGAATATGAGTGATACGATCCACTGATGACATGGCTATCTTCTTGAATGAAAGTCAAGAATGATTACATGATCTGCTGAACGGAATGAACCGTCTAATGAGTACAAAGTATGGATTGAGTGTAAATCGAAGAAAGACAGAGGTAATGAGAAGTAGTAGAAATGAGAACAGCGAGGAACTTTATATCAGGATTGATGGCCACGAAGTAGATGAAGTTAAGGAATTCTGCTACCTAGGCAGTAAAATAACCAGTAACGGACGGAGCAAAAAGGAAATCAAAAGCAGACTAGCAATGGCAAACAGGGCACTCCTGGCCAAGAGAAGTCTACTAATATCAAATATCGTCCTTAATTTGAGGAATAAATTTCTGATAATGTACGTCTGGAGTACAGCATTGCATGGTAGTGAAACATGGATTGTGGGAAGACCGAGCCAGAAGAGAATCGAAGCATTCAAGGTGTGGTGCTACACACGAATGTTGAAAATTAGATGGACTGATAAGGTAAGGAATGAGAAAGATCTTCACAGAATCGGAGAGGAAAGGAATATGTGGAAAACACTGATAAGGAGAGGATACAGGATGATAGGATGTGTTAAGACACGAGGAAGCTGTAGAGGGCAAAAACTGTAGAGGAAGACAGACTTTGGAATATACCTAGCAAATAATTGAGGACGTAGGTTGCAAGTGCTACTCTGAGATGAAGAGGTTAGCACAATAGACGAATTCGTGGCGGGCCGCATCAAACCAGTCTGAAGACTGATCACAAAAAAATGCGCAAAACTTCGACTACTCTCTGATTGAAGGTGAGAATCACTAAAACGTAGTCTCGTTCGATAGAGATCTTTGCACTTGCTGGTATTTTTTCTTCTTCCATAGTACTCCGTAAGAAGGTTTTGATACGTGTCAGTGATGTAAAACAATGTTATGCTTCTGACGTGCTCATTGTAATTACCGATATCAGAAGGTTCCCAGATTCGCTCAATGGATCACAAAGATTATTATTTGTTAAATTTAGCAACATCAAAACTCTTTAGATACTTTTGTACTCACCTCTTTTATAAATAACAAAGAGTTCTATTCGAAGTTTCTTTGCTTCTAAAACAGAAAAGCATTCAACAGCAGCTCTGACAGTTTTGTAGAAAAGTGAACGAGTGAGTTATGAGTTTCTCTGGTAGAAAGATAGAGCCTGGTATTAGTGTCCAGTGAACTAAATCACAAAGATTATTATTTGTTAAATTTAGCAACATCAAAACTCTTTAGATACTTTTGTACTCACCTCTTTTATAAATAACAAAGAGTTCTATTCGAAGTTTCTTTGCTTCTAAAACAGAAAAGCATTCAACAGCAGCTCTGACAGTTTTGTAGAAAAGTGAACGAGTGAGTTATGAGTTTCTCTGGTAGAAAGATAGAGCCTGGTATTAGTGTCCAGTGAACTAAACTATTTCTTTCGCCTCGTAACTTTAAACACCACATACTTGTTCAGCTTCCGACAGTAGATCATATATCACTCCAAACATTTTCATTTTTTCTCTTTTGTGATGTCTACGGAAGTTTCTTGAATTTTCAGTCACGCCTAATATTTGTAATTTGATGCTAAAAAGCTGTCGACTGATGTTCTTCTAAAGCTAGGTCAATATCCCTTTCTGTATCTGCGTATACAGAATATCCAACAAAATTATATTCTTATTAATAAACGAGATCGAGAAAATGAATCTTTTATCTTCAAAAATCTTAAGAAAGCCACATGCTAGTAAGAGTGTATTTTTACTGCTGCTCACATTATTCCTGTACTCGATTATTTTCTCCTTTTACTTGAAAACAGTATTGACACGCCTTGACTAGAAATTCCAACGAGTAGGCACTAAATGTGACAGACATTTTCTAACTATTGCACCGAGGGCTGCTGTTGTTTGTGGAAATCCTGAAAAGAAACTGAAAAGTCCCTGATTTTCCGTGAAAAATATTCGCACGATAGAAGCGGCTTTTAGCACTATCAGAATCAAATAGTGACCATAGATTTGAATGTATCAGTCATTATAAAATTTTTATTTAGCAACCTATTGTGGCGATCAACACGTGATTACATCATCGTGTGTTTCTGCTACTAGCTTGTAAGGGCAGTTCTACTAGTGGTGGATAATTTTTCCTATAATGCATATTGTCAAAGTCCCAAAACCTTTCAACTGGTTTTCCATTAATGACGTACCCATATCCTATAACCATCTTCAAATTATAGGATAAATCATTGGTTTCGTCAGTTATTAAAATAAAAAATACAGCACCCATATTCACTATCTATTTCCTCTCGACAGACTTGCAAACAAACATTGAATGATCTCACTCTGGATGGTTTTAGAGTTAACTTTGAAAACTGTTGATTTTTCTAAAAGTGATTCTAATACCGGATCTAATTCTGCACTAGGCACGAACAATGCTAGTACTGGGACATGATTCATCATGCCGTCTGAATGCAAGTTCCAGTGCAGTACAGAGATGTATACAGTTAACAATGGGATTTATTATGTGCCCACTACTTTTGACTTTATCGTTGTTTAATAGCACAGACCTTCTTTACCCACAATCTAATTGGATGGTTATATTTACAATTGCTAGACTTGCCACATTCAAAATGTTATGCACGTTAACCGAAGAAAGCTCGTGTTCCCTAATGTTGTCATGGAGTTGTTGAATGACACAGTCGCTTTGTTTAGTCAACGAAAGCTCTCAATGTAATAAACTAGGAAAACAGAATAACGCGTTATGCAGGTCACAACCGCACAGGCATTTACCTTGGTGTATATTTTTGAGTTGAATTTTCTAATGCGTTGAGGGTGGTGGGTGGCCCACTGAGAGCGTCCACTCTATGGGGCCTGAGGTACTAGCTACGTTATACTGTATTGGCACTTTATTTATTTGCTGTGATAAAACGGAGAGACTTTATTTTATTTCTCTTACTTATTTATTTGGAGGGGATTAAAGGGAACAGCTCTGGCATTCGTCTTACGACCAAGAGAAACCTCCAAAAACGTTGATAACAGTTGCTGCTGTTGACACCATTGGTCGCTACTTTACTGCGCTAGAGTCGCACACAGTGGCCGCAAAGTGCTCCCTCAGTCGTAGCACGGTTAGAGCAACCAGTGTTTTGTTATTTTGCAGCTCGTATCCGCACGCTCAGTTATCCTCGTTGCGTGGCAATGATGTGTTTTCTCGTCTACGTGACTCGGGCGAATGCTGCTCACGTCGCTCCCAGCCTGCCCCTGCATTTCCGGGGGGCTAGAGTGATGTATTTACACTCCAGTATACGCATACGGTGCTGGCAGGCTTTGCCTCCTGCACCCCGCACCGCGCACCTTATGCCCCACTACCCCTCCACACACAACGCCATTCACATGCCTAGTGCAACTCACATTGCCGTCGGCACGTTTTCGTCCCAGGTAACTGGCTTCGGCGCTTGAAGCCCAAACATTTCAAAAGTGATCAATGGCGCGCTGCTTTCGAATTGTATAGAAAGCTCCAAAAGCAAACGCAGTTTATCAAAAGTATTCTTGAGGGTACCAAAAAGCTGCATATATGCGCAGGAACCACTACTGCCTCATACTTTCAATCGGGTACGGTCCCGTGACCTGCTTTGCTCTTGGATACTTCGATCTCCAGACTCATGTTTCACGGACTAGAGGCAGTCTTGGAAATACCTATAAATAAAAGAGCAAGTTACATTATTCAGCAATACAGTGAGTTACAATATGCGGAATATGAGGGTAATGTACGATTAATTGTCAGATTTGTTTTCGACTTTACAAGTTGCAGGATGACATTTTTCATGCAGATACGGGAAACATAAATTAAAACGGCATCAACTACATCGAATGAATGGAATTTTCCCCACAGGCTCAAGGAATCTTCAGAGTTTCTCACTTTGAGGCACAGTGTAACATTCAATAAAAGTTAAGGGATTCCCATCATAGTACGTTAGTTATTGTTTAATCCCCTCTTAATAGTGCCCTTATAGAAATATCGATCTAACTTCATTTCTGCGTACTTTGACATTCCCTTTGATCTTACGGATTATCATCGCAGGAGATTCTGATTTCCGATATTATATCAGTAAATAATTAATTGGTTGTGAGTACCGGCACGTCTGTTATAGAAATTGGTTTTTTGTTTATGTACACTCCTGGAAATTGAAATAAGAACACCGTGAATTCATTGTCCCAGGAAGGGGAAACTTTATTGACATATTCCTGGGGTCAGATACATCACATGATCACACTGACAGAACCACAGGCACATAGACACAGGCAACAGAGCATGCATAATGTCGACATTAGTACAGTGTATATCCACCTTTCGCAGCAATGCAGGCTGCTATTCTCCCATGGAGACGATCGTAGAGATGCTGGATGTAGTCCTGTGGAACGGCTTGCCATGCCATTTCCACCTGGTGCCTTAGTTTGACCAGCGTTCGTGCTGGACGTGCAGACCGCGTGAGACGACGCTTCATCCAGTCCCAAACATGCTCAATGGGGGACAGATCCAGAGATCTTGCTGGCCAGGGTAGTTGACTTACACCTTCTAGAGCACGTTGGGTGGCACGGGATACATGCGGACGTGCAATGTCCTGTTGTAACAGCAAGTTCCCTTGCCGGTCTAGGAATGGTAGAACGATGGGTTCGATGACGGTTTGGATGTACCGTGCACTATTCAGTGTCCCCTCGACGATCACCAGAGGTGTACAGCCAGTGTAGGAGATCGCTCCCCACACCATGATGCCGGGTGTTGGCCCTGTGTGCCTCGGTCGTATGCAGTCCTGATTGTGGCGCTCACCTGCACGGCGCCAAACACGCATACGACCATCATTGGCACCAAGGCAGAAGCGACTCTCATCGCTGAAGACGACACGTCTCCATTCGTCCCTCCATTCACGCCTGTCGCGACACCACTGGAGGCGGGCTGCACGATGTTGGGGCGTGAGCGGAAGACGGTCTAACGGTGTGCGGGACCATAGCCCAGCTTCATGGAGACGGTTGCGAATGGTCCTCGCCGATACCCCAGGAGCAACAGTGTCCCTAATTTGCTGGGAAGTGGCGGTGCGGTCCCCTACGGCAGTGCGTATGATCCTACGGTCTTGGCGTGCATCCGTGCGTCGCTGCGGTCCGGTCCCAGGTCGACGGGCACGTGCATCTTCCGCCGACCACTGGCGACAACATCGATATACTGCGGAGACCTCACGCCCCACGTGTTGAGCAATTCGGCGGTATGTCCACCCGGCCTCCCGCATGCCCACTATACGCCCTCGCTCAAAGTCCGTCAACTGCACATACGGTTCACTTCCACGCTGTCGCGGCATGCTACCAGTGTTAAGATTGCGATGGAGCTCCGTATGCCACGGCAAACTGGCTGACGCTGACGGCGGCGGTGCACAAATGCTGCGCAGCTAGCGCCATTCGACGGCCAACACCGCGGTTCCTGGTGTGTCCGCTGTGCCGTGCGTGTGATCATTGCTTGTACAGCCCTCTCGCAGTGTCCGGAGCAAGTATGGTAGGTCTGACACACCGGTGTCAATGTGTTCTTTTTTCCATTTCCAGGAGTGTATTTGTACCCCCGTAATATTTTCAAATACCTGTTCTAGCTAAATACAACAACGATGAAAAATTGAGCAAAAAAAAAAGGTTTTCTTGTTAGCTGAATCTAACCTTTTCAACTGTCTATGTGCAATTCTTAATAGTGAAAATATATTTCTGAAATAATTCAAAAGCCAAGGTCGCTTAAATACTGTTTACTGGATAACTGGTTTCAACACACTAAAGGATTCATCATTGGATCTGGATGTAGCTTAACATTTATAAACCATTTGAATATAACGATACATGAGGCAGAGCCGCTGATATATAATCATTGTCACAAAAAGAAACAACTGCTCTCATGGTCATTCTTTCCCATCAGATACGTAAAACCGCGGTCTCAAGATAAAACTATTTGGTACATGACCGCTGCTCGACTAACAACGGTCGGCAACACACTTGCAGATCTCACTTCCTTTACACTGTTGTTGTTTGATTCGATGTTCTTCAACAGGTTAAAGAGCTGAAGGCAAAAGGTGACAGTTGGAGCTTGATTTCCAATTTGAATCTGAATGTTCTAAGTCTTTGTACTCGCATTATTTGAATGTATTATACTTTCTTCTTAGTGAGGTAGAGTGTCTTGTGATACGACTACTCTAAAACAATTTATTCAATGTGTTATCATTAATGAAAGGTTGCAAGTATTTGTATTGATTCTTCTGCATTTTTATTTCAGAAATCCAAATGATGTTAGTGAAGAAAATAGTTTCAGTAACGAAGCAACGCATGCAATCTCACTAAAACGCAAAACTGGCCTCCCTAACTGGCTTTCCGCCACATTCCGACGGCCAAGAAGATAATGCGTACGTGAAAGACAATATTTTTACATGAACAAAAAGTTGCTTTTGTAACTCTGTAGGTTTTCGTGCCCGTATTCATCGAAAGTAAAACTTCTGCGACGTTAAGCCTTTTCGTATTTATTCTGTAAAATCGACTTTCGACCACTCTGCTAATATCTTCTTCATTGTCTTCTGATGTTAATTTAACAGTGGACATCGCAAGACTTTGTAGAAGACCTCAGCAGAAGGGTCGGAAATTCGATCGTATAGAAAAAAAATTGATGTATAGTAAATACCCAGAAGGTTTTAATATCATATGGCTGCTTGTCGATAATCTTTTGTAATATTAGTTTCAAGGTTTTCAAGTAACAGTTCCACTATCAACAACGTTTGCTGGAATAGTGTTAGGCAGCAAAATTTCTTTTTTAACTGAAGTGAATACACGAAAAATAATTCAAGTTCTTTAAAAAATTTGTAAAATTTATCTTAACATTTTATATTGTCGTTTAAATGTATATCCCACAAGTAAATATAGATAACCACTTTGTTTATCTCATCGAAACCATAAGAAATATGAAATTACCATTCGGGCTTTATTGGATCGTATCTTGAATATTCATGGAGCAGTATGAGCTGATCATTAATTGGTGTAGAATAACCATTGATCAGCTCCATTACAAGCATATTCATTCGTTTTCGCTGCGTAGCGTGTCATCAGCAAGACCATGGTTTTCTGGAAGGTGGATACATCTAACAAAAAAACGGAGATAATTTGTGTATTCACACATTTGTTCCTTCATAGATATTTAAATTATTTTGTAGTTACCCTCTTCACGTATAGGTTATTTGCGTAAAAGCAGTCTGAAGAAATAATGTAATTAATGAGGCACTAGTTTCAAAAAACACAATGTTTATTTTTGCAATGCTTCCAACGTTTGATTGTTTTCCTCCTGTACTTGGAGCAAAATGAGAATTTATATTTTTCTCTTGTTGCTTGTGTCTAACTTTCTATATATGTGTGCCGGCCGGTGTGCTCGAGCGGTTCTAGCCGCTACAGTCAGGAACAACGCGACCGCTACGGTTGCAGGTACGAATCCTGCCTCGGGCATGGATGTGTGTGGTATCCATATGTCAGTTACGTTTAAGTAGTTCTATGTCCTTGGGGACTGATGACCTCAGAAGTTAAGTTCCATAGTGCGTAGAGCCATTCAATAGATGTGTACGTTTGTGCGTCTTTGGGTGTGGGACAGACGTTCCTGTTAGCTGGCAAAGGATGGGAGGACGGAAGAGGCCCCCTTTAGGCGCTCTCCCTGAGGGCCCCCACGTTTGTACGTCTGTAGCTACGCTACTGCCTTAGAGTTCTATTTATTTCCTTGCGCAACCTAAAGCACTGTGGCCAATATTTGACATAAGCGGTCTCGCTTTAGTTTCCTTCGCTGCAGACTGACCATGGAATTGTTGTTGTTGTTGTTGTGGTCTTCAGTCCTGAGACTGGTTTGATGCAGCTCTCCATGCTACTCTGTCCTGTGGAAGCTTCTTCATCTCCCAGTACCTACTGCAACCTACATCCTTCTGAATATGCTTAGTGTATTCATCTCTTGGTCTCCCTCTACGATTTTTACCCTCCACGCTGCCCTCCAATACTAAATTGGTGATCCCTTGATGCCTCAGAACATGTTCTACCAACCGATCCCTTCTTCTGGTCAAGTTGTGCCACAAACTTCTCTTCTCCCCAATCCTATTCAACAGTTCCTCATTAGTTATTTGATCTACCCATTTGATCTTCAGTATTCTTCTGTAGCACCACATTTCTAAAGCTTCTATTCTCTTCTTGTCCACACTAGTTATCGTCCATGCTTCACTTCCATACATGGCTACACTCCATACAAATACTTTCAGAAATGACTTCCTGACACTTAAATCTAAACACGTTGTTAACAAATTTCTCTTCTTCAGGACTCGCTTTCCTTGCCATTGCCAGTCTACATTTTATATCCTCTCTACTTCGACCATCATCAGTTATTTTGCTCCCCAAATAGCAAAACTCCTTTACTACTTTAAGTGTCTCATTTCCTAATCTAATTCCTTCAGCATCATCCGACTTAATTCGACTACATTCCATTATCCTTGTTATGCTTTTGCTGATGTTCATTTTATATTCTCCTTTCAAGACACTATCCATTCCGATCAACTGCTCTTCCACGTCCTTTGCTGTCTCTGACAGACTTTCGATGTCATCGGTGAACCTCAAAGTTTTTATTTCTTCTCCATGGATTTTAATACCTACTCCGAATTTTTCTTTTGTTTCCTTTACTGCTTGCTCGATACACAGATTGAATAACATCGGGGAGAGACTACAACCCTGTCTCACTCCCTTCCCAACAACAGCTTCCCTTTCATGTCCCTCGACTCTTATAACTGCCATCTGGTTTCTGTACAAATTGCAAATAGCCTTTCGCTCCCTGTATTTTACCCCTGCCACAATTCAGAATTTGAAAGAGAGTATTCCAGTCAACATTCTCAAAAGCTTTCTCTAAGTCTACAAATGCTAGAAACGTAGGTTTACCCTTCCTTAATCTAGCTTCTAATATAAAACGTAGGGTCAGTATTGCCTCACGTGTTCCAACATTTCTACGGAATCCAAACTAATTTTCCCCGAGGTTAGATTCTACTAGTTTTTCCATACGTCTGTATAGAATTCGCATTAGTATTTTGCAGCTGTGACTTATTAAACTGATTGTTCGGTAATTTTCACATCTGTCAACACATGCTTTCTTTGGGATTGGAATTATTATATTCTTCTTGAAGTCTGAGGGTATTTCTCCTGTCTCATACATCTTGCTCACCAGATGGTAGTGTTTTGTCAGGACTGGCTCTCCCAAGGCCGTCAATAGTTCCAATTGAATGTTGTCTACTCCGGGGGCCTTTTTCGACTGAGGTCTTTCAGTGCTCTGTCAAACTCTACACGCAGTATAGTATCTCCCATTTCATCTTCATCTACATCCTCTTCCAATTCCATAATATTGTCCTCAAGCACATCGCCTTTGTATAGACCCTCTATATACTCCTTCCACCTTTCTGCTTTCTCTTCTTTGCTTAGAACTGGGTTTCCATCTGAGCTCTTGATGTTAATACAAGTGTTTCTCTTATCTCCAAAGGTCTCTTTAATTTTCCTGTAGGCAGTATCTATCTTACCCCTAGTGAGATAAGCCTCTAAATCCTTACATTTGTCCTTTAGCCATCCCTGCTTAGCCATTTTGCACTTCCTGTCGATCTCATTTTTGAGACGTCTGTATTCCTTTTTGCCTGCTTCATTTACTGCATTTTTATATTTTCTCCTTTCATCAATTAAATTCAATATTTCTTCTGTTACCCAAGGATTTGTAATAGGCCTTGTCTTTTTACCTACTTGATCCTCTGCTGCCTTCACTACTTCATCCCTCAAAGCTATTCATTCTTCTTCTACTGTATTTCTTTCCCTCAGTCCTGTCAATTGCTCCCTCATGCTCTTCCTGAAACTCTGTACAACCTCTGGTTCTTTTAGTTTATCCATGTCCCACCTTTTTGCAGTTTTCTCAGTTTTAATCTACAGGTCATAACCAATAGATTGTGGGCAGAGCCCCTGGAAATGTCTTACAATTTAAAACCTGGTTCCTAAATCTCTGTCTTACCATTATATAATCTCTGTGTTACCTTTTAGTATCTCCAGGCTTCTTCCATGTATACAGCCTTCTTTTATGATTCTTGAACCAAGTGTTACCTATGATTAAGTTGTGCTCTGTGCAAAATTCTACCAGGCGGCTTCCTCTTTCATTTCTTTTCCCCAGTCCATACTCACCTACTACGTTTCCTTCTCTCCCTTTTCCTACTACCGAATTTCAGTCACCCATGACTATTAAATTTTCATCTCCTTTCACTATCTGAATAATTTCGTTTATTTGATCATACATTTCTTCAATTTCTTCGTCATGTGCAGAGCTAGTAGGCATATAAACTTGTACTACTGTAGTACGTGTGGGCTTTGTATCTATCTTGGCCACAATAATGCGTTCAACAATGCTGTTTGTAGTAGCTTACCCGCATTCCTATTTTCCTATTCATTATTAAACCTACTCTTGCAGTACCCCTATTTGATTTTGTGTTTATAACACTGTAGTCACCTGACCAGAAGTCTTGTTCCTCCTGCCACCGAACATCACTAATTCCCACTATATCTAACTTAAACCTATCCATTTCCCTTTTTAAATTTTCTAACCTACCTGTCCGATTAAGGGATCTGACATTCCACGCTGCCGGCCGCGGTTGTCTCGCGGTTCTAGGCGCGCAGTGCGGAACGGTGCGACTGCTACGGTCGCAGGTTCGAATCCTGCCTCTGGCATGGATGTGTGTGATGTCCTTAGGCTAGTTAGGTTTAAGTAGTTCTAAGTTCTAGGGGACTGATGACATCAGCAGTTGAGTCCCATAGTTCTCAGAGCCATTCCACGCTCCGATCCGTAGAACGCCAGTTTTCTTTCTCCTGATAACGACATGGAATTAGCCAGGGCGAAAAAGTGAACGTCGTAGATGGTGGTTGGAGTCTGCACTAAGACCGACCTTCTGTTTGCCGGAGGGCGGCTCCAGCTGTTTGCCGGCATTAGCTGGTGTGACACGTGGCGGGCCAGGCACCGCTGTTTACAGGGATGGGGCAGGTGTTTGGGCGCCAAACCGCGGCATCATTTGTTGACCCGGCGCTATCGGCTGTTCTGGGCACACAGATCGCGCCGTTACGTCGACCCAGCAGCCGCCACCGCAGCAGCAGCAGGAGGGTGGCTGCCTTCAGACCTCAAACAGCCACGCCCCAACCACTCGTTGTTTGCTCCCCTCGACCGCGGCTCAGCCATTTATCCTTGTTACGCTACATCACGCTGTCCGCCCGCCGGACGCAGTGAAAGTTTCTCTCTTTCCCTCTCATGGTCATCTCATAGTTACATTTTTTGTTTGGAAACGTTTAGAAGGAAGGTCCGGTGTATTTACAGTACCACTTATGCGTACCTCACTGTATAGTAAGTTATTCTTAATATTGAGACTTCATTTCGGCCGCAGTTGTGATTTATGCTTGCAGACTTTCAGAAATTGGTGAAAAATACAAGGCGTATTTAGCAGGCTGAAAGCGATCTAGTGAGGTGACGTATGTCTGATACTGGTAGATTCGCTTTTGAAAATCCAATCAAATCACCCTTATACAGGGTGTAATGGGGATAAGCGCTGTTATTTGTGATGATGACATAGTATGGTGTATTGAACGACGTTAGCTCAGTATTTAAGTGATTTGTAGACTAATAATTATAGCTAATACAATTCGAATGTTTTTAGGTTTACTAGTACTTTCTAGTACATGTGACAAAAACAAACCATGAATGCCTGTTCTCCGCTGGTCAGCAGGTCAGGTGTTGTAGTATGGACGACTGCGCCCAAAATAGTGAGTCTACACTGACAATAGTACTGCTGTTAGTGGTGCAGGAGAAGGAAGATGAGAATATTGGTTAACGTACCGTCGACAACTTTAATAGAGACGGAGCAGAAGCTCGGATTAGGGAAGGATGAAGAGGGAAAACGGACGTGCCCTTTCGAAGGAACCATCCCGACATTTACCTTAAGCATGCGTATGAACCGATGACCTCAGCAGTTTGGTCCGATAAGACGCCACAAATTTCTAATTTCCAACCACTACACTATCCCTCTCGGAGTTACTCACGCAGTTTCTACCGTGCAGAAAATATCCGGTAGAAAATTATGTAACGTGTATGTGAGGAGGCTGTTTGACAATGAGAACAAACAACCTAAACACACTAATATGGGTCTTTATTAAGGCACCACATATAGAAGTATCTGCACTTTTACCCATTACATCCTGTATAAGGAGACAGTCAAATACAAAGGAAACACATGGAAAAAAATGTAATTTAATTGTTTATTGTCCATCCCTGGTAGCTGAGTGGTCAGCGCGACGGAATGTCATACCTAACGGCCCTGGTTCGATTCCCTCAGGGACTGGGTGTTGTGTTGTCCTTAACATCGTCATTTCATCTCCATCAAGACGCAAGTCGCCGAAGTGGCGTCAACCGAAAGACTTGTACCAGGCGAACGGTCTACCCGACAGGCGGCCCTAGCCACACGGCATTTCCATTTCCAATTGTTTATTATTTCAGAAGTTATCACCATCACTGTTACCGCTTTTACCCCACTTTGAGATGAGTACGAACAGTGCCTTTATGGTAGAAGGTTTGCTGTTGGCTACGGAACCACGATCACCGAGGCGGGCACCACTGTAGCAATTAGACGGCCTCGAATGTTTTGTCTCAAGCCCCCAGGAATAGGGAAATCGCAATGAGACAGACCGGGAACACTTCTGCAGCCTATTCGAAACAGTAGGCACGCCAGCTGCGGAAAAGTCACGATGGCATTTTTCTTTGACTGCAAGGGCCCACTCTACATTGACTTTCTGGAACAAGGCATCACAATTAACGCCCAAATATGCGAGGACACTCGGCAGAAGAAGAAGCGTGCCATGACCTCGAATTGCTCAAGAATATTGCCAGTCTGTATCATCCTGTTGCGGGATGATGCCCGTCCACGTGCTGCCAAGATTTTTTCGACAGTGGTGAAGAAGTTCTGCTGGGAAGCCCCTACACATCCCCACACAGTCCCGATCTTTCCCCATGTGACTTCCATAGTTTTGGCGCTCTGGAGGAATGCATTCACGGCCCTCGATTTGCTTCTAGCGAAGATGTGACGCCTGGGTATAATTACGTTTTCGCAACCAACTGTAAACATTTTTCCAGCGCCACACTGACCGTCTTCCCTCACACTGGGATATGTGTATCAAGGCGTAACACGACTGTCGAAAAAATAATGCTTTGAATCTTCTAAAATGCGAGATAGAAACTTGAACCCCTTAAAAAAAAATGTTCTATAGAATTTCGAGCTCTTCCTCTAGCACCTTGGATGACCCGAAGCGACCATCTGCCAAAACTCGATACCTCCTGCAGTGTATGGTTCTGGTTAGAAGCACTTAAAAACACCAATACTTTAACTGGGCGTCAGATATCCTTAGTAAGAGATCGTAATATATAAGATTTTCGCTTCGAATTTTGATTTTTGTATGCATATTGTCTTTTGATAGTTTATTTGTGGTCCCGTGATGTACAGTTTTATTTTTCAGGCAAGAAGGAATGGTAAGGTACATAAACATCGTATCCAAAGCGGCGTTGGAGCAGTGTATCGTGAAAGCGTCCATAGAGTGACTCTGAGGCTGTCAACGAACTCCTTGAGTACGAGGTCGCAAGTTCAGTTTTAGTAAGGCTCATTTGAAAGGATTGTGTTAACAATTATGACAGGAAACATATTTTAGCTGTCAATGATTCACCCTGTTCATAAGGAGGGCGACAGAAAATGACTGTCCATGAGGCGTAAAGAACAAAAAATAGTTCAAATGGCTCTGAACACTATGGGACTTAACTTCTGAGGGCATCAGTCCCCTAGAACTTAGAACTACTTAAACCTAACTAACCTACGGACATCACACACAACCATACCCGAGACAGGATTCGAACCTGCGATCGCAGTGGTCGCGCGGTTCCAGTCTGTAGTGCCTACAACCCCTTGGCTACCTGGGCTGGCCGTAGAGAACAAACCTCTGTGTTATGTATGTATTACACGTCACAAAATGCACATCTTCTGCGTTCAATAAATGTCCAAAACAAACCATTAACTTACACCATGAACACCGAATGAAGAATGGATAGTTCACCTTCTAGGTCGAAGGAGAACTCTGGAGTCAGTTGCGAACAGTGCATGACTTCAGCTAGGTACCGACTCTAGAATGCATACAGAATAATACTGGATTAACAGGGTGATGAGAAATTATGGAATGCGATGGCATGCAAACGAATGAGAAACAGTCTGTCGTAGAGCTTATCCTGACGCTGACTATCCTTTCCTGCTTAACTGCAGATAGTGCAAAAGTAAAACATCAAGACAGTGAATTTTTCCAGGTGTTCCAAGTGGTGTGAACAACAAGGTCAGACACTTTTCAGAAGAAATAGCGTGCTCTAAATGAGTATGATTTTTACACGCAAAGCAGAAATCAAGCAACAGCAGGTTATTATGACCAGCTGTTGGCCAAGAGTAGTGCTCATCCCATAGCTGTAGTTCTCTTACGCCCCTTTCCCCATTCTTGATTGCTGGGCCGGCCGCGGTGGTCTCGCGGTTCTAGGCGCGCAGTCCGGAACCGTGGGACTGCTACGGTCGCAGGTTCGAATCCTGCCTCGGGCATGGATGTGTGTGATGTCCTTAGGTTAGTTAGGTTTAAGTAGTTCTAAGTTCTAGGGGACTAATGACCACAGCAGTTGAGTCCCATAGTGCTCAGAGCCATTTGAACCATTTTTTTTGATTGCTGGGACGTAAGCATTCCCTAGTGCCCTTGCAAGGCTACACACACGGGAGAGAATCGTAGGGGGCATAGCACCTTAAACTACTTTCAGCACAATAAATAACCTTCGAGCCAACTCTCCATCAAGATTTACAGTCGACGTAATTGTAGGCGAATGCGTTAAGGCAATGGTGTTAGTTGATCTTGATACAACACCCTTGGTACCTCTCATTTCCAGGATTCATTTCATATGCGTTTCCTCTTCAGACCCCGACTGATTGGAGTTGAAAACAAGTCCGTTTCTGAACGATGGGGCAAATTTGTTTATCTCATCTACAAATTTTGGGGAGATTCCGCAGTTCGCTGTGCATCGTGTAGTTGACGTTTTGTTTTAAATTTCATTATCTTACTACCTCTAGTCCTGTAGCACTCTTTGAAGTTTTGCAACCTTTCACTGCTTAGCTTCAAATTTCCATCGCGAGCAATTTGTTGTGCATAACGTAGTAGTTCACTGTCATTCACATCCTCTAAAGTGTATCGGGCATCTTTGAAATGCGAAACCACACGTTTTTGTAACAAGTGCGCCTTGTCCACTCTCGGATATCTATAGTTTCTCTTATCCTCTACGCGGTCGTATTGCTTCGGACTTATTCGAAATCTGTTCACAATTTTTTTTGTTATGCTGCGGATGTACGTAAGTGATTATGATTAGTATGTACATACGTAAGTAATTATGATAATTATCCGCTCTTTGGACTACGGTGTCCCTTTATTACCTTTCATTACAGACGGGATGTGGGACTCCCTGTTTGACAATGACGACGAACTACATGGCTCTTCAGCCTGTTTCAGTGTCACTTTCATTCTTAAGCGCGTATCGCTACCACTGTAGCCTTGATGATCATTGTTTACACAGTCGAGCGTGTACGAAACCACACATTCCACTGACGCATCTTGCATAAACGCTAGTATTGCATCTTTCACTTCTTTCTCAGTCTGTGAAGTTCCTTGGGTTCCTTTCTCACAAAATGTCAACTTGGGCAAATATTGTTGTAGAGACAATGCAAAGCTTGCTTAGTCTGTTGTCGACATTGCTCTGCTTCGTAGCATCACCATTAGCACTAGCCGTGTAACACTGTTGTGAGTTACTCGTAGACTATGTAGTTCAAATACGCTGCGTAGCCTCAAGCTGTGCTCAGCACCGCATACCTCCAGTTCTGCATCCTGTTGCCAATATTGCGTTTTAATGGTAGACGATAACGTGGGCTTCGAATGCCGTAAAGATTGTTGGCGTTTTGCAACTTCGCAGTCAAGGGGTTCCCTGTGGGAGTAGTTCGAAAGGAGTCAGTGCCTCTGTTATGAAACTCGAAGACAATGATCAGGATTTTGTTGTAAATTACGGATTCAGAGGTAGGATTATAAATTTTATTGCCGTTTTCTCTGTTATTTCTCGACATGTAAAATGTAAAGCCTGCAATTCAGACATCATGTTGAAAGAACGAAGACCTCGAGGCTTACGCTTCTCAATAATTATTGCTTCTACACACTGATTAGCAGTTGTTATACTAAGTAAAAAGTTTACGTGGAACCCGTTTGAAATAACTGAATCGTCCCAGCAATGAGCCAGCTTGGAGTAGGGCTGAATAGAATAGTAAAGATTTGTCGGTTCATGGAATTGCGACGATCGATATTTCAAGAGTTCTCTGGTTAAGTAGTGGATATGGTTTCGATCGCAATTGTAATAGTAAGACATGACAGACCTGGAGTAGCAGATTAAGGGTAGCAGTTTACGAAAGGTAGATTCTTTTCATTTATTCACGTGTATAACATTTCAAATCTTCAAAAGCCTTTTTCTTGAAATAACATTTTTCAGAACGGCATGCAGCATAACTCCATCAATATTTAATCGTTTTGATTGATAGTAGAACCACTGCTTTGAAATGATATTTAAATGTGAACCACAGGGGATTTTCGATAAGATAATTTAAACAATATTTTTTAACAAATGACAATCCTTTTTTGGTGAAAAGTGAACCACTTCATTCAGACACTCACCAATCACACAAGCATTTCTAAAATCACCTACGTCGTTCACTAGCGACACTCTACTCGAATTCATATTTATTTTCTTTTTTACAGGTTAAAATTGACACCAGCTACACAGTGCCACTGATCACCTCCAACTCAAAATACCTGAAGGAATTTCTACAGTGCTGCCATTCTGTAATATTTTCTGAAATTTTTTGTAATGTATGGAAATATATGTTAAATAGCTACCAAAAGTATTATGCCTGTATCATCTTTCCTTCTGGGAAAAATAAAATAAATACTAATAAAAAATAAAAAAAACTTGCCAAGGAAACGCTCTTCACGGCCGTCACAGTGGTGTTACCCCTTAGTAGTTTGCAGCTATTACTTTCAAAACAGTAACCGTTTACTTGTTTTTCAGTCTCTGTCTCTTGTTCATTTGACAACCCCTTATACATTATGATGTTCGCCTCTGTAGCTGAATAGTAAGGACACTAAATGAATTCCCGGCACTGTCAGGGCCTTCCCTTTGTGGGAGAATTGAAACGGGCCGCACTAAGCCTCGTGATGCCGAATCAGAACATACTTGAGTAGAACCACGCTAAGGTCGGCAGAGCACACGATGGCCATGAGAATGGTGAACTGACTAGACGCACCTCCATATCGCAGCCGAATGCCGCCACAAGGCAGAGGGTGACACGGCGATGGAGAGGCATCCAGCGGTCGCCATGTCTTCTTCTTGCACATTACAACCATTGTTCGAAATGTGACTGTACTTAACTGTGTTCGTTTCTTCATAATTTGCAGATAGAAGGATAATTTCATATAATGTAAATTCGAATTTTATGTTGAACTTTTTTCGAAAAAAATACGCTTTTTGCTATCATGACTACAAAAATGTTATGCTACTGACTTGTTATGAATTTTAGTATTTGACATCCCGACAGGGACCATAGAAAATAAAGAATCTCAATTTGAAAAACGTGTCTGTCAAAAAACATATGTACCTCGTCATGTTCAGCGTCACATATACTTCCCATATCAGTGGCTTTTGAAATCGGTTCATTTCTTACTTGAAGTGTGAAATTACTTATGAATGTGACCTAGTTTATCTTTTATTATCCAAATATTCATAAGTTGAGTTTTAATAAAAATGGGGTAACGAGCTTATAATATTTTCTCCTTATAAAATTCCGCCACTGCCATCCTGAGAGAGCATGTTGAAGGACACTGTCTGAATCGTAGACCTGGACAGCGAACCACATTTCATGTACTTGAAGAGCTGGAAAACAATTGGAGAAAAGTCTCGATGTTAGAGCAGTTGTTAAAAGTTGTTCATTTAAACTGACGAAACGATTACAAAAAGGTTCCGGGTGTTTACTTGGTAAAACATGGCACCAGTAGACAAGACAACCAAATCGCAAACTATGAATGGCTGTTCTCTGTTTCCTTAATGAGATAGAGTATGCTTTCTTATAAGTTTTGCGCTGGTTGAGGTGCAAAGATAACACAGTCTTGGGGATGGAGAACAGTTTCTTGTGGTTGGCAGGAGAGCCAACCCCTTGGTACTAAAGGAGCCGAAATGCACGCGTTTTAGCTCACGCAGGCTGGCGTGAGGTCTGGAACATGGCAAGCGAATTAGAATTGGGAAAAACGGACGTAGCTGGTGGAATACTTAACTTTAATCCATTAATGACGAACGTCGCTCTTGACGTTACATATTTCACAATATCAATAGTAACTGATAATGGCGCCTTGCTAGGTCGTAGCAAATAACGTAGCTGAAAGCTATGCTAACTACCGTCTCGGCAAATGAGAGCGTAGAAGTCAGTGAACCATCGCTAGCAAAGTCGGCTGTACAACTGGGGCGAGTGCTAGGAAGTCTCTCTAGACCTGCCGTGTGGCGGCGCTCGGTCTGCAATCATTGACAGTGCCGACACGAGGGTCAAACGTACACTAACGGACCGCGGCCAATTTAAAGGCTACTACCTAGCAAGTGTGTTGTCTGGCGGTGACATCACATTCCTCCCCCGCAAATCGGCGTACGGTTGTGGCATAAGGCTTCCGGCCGCCGTGGGGAGGATCCCATGTTGACGTATGCGACGAGGTGGGGAACCTAACAGCAGGCGAGGCTGTGCCACCCGCACCCTACCATTCGGACCGCGGGGAGCTAGGAAACGCCTGAAAACCTGCTCCTGGGTGCACGCCAACATGCGGTGTATGCGCCCGTAGAGAGACAGGAGGGGCCGGGGCACCCAACGGGCGAAAACGAGATATGGTCCGGAGCGGGCAAGAGTTCCATGTCGGAGGACAACTGGTCACGGGAAGCGATCGGCGGCGCGTGACCCAGGGAGGCGCCTGGCGGTTGCAGCGACGCGCCCACTGCGGGCGTCGCCAGCGGGAGAACAGGCGGCGGCAGAGGTGGCGGCGGCGCGTCGCAATGGGGCCAAAATGGATGGCAGCGTCGGTAACATCTGGGGCTGAGGCGAGCCAGTAAATGGGTCCCCGTGGCGCTGACTGGACGGCGCCGTCGTTGAAAGCAGACTGCGAGCGGCAGATCCCGTGCGACAACAGAGGCGCAGCTGATTGAGATGCCGTCGCACCTCACCAGAGGCCCCCAAAACCAGATACATAGCGCGTCCGAGGCAGCGAAGAATGCGCCCTTCGAGCCAACGCCGTGAACCTCGACAGTGGCGATAGTAGACAACGTCGCCTGGAGCAACAGCAGGTGTCTGCCGCTGTACAGGAACCAGATGCGGCGGGTGTAGCAAGGACATCAAGGTTCGATGATGACGACCGTGGAGCAACTCAGATGGCGAGCGACCATCTCCGGCCTGAGAGTGATACGAGGACAAAAAGAGCAATAACGAGTCCTCCCGAGAATGCGACTCTCAACTTCAACATCTGTGACTTGAAAGTCCTGACCAATCGTTCAGCGGCACCGTTTCACTGTGGCGAAAACGGCGCGGACGTCAGATGTTGAATACCATTGGCCTTGCAGAATGACTGAAATTCTGCGGACCTGAATTGTGGGCCATTGTCGGAAACAATAGTCTGTGGAAGGCCTTCAATGCAAAAGATAACGGATAACGCTTGGATTGTGGCAGATGACGTCGTGGAAGACATCCGGACAACAAAAGGAAAATTACTGAATGAATCTACCACAACCAACCATCGAGCATTCCAGAATGGACCAGCAAAATCGATGTGTAAGCGTTGCCAAGGGGAACTGGTTTTTGGCCATGGAAAGAATTTCTGCGGTAGTGCTGACTGTTGTTCGGCACACACCATGCAAGAAGAGCACATATTCGTAATAGCGGCATCGATTCCGAACCAAGTACAGTGCTGACGAGCAAGTTGTTTCGTTCTCACTATACCCCAATGTCCTTGGTGGAGAAGCTGTAGGACAGAGGACTGTAACGAACGTGGTACCACTACCCTGGACTGATCATTATCAGAACGCAACAGCAAAATACCACGTCGTACAAAACGTCTCTCGTTGTGAGCTAAGAATCGGCGAACCAACGGGTCACCCAATCCGTGACTTTGACAAGGGCCATTGCGTAGCAACAAAACGCAGAACGGGAGGAAAGACAGGGTCGGCAGCTGTGGCTGTAGCTACACGACGAAAATCAATCACGTCACCTGTTTCCGTATCAATGAACATGCAAGCAAGTTCGGAGGAATCGAATGCCCTATCCTCAGCAACAGGCAAGCAGGATAACGCATCGGCGTTTCCGTGCTTAGCAGTGGACCGATACAAGATATCGTAGCGGTACTGCGAGAGGAAAATAGACCAGCGAATGAATTTTTGCGCTGTACATGGAGGTACAAGCCTGGTCGGATGAAAAAGCGATGTCAAAGGTTTGTGTTCTGTGATTATGTTAAAGTGACGACCATACAAGAAATCATGAAACTCTGGAACACCAAATACGAGAGCCAATGCTTCTTTCTCGATCTGTGAATAATTTCTTTGTGCAGACGAGAGCAATTTGGACGCAAAGGCAATAGGGCAATCGAGCGATCCATTTTTGTGTGCAAGAACAGCACCGATCCCGAAATCCGATGCATCCACCATCAACAAGAGTGGCTTCTGGGGATCGAATTGCGTAAGGCAAGTATTGGAAAGCAACGCCGATTTCAACTGGCAAAAGGCGCGTTCGCATTCCGTCGAAGCGGAACTGAAATGGAAGAGGCATGCGGCATATAGCGGTGATAGTAATGGATTTTTCCCAGCGCACTCTGTAGCTGCATCAAATTCTGCGGCGACGGTAAGTCTTGTATGGCACGAAGGTGCGTGGGACTGGGATGTATGCCTTGGGCATTGAGTACATGTCCCAAGTATGGTACGTCCCGAGCAAAAAACACACATTTGTCCTTCCGCAAGCGAAGACCATTTTGTCGCAAGACCTGAAATAATGGTCTGAGATTGGTCAAATGATCTTCTTCCGTCTTTCCAGAGATCACAATATCGTCCAGTTAATTTGCTGAAGTAGGGAACGACGCACAAACAGTTTGTTGATTTTGCTGAAACAATGCAGGGGCGGATGCACACCCGAATGGCCGTCGTTTGAATTGATACAACCATGATGCGTGTTAACCACCAAAACGCGCTTGGATTCCTTGTCCACCGGTATTTGCAAGTACGCATCTGCGAGGTCCAACTTCGAAAAATATTTACCCGGGCACAGTTTGTCAAAAAGATCTTCCGGGCGGGGTGAAGGAAAAGTTGCAATCACTAGTTGTGGATTCACTGTTGCCTTGAAGTCCACACAAAGTCTCAACTTTCTGGAAGGTTTTGGCAACATTACTAAGGGTGAAGCCCAGAGAGAAGCCGGCACACATTCAATTACACCTTGTGATTCCAAATCGTGCAATGATTTCGCGACCTCTTCACGCAATGCGTGGGGAACATAGCGTGCTCTGAAAAATTTCGGTTGCGCGTTTACTTTCAGTTCCAAATGTGCTTTATAGTTCTTAGCGCAGCCGAGGCCCGGTGCAAAAATGTCTGCAAATTCTTCACATAGACGAGAAACACTGTCTGAAGGCACCGTCTGGTTCACTGATAGGTCCTGATTTATTATAGACAAGCTAAACAACTGCAATAAATCGAAACCAAACAAGTTCACTGCAGAAGAAGAACGAAGGACGTAAAGTGACACAAGTTTTGTTTGTCCTCTGAATGTTGGAAGAAGGCTGCACTGTCCTAACACAGGGATTGTTTGTCCTGAATAGCTATGTAACTCAACATTTGCGGCACGCAACGGAGGTGTGCCCAGCAAATTGTAAGTGTCTTGATTGATCAGTGAAACTGCAGCTCCTGTATCAAGCTGGAATGGTATCACTTTGCCGTTAATGTCCAAGTCTGCAAAAAGTTTATTGTCCTGCTGACGACAAGAGCGACTGTCTCGTGCAACGTGAGCGGACACTGGCACATTATCACTTGCGACTTGACAGAACTTCCGGCGATGTCGACGCACACTATTTTTGGAACGAACACAGTCACTGTTAGAGAGAGTGGCACTGGGCGGAGTGGAATGAACGACATGAATTTCGATGGGCGAAGTTTCGCGAGCCTGAGTATCCTTGGTTCGATTCCCATTCCGGCGCGAAGCAAAGGGCCTGAGCTTTTTCTGGCAAACACTCTGAACATGTCCTTTTTTATTACAAAAAAAATAGCTTGGCGTGACGGGCAATTCTCAATCGAATGTCTAGTAGCGCAACGCGGGCATGATTTTATCACTGCGTTTGCTTGCCAGCCGGCACACGTAGCTGAGAGCCTGGCGGCAGCGGCGCGGCCGGGAGCGAGGGCTGTTTACTGCTTCGTGTAGCTCGCCTGGAGGGCCAGTTAACGTGACACACTGCTGGCGAAGTTGCAAATGATTCCTGAGCAAAGTCAAGTGTGTCCTGCCGATCCAATATGTCCATCATTTGTTGAGGGGAGGGATTTACTAGTTTCAAAATCTGTTCCCTTATACGATTATAAGAAACGTTCTGTGCAATTGCGTCACGTGCCATAGTATCTGAATAAGGGAGTCCATATTGACACTCAAAAGCACAATCCCTAGTAAGGCCTTGGAAGTTTGCAACCCATCCCCCATTAGTCTGACCTGCCGTACGTTTTGTACGAAAGAAGGTATACATTTTCGCAACGACATTGACTGATTCTTTGAAATATGCATCTAATGCAGACAAAATTTCTTCGTAGGACAGAGTTGCTACGTCGCGTCGGGGAAATAATTTGACTATCACACGGTACGTGTTCACGCAAACAGAAGACAACAAATAAGGATGCCGCTCGTTACCTTGAATTCTGTAGGCGGCGATATTGGAATCGAAATTGGCGTGACCACTCCGTCCAGCTTTCCAGTGCAGCATCAAAAGGTCGAAAAGTAGGTGCAACAGCGTGTTGTGGCTGCGTGAGCGGTGAAGCGGCTGCTGCCGCGTCGTTTTGCATCGCACGTTGACCTTGGACGAGCTGTCCAAGGGCATCCAGCAAGGCCTGCGTCTGCTGATTCTGTAAGCGATAAAATTCGGACAGTATATCTGGAGATTGTGGCGTAGCCATTACACAAGTAAATCAGGGCAATTTAGATAATAACCCTTTTACTCTCGTCGCCAATGTTGTGGTTGGCAGGAGAGCCAACCCCTTGGTACTAAAGGAGGCCAGAATGCACACGTTATAGCTCCCGCAGGCTGGCGTGAGGTCTGGAACATGGCAAGGGAATTAGAATTGGGAAAAACGGACGTAGCTGGTGGAATACTGAACTTTAATCCATTAATAACGAACGTAGCTCTTGACGGTACATGATTGACAATATCAATAGTTCTGAATATGGCGCCTTGCTACGTCGTAGCAAATAACGTAGATGAAGGCTATGCTAACTATCGTCTCGGCAAATGAGAGCATAGAAGTCAGTGAACCATCGCTAGCAAAGCCGGCTGTACAACTGGGGCGAGTGCTAGGAAGTCTCTCTAGACCTGCCGTGTGGCGGCGCTCGGTCTGCAATCACTGATAGTGGCGACACGCGGGTCCGACCTATACTACCGGACTGCGGCCGATTTAAAGGCTACCACCTAGCAAGTGTGGTGTCTGGCGGTGACACCACACAGTTCTATGGAGAAGTAACCAAACCATAACAACACTTCCTTAAACAAATTTAAATCACTTCAGTAATTCGTAACTAGCACTGGATTTGCGTATGTAGAAAGGTTTTTATAATAAAACAGTCAATGTACGATATTCAGTTGGGAAGTAGAACAAAATAACGTAGTGATGAACAACTGCCGACACCAAAAGCTCCTGGTCATCCCCAATGCAAAGATCAACTCCTGGTGTTAGCAAAGTCGGGCATTGGAGGCTTCCTCAGCCGTCGGGGGCTAACGTGGCGTGGTTTCGTTTGTAGAGAACGATCCGATCTACACCCTGATAGAACAATAGCGAGATTGTCCTGCGCCAGGCCCAGATCTTGATTGAAGCTGCCTCGGAGCTGTTTTGTGCTGTCCGAGATACACTGGCTGCGTAGAGATGCTAGAGGAACTGTTTGTGGACACGGGGCCCGCGTAGAAAATAGGATCTACAGAGTCAGCTACTTCTGGTGGCGCCTGCATTGTCACCCATTGGTCTAGGCTGCGAGCATGTTTGAAACTCTGTCGTCTGTTTACAAAACTGAACTGAGGTTAAGCTGCTGGTAAGTCGTTGCTGTGAGAAGGTATGGCGCGTTGTAGGGTGTACAGCCCGTTGTTCCACCTTCCATAACATCTACAAACGAGATTTCTTTAGCGATCCTACAGAAAGGTACCTATAACCATTCTGCTGGATGGGGGGGGGGGGGGGGGAGGGTGTACTTTATTCGGTTTGTCGGGTGTGTGTTACGGCATGTCAGTATACACTACTGGCCATTAAAATTGCTACACCAAGAAGATAACGTGCTACAGACGCTAAATTTAACTGACAGGACGAAGATACTGTGATATGCAAATTATAAGCTTTTCAGAGCATTCACGTAAGATTGGTGCCGGTAGCGACACCTACAG
Organism: Schistocerca gregaria; assembly: GCF_023897955.1. Taxonomy (NCBI): domain Eukaryota; kingdom Metazoa; phylum Arthropoda; class Insecta; order Orthoptera; family Acrididae; genus Schistocerca; species Schistocerca gregaria. The sequence continues at coordinate 352,676,685 of NC_064926.1, forward strand.
CGTGCTGACATGAGGAAAGTTTCAACCGATTTCTCATACAAAAACAGCATTTGACCTCCGTTGCCTGGTGAAACGTTATTGTGAAGCCTCGTATAAGGAGGAGAAATGCGTAACACCACGTTTCCGACTTTGCTAAAGGTCGGATTGTGGCCTATCCCGATTGCGGTTTATCGTATCGCGACATTGCTGCTCGCGTTGGTCGAGATACAATGACTGTTAGCAGAATGTGGAATCGGTGGTTTCAGGAGGCTAATACGGAACGCCGTGCTAGATCCCAACGGCCTCGTATCAGTAGCAGTCGAGATGACAGGCATCTTATCCGCATGGCTGTAACGGTTCGTGCAGCCAATTCTAGATCCCTGAGTCAACAGATGGGGACGTTTGCAAGACAACAATCGTCAGCACAAACAGTTTGACGACGTTTGCAGCAGCATGGACTATCAGCTCGGAGACCATGGTTGCGATTACCCTTTACGCTGCATCACAGACAGGAACGACTGCGATGGTGTACTCAACGACAAACTTGGCTGTACGAATGAAAAAACGTAATTTTTTCGGATGAATCGAGGTTCTGTTTACAGCATCATGATGGTCGCATCCGTATTTGGCGATATCGCAGTGAACGCACATTGGAAGCGTGTATTCGTCTTCGCCATACTGGCGTTCACCTGGCGTGATGGTATGGGGTGCCATTGGCTAAACGTCGCGGTCACTTCGTGTTCCCAGTGACGGCACTTTGAAGAGTGGACGCTACATTTCAGATGTGTTACGACCCTTGGCTCTACCTTTCATTCGATTCCGGCGAAACCCTACATCTCAATAGGATAATGTACGACCGCATGTTGCAGGTCATGTACGGGCCTTTCTGGATACAGAAAATGTTCGACTGCTGCCCTGGCAAGCACATTCTCCATATCTCTCACCAACTGAAAACGTCTGGTCAATGGTGGCGAACAACTGGCTCGTCGCAATACGCCAGTCTCAACTCTTGATGAACTGTGGTATCGTGTTGAAGCTGCATGGGCAGTTGGACCTGTACACGCCATCCAAGCTCTGTTTGACTCAATGCCCATGCGTATCAAGGCCTTTATTACGGCAAGAGGTGGTTGTTCTGGGTACTGATTTCTCAGGATCTATGCGCCCAAACTGCGTGAAAATGTAATCACATGTCAGTATTAGTATAGTATATCTGTCCAATTAATACCCTTTTATCATCTGCATATCTTCTAGGTGTAACAATTTTAATGGCCAGTAGTGCACAACGAACACCTGTGCCGATTCTGTTCAGCTGCATCAGTCATCCGATTAGTTCTGTACTTCTCAAGAAAGAACACTCTGAGCTCAACTGTATCCTACCACAATTACTAAGATACTACCTCATGAAAACATTCCAAGAAAATGCAGTAAGGTCTTATGCAATCTGAAACGATTGTGAGCTACTCTTTCTTAGGAATTTATTTTATTTAGATTTGCTTACCAGTTTATGGTTTAATATATTTAGACCAACAGATCTGTGAGCGCAAATAACAACCGACCTTCCACTCTTCAACAAATACTGTGGCAGCGCCAGCAACGCCAAAACTATTACACTTGGTGTGCGACACGTAAGACACTGACGAAATACTCTCAGACTCTCAGAAGAATGTAGTAATTGCAGTTCCTAATAAGGCTGCTGAATATATCGAACAGCTAGTCTAATAAGCAAAGACTGCAAAATACTGATTTGAATTATTTGCAGGAGAACAGAAAAACTGGCAGTGGCCGACTTTGTGGAGGATCGGTGTGAATGCGGTGACCAAGTGAACCTAAACCCTTCCTAAGATTTATCACAAAATACATATAACCGAAATGATACGTATACAGCATTTTCGAATGTAGAGAACGCTTTACCCAATGATTCTCTCTTTGAAATTCAGAAAGCAGGAGAGGTAAAATGCATGGAACGAAGGGTTATCTACACAATTTGTAGGTGCCAAACCTTTTATGAGAGTTGGACATGAAGGTGACGTTGTAATTGACCGGGGAGTGAGAAAGAATGGCAGTCTGTGCCGATTTTATACAACATGTACATTGAGAAATCTGGGAAAGAAACATCTCCATAAATGGAAACTGAGCTTCAGATAAAGAAGTAAAAATTTTGAGATTAGTCGATTGGTTAGCAATTCTACCCGTGACTACAAAGTATTCGGATCATCACTTGAATGGAATTAATAATGTCTTCAAAGAAAATTATGAGGTGCAAATTAACGAAAATAAAACAAGAGCAATGGAATATAGTTAAATGAAAGCAGGATATGTTGGGGGAAATTATATTAGGAAATGAAACACCAGGAGTAGCAGATGCCATCTGTTATCTTGGAGTGAAATAGCTGACGATGGCCGAAGAGCAAATGATATAAAATGCAAATTGGCAACAGCAATTAAATAATTTCTGAAAAAGTGTGATTTAGTAACACCGATATAAATTTAAGAAAGACTTTTCTGAAGCGTGTGGAGCGCAGAAATGCAGGTAAGCCAAAAGTGGAAGGTGAATAGTTCAGGCGAAACGAGATTATAGACTTTTGAAGCATAGTGCCCCCATATAATGCTGAAGATTGGATAGATAGATCGAATATCTAGAACTGAATCTAACTCAGGAGAGAATATGTGATGAAACATGACTGAAAGAGGGGATCGATTGCTAGGACCAATGCTAAGGCAGCAATGGATCAATAACATGTTAATGGAGAGAAGTGTGAGGGTAAAAAATGTAGAGGGAGGTAAAGGGCTAAATACAGTAAGCAGGTTCAAATGATTTTCAGTTGCTGTAGTTTGGCACAGATGAAGAGACCTGTCTCAGCCCAGTCTTCAGACTGAATACTAAACTAGTAATTTTGACAACATTACCTACAATCGTCAAATTAGTTCGTATACATCCTACGAGCAAAAATGTAGTAATGGATACGCCAAACACTGAGATTAGCAACAAGGACTAAAACACCGAACAGATTTAACAGTTAGCGTGAATTTCAATGGAACGATCATTTTAAACGTTTTATGAAAACAAAAGAGAAGTAAGTTGGTTCCCTAACAATCGCTATTCGAAGTTGTCTGACGTTCTGAGCTACTCAAATTAGCGACCAATCCCTGTACTTCCCACTCATCATGACAACAGAATTTACTTACTAGATAACCATCGGAAAGTTTAATGTTTTCAATACTGAAATACTTGTTTACTTAGTTCCATCTAACATCGGTAGTTCCTAAGCTGATGTTTCACTGACATAGGCAAGTCGCGAGCCCAGTCTTTTAACCACCATTGATGACTTGTTTTCGGCTGGGCAGTCAGTTATATTACGATCAGTTAATGAAACAGTGCGGTGCGTATTCACAAGATAGGATGTAGACACATTCACTAATGGAACACATGCTTCAGCAGGAAAATAACCTCAGGTAAGGTTTTGCACGTTACAAATCGATGAAATATTACGTAAATTCATCGATCTGTAAAATGCAAAACTTGTCCTGTGACCGATTTCGTACACAAGTATGTCTTATATTGACGACAATGTGTCTCCATTCAGTCTCATGGTTAGACGCTGCACTCATTTTATTAACTGATCTGAAGATGGCTGATCGCTCAGCCGAAAACAGTAAACAGTGTTTTCTGAAATATTGAGATCTGGACCATTAAACGATTTTATATAAAAAAACTGTAACTTTTAGTAGCCGATAACTTATTAGTCCCCCTTAACGACTCTTCGTAGCGCTCTGTCTGAGTCTGACACTGGATAGCATTTTTTATTAATTTTTTATTAGCTGATCCAATAACTTACGGTTCGTTAATGTTCTGATAAAAACAATATCAATTTATGCACAAGATTTTCTCATGGGCCTACATCCGAATTGGCATTAGGACTGTGATACAGATGCTTGTTATTTGTTAACACTTTCTACCGTTAGGTACAGGCGCAAGACAAAACCATGCATTCGATTATACGCCTCGAACGGTTTATGAAAAGCTCAGCGTAGAGCAATCATGCGGAGCATTCTCCTCAATAAACGTGATCAATTTTTTTAAAAAATCTTTTAAGTTCTCTACCATCAGGTCAAGTGATCATCGGACAGATAATGGTTGCATTAGGAAATTTTTCGGACTTTGCCGCGCGGGATTAGCTGAGCGGTCTCGGGCTGCAGTCGTGGACTATGAGGCTGGTCCCGGCGGAGGTTCGAGTCCTCCCTCGGGCATGGGTGTGTGTGTTTGTCCTTAGGATAATTTAGGTTAAGTAGTTAGGATAATTTAGGTTAAGTAGTGTGTAAGCTTAGGGACTGATGACCTTAGCAGTTAAGTCCCATAAGATTTCACACACATTTGAACACTTTTCATATATCTAAAAGTAAGATGATAAGAACAATTCAAGAAGAATGTTATAGAACCACAGTGACAGAAGGTTACATCTTCTCAGGTAGTATTTCCTTGCTTCTGCCTAAAATATGAAATGCGGCGTTCTTGGAAAGTAATAATATTTTTTTGTTTTAATATTGTGACCTATTCAAATCGCAGCATCAGTAAACTCGGATTTTTGTTTCGTGCATGTTTTGGGAAACTTAATACAAATTTGTGTGAGAAATTTCCGAGTTTTGAACCTGTTACCAACACGGTATCACTAGAACGCCAGTGTGTACTTTTCTTCCACTGAGAAAGAGCTAGTAGACTTATTTCCTGAAAAACGATGTTATATGGTATTAGACCGCACGCAGAGGAAAACAGAGGAGCAGCGCTCTATAGGCTCATTAAACCTATTATTTATCAAATTGTTTGTGTCCTCTCGTGGTAGAATACGAAATCATCATATATCAAAGAAGTCAAAGTGAAAGTTCCAACGAATGCACTCAATTTTGAAAGTATATTAATTGTTTATGTTAGTTATGTTAATCATACGTTGAACATATGCTCCAAAGAACAGGAGATACTAGGTTTTGTGTGAAAGGACGAGGATTTTGAAATGTAATTTGATGTCTTCTGTTACTTAGAAACGAATAAGGGAAAGTTAATACAACAAAATTTGAGAATGAGGCAGTAAAAGTATTAGAACGAGGTTTCTATTTGCAGGGAAATACATGGATCATAAAATACATGTTGACAGTAGTAAGAAAAACGTTTATGAAAAAGAAAAAATCGTAACTTGGAATATAAATTCAGGTGTTATGGAGTATTTTCTGACGTTATATGCATGGAGTGTAGCCTCCTACGGAAATGAAACATGGACAATAAACAATTCATTTCAAAATTAAAATAAATAGTCTCAACCGCACAAAACCTTTATTTTTGTGGTTACCGGTTCGGTTAGTTACTGACAGCCTTCAGACCTTATACAATTTTGGTATGCGGTGTCGGTGAAGGGAGCAGGCATTACGAATTCCACGAACGTCAACTGCCACCACCTACCCGACATGGAATGCGGTATGAAGACGGTCGATAACTGACCGAAACCGCTAACGACAGAAACAAAGGTTTCTTGCGGTTGAGACTGTTTATGTTCATTTTAAAGTACTAAGAAAACGCTGTCCTCCATGAGAAACGTTATCAAAAATTACATATCAACTATTCATACAAAAAGGGAATTGAAACTTATGAAATATATCTTGAACCCCTTGAAATGTTGAGCTAAGACTGTTGAAGATTAGATTAGAGATTAGATTAGATTAGATTAGGTTTTCGTTGAAACGTCCCCTTAGAAAAATTATACAAGATTGTGCTTAAACTGACACACAATATTTTTAGCGCAACGCAATCTGACTTTCAAAAATCCCTACAAAAGAATGGCCCTGACTAACATTAACCTATACCTTTCACAAATCGCTTACCTCACAAAAAACTTGGTTACTCGAACTACTGCAACACAGCGAGCGCCACTACTGCCAACTAAATAAAAGATTCAAACTACTGAAGGCACTAACTACTGATAGGCATAGTTAGCAAATGAAAGATTTTGATGGAGAACAAACAATGTACTTACCTTAATAGTCATAATATATATATATATATATATCCATTCTTACAAATTTCAAAACTCCGCTATCTCTCTCTCCACGTCCACCACTGCTGGCAGCTCACCTCCAACTGCGCAACGCTACGCGCTGTTCACATCCAGCTGCCGCTGCCCAACACTACAGTGGCAGAGAACAATGAAAACCGGCCACAGACTGCACACAGCACAGCCAGTGATTTTCATAGAGAGCGCTATGTGGCGTTAACAATAAAAAAACCTAAACAGCCTACTTACATCGTTCCATGGATCTTTGCTGAGGAGATCCTCATGGAAGTGGAACATGTCAACTTTTTTTTTAAAGATGAGATAACAATACTAATAGTATGAATACATACAATACCTCATTTGTTTCTATCAAAAAATTCGTCGATGGAGTAGAAGGAGCTGGCCACTAGTAAGTCTTTCAGGTTCCTTTCAAAAATGGTTCAAATGTCTCTGAGCACTATGGGACTTAACTGCTGAGGTCATCAGTCCCCTAGAACTTAGAACTACTTAAACCTAACTAACCTAAGGACATCTCACACATCCATGCCCGAGGGAGGATTCGAACCTGCAACCATGGCGGTCGCGCGGATACAGGCTGTAGCGCCTAGAACCGTTCGGCCACTTCGGCCGGCCACGTTCCTTTAAAACTGACCTTTATTTGTAAGTAATTTTTTATCTTTGCCGGCAAATTATTGAAGATGAGTTTTCCTGAGTGGTGGACCCCTCTTTGAACTAAAGTAAGTGTTTTTAAGTCCTTGTGCAGAGCTTTTTTGTTCGTGGTGTTGTGTGTATGAACTGAGCTGTTTGTTGGAAAAAGAGATAATTAGGACAAATTTCATTAAGGAGTAAATATACTGAGAAGCAGTAGTTAGTATACCCAGTTCTTTGAAAAGATTTCTACAGGACGTCCGTGAATTTACTCCACAAATAATACGTATTACACGTTTCCCGGATCTAAAAACTTTTCTTTGACTTGTGGAGTTACCCCAAAGTATTATACCATATTACATTATGGAATGAAAGTAGGCGAAGTATGCAAGCTTTTTCATTTCTATGTCGCCTATCTCAGCTAACACTCGAATTCCAAATACAGATTTGTTAAGGTGTTTCTGAAGTTATGTGGTGTGCTCCTCCCAAGTGAATTTATTATCAAGTTGTAATCCCAGGAATTTAAGACTGTCACCCTCTTCTATCTGCTCATCTTCACACTTGATGCGTATGCTCGGTGGAAACCTCTTACAGGTTCTGAATTGCATGTAGTGAGTCTTTTCGAAGATTAATATCAGTGAGTTGGCTTTAAACCATTTATTAATATCCATGAAAATATCATTAGCAGATCTTTCTAGAACTACACTTGACATATTATTTATTGCAATATTTGTGTCATCTTCAAACAAAACGAACTCTGTTTCTGGCAGTGTAACTGATAAGAGATCAATAATTTAGGCAAGAAAAAAAGGGAGCCTGCATGGTAATGCAATTGGGACACTGGCCAACAAAGGTTCATGCTAAGTTGCTGTTTTTTTGTGATGCAACAGTTTGAAAAGCCGAGGTCTGCCATACATTTCTAAAACTTTACATGCTTTTAGTCTTCCTTGTTGGTTGATTGAAGGTTTGCAGTCGTCGATCAGGGAGGTGGCAACAGTCACTCATTGTCGGCCGTCGCTGTTGCTGAAGCTGGATGTTGGCGCGCCTTCTTCTCGACACGGTCACCAGGCGAAACGGGCTCTTGATGTGCGCCAGCTAATGCTTCCCGTCCGCGACACCGGGTCAGAAACTATCATAGCAAGTCGAGCGCAATTACATTCAGCCAAACCCCGAAAGCGCGGCAACTCGCGGAAGCGTCACACAACACACCTACCTCACCGCACAACTCCAGCCAGACTCCCTCTGCCCGTACTCCATGCGGCAGAGTTAACCCTACCAAAGATCCTAAACACTTTGGTTCTCCACACGACCTATCGATGTAATCGTTCGATAGCAAAGTTTTCCCTAGACCAGACCCAGCATAAAAATACAAATAATGTTTACAAAACAAACCAATTATACATCGACATAAATGCATAAATAAATATATATACAAAAAGTAAAACAATTACAATATGCAAAGACACAGAAACGTCATACCTTCAGGTAACAAAATAAGGGGAAAAAAATGTGGTATAATAGATGGAAATAGGAGGATATGCAATTCTGACGTTACAAATCCTTGCATAAAGAACCTACATTCTCTGTTGCCTGACCCAGATCTGCACTAGGCTTGAAAATGTTTGTGACCTGGTACTCTGGATCTACATTTTCCTGGAGTAGTTGGCCAACACCTCTACCATGAGAGCTACCTAACAGAACTTTTCTTCTCTTCCTTTTTCAAGTCCTTGCAAGCTTGTTGTGCCCTTTCTACAGCTTCAGCTACATGATGATTAGGTGGATAAGTGGGATAACTAGTGAAGTGGCAGTGAGTCGAACTCGTGTCGAAAAAAGTATTTGGAATTGCTTGACTAAAAGAAAGGATTGGTTGACAAAACACATCCTGAGGCATCAACAAATCAGTCTGATAATGGAGGGATGCCTGTGGGATACTAAATGTAGAGGGAGACAAGGCTTTAGGATGGAAATTCAAATGGATGTATGGTGTAGTCGTTATGCATAGACGAATGGGCTAGCGCTGCATGTGCTAGAATGGAGTGCTGACTTAAAACAGTCTTCTGATCTAAGACTACAACGACACACTTGACACATTCTAATATGTAGATTGACGGATATTAACTTTCGTCATATCCTTCAGAGAATACTGCTTCAGATGTGGGAAAAAATGAGTGGTACCCTTTCTACAAGAACATGTTAGCTAAACTTCCCCTGTGTAGGTACTCACTGTACATCCTGGTGGGGTCTAAATCGTCGCCATTTGTTTTGTCTACAGGAGTTCAGTACATATATCTGAGGTTTTATGTAATCACGTACCAAAATATTTTATACAGTAGGCGGGTCACTGCTCGTAAATATTTGAAGATAGCCGTGTTTAAGAATCACCAAGAACAACTGATGAAATTAACGTTTCTTCACTACCAGTTATAGTTAGTCGATCATCGTGGGTATGGTGAAAAAATTTTTACAGCAGACTGTATTCTAACTTTCTAATTGTGACGTTGTCTGAAAATAAGAGAATTAAAAATGGTTTTTATTTTACTTTTTCCGACGAAATAGTAACGTTACTACCATACAATTTGGTTCAGATAGTTTCATGGTGACTTACAATGAACAGCTGAATAAAATATGAACGCAATAAAGATTTCATTATCAGATTTCCAAGATTGTTAAGTACGAATTTCCTTAAAAAGGTAAAGTGGATATGTTGAAGGTTAATATCAAAGGAGCTATGTGAATGAGATCACTATTTCTTGGTTACATAATTTAGAAACTTTAGACATTACCGTCTCCCCATGCGTTCTGCGAATTTTTGTTATGAGATTTTCTTCTGGAACTGCTGCCGTCTAAGAAGCTATGACTTGTTTTCCAAACCTTTTGTTGTTTATCTGACAGTCATTAAGAAAAAGGAAGCCTTATTAATGGACAGTTATTCAGCTTCTCAGACTCTAGTAGCTGTAAAATCTTACAAGTTTTGTAAATCATTCACGAAACCTTAGAAAATTTTAACCAATAAAAATACAAACAATCCTGTTGGAAGGATATTGGCAACTGAGTATTGTAGCAGATGTTGAAAATACCTCAAAAATTGTAAATTTCTTGATTTTCACATGACCGGTTTCGGACTATTACAAGCCCATCTTCAGGTATCGTAGCTGTGCTGTGGTCCCCGAGCGCCGCGTGTTGCAGGCACGGTGTGCTGCCTATGAGCGCAAAACTGGGTACACGCGGCGCTCGGGGACCACAGCACATCTAAGATACCTGAAGATGGGCCTATAACAGTCCGAAGAAGGTCGTGTTTTACATAAAGAAATTTACAACTGAAGCGGTATTTTCAACCTCTGTAATAAAAATACGTTTTACAACAAAATAAGCAGGAGCATAGGTGAGCCAAAAGAATTGCTATCACCGCTCACTGCGAGACCCAACGACAGCCAGTGGCGTCGGAGGTACTTGAAGCGGTAAGGAAAGAAACGAATGGGGAATTATTAAAGCGAGGATAGGGCCACAAATGGTGATATGCACTGACACAAGCGACTTTGACCAAGTGCAGATTGTTGTGATCCCTACGCCGGGAGACAAACATCAGGCGAGTGCAACACACAGCTTACACATTCCTTGATTCCCAGAAAGCGTTTGAGACGGTGTCCCGCTGCAGACTTTTTTTTTAGAGGTGGAGCCCCTCCACGCCTACACCGCGATGATGGCCAGCACAGTAGGTCTACTGCCATCTCTGCATAAGGGTTAGTATTCACTAAAGTGAGGTGTCGCTGGATGTGGGTACTGCGATGTTTGCGTACGTCTGGTTAGAGTTAACCATTAATACGCGCTCATCTGGAGATAGATTGGGTCGAAATTGAACGAAGGGTAGCGGTTTGAAGGGCAGAGGAAAGAAAGTGCCAAGGTAAGAGCCAAGGGAAAAAAACATCTGCGATAGTTAGGTCGGGTGGTAAGAGCAGTAACGGTTGTCCTGCTGCCGCGGTAAGTCGTGCAAGGATAGGCTTTGTTAGAAGTGGGTATCATGCATGTCCATACCTTGACGTTGTGCGGTTGTGCTGCTCGGCGGCTGGCGCTGGGTGCTGGTGTAGAGTTCTCGTTCAGCATCAGTTAGGTTTATTATCGTTCTTGTGCCCGATAAGTCATATATCGGATGCACAGTGTAGGGTCATGTTGGCGAACTGTTTGTGCGTCAGTGGGCTAGCTTGTCGGTGTCCCTGCTGTGGTTTATTGGTCGGCTCTAATAGCAGTTGGTAATTACCAGTCAGTGTTGCTGATATGCAGGGGCTTGCCGGCGTTTGTCGCTTGTTTGCTTATCTTAGTTTGCCGTAGGTGGCTATGCCCTAGCTAGCAGTGTCTTTGGCCGCTTGTGCTTCCACCTGTGGTTGTGATCGTAGTTTCCCAGAGTGAGGATGAAAGGATTGTTCGGGTGTCTCGAGTTCCTGTACAGTTGTGTGGTGTGGTTTTTGAATACTTCCTTGAGGGTATCAAGGCGGTATTCATAGTGAAGATCCACGGTGCGAGTGTAGCGTGGAGCGTTGCTAATGATTCGAAGCACCTTGTTCTGTATGATTTCCATGAGGCGCAGTCGTGTAGGAGCTGCGTACGTCATCAGAGGTCTAATCAGTGACATGTTTATGGACCTCGACACCCTCCTGTTCAGTGTGCTTTCCCTGTTGAGCGTTGGGTAGAGCTGTTGGAGCCTCGCGTGCGCTCGGTTGGCAACGTATTCGATGTGGTCCCCCCATGTAAGTTTCCGGTCCAGCCGGAAAACAAGGTATCTGACTTTCTCTCGGAAACGTATTGGGACTGTATGTAGTGTTATTGGTTTACAGTGTGGATGTTTGCGCAGTAGTTTCGGTCTGCGTGTGAACAGAACTGCTTCTCACTTGTCGACGTTTACTTTAATACGCCATCGCTCCAACCAAGGCTCAGCTGTTCTGAGTGCTGTCTGTATTCGTGAACTGATGTTCGACGGTTTCCAATCTTGCGCAAGGATGGCGGTGTCATCCGCGTAGACGGCTAACGTCGTGTTTTGTGTTGCTGGGAAGTCATTAATGTACAGGTTAAACAAGATAGGCCGTAGAATGCATCCTTGGGGTACTCCAGCTTGGATACCGTGTTGTGCTGATTGTTTATTCTGGACGTTAGTGTTGCAACATCTGTTCGTGAGATATGAGTGTATGAGACATAAGAGTCCGTCCGGGAAACCAGCTTCGCTTAGATTGCGTATGAGTCCGTTGTGCCAGAGACTGTCGAAAGCCCTTTCGATATCCAGGAACACGGCACCTGTGGCTTTGTTCATGTTGTAGCCGTGTGTTATATGTTCGACTACGCGGAGGAGTTGGCGTCATTGGCGATTCAATGCCTAGTGATACGTTTTAATATTACTTTAATATTACCTTCTCAACAATCTTGCTGAGCGAACACAGCAGACTGATGGGTCGGTAATTTTGTGGGAGGGAGTGGTCTTTCCCTGGCTTCCTGAACATCAGGACCTTGGCCGCCTTCCTAAAGTCAGGGAAGTGTTGGTGTTTCAGGATGGCATTCGTTAAATGTTTGAGGTATTCTAAGGCGTTATCCGTGAACTCCTGGAGGAAACGGTTTTGAATGCCATCAGGCCCAGGGGCTTTTCTAGCGTTGGTGTGCTTTATAGCCCATGTGATTTCATTTGTGCTAGACTGTTGAAAGTCCGAGCGTACGATTTAGTTTCCCTGACCTGTGAGTGGCTCGAATACTTTGTAACAGAACCCAGTTCGTTGTCGTCGACTACTATTGTTCGTCAGAGACAAGGGTATAACTAAGAGTGTTTGGGAAACGTGATAGCTGCACTCTTGTTCTCTATACATAAATGATCTGACGGGCTGGGTGAGTATGAATTTGCGGTTGTCAGGCAATGACGTTGTGTACGGGAAGAAGTTGTCGCTGAGTGACTGTAGGAGGAAACAGCAAGACTTGGGCGGATTTTCTGCTTGGTGTGATGGGCGGAAGCCTGTTCCGAATACAGAAAAATGTGAGTTAATGCGGTCGAGCAGGAAAAACAATTTTGTAACTTTTGAACAGAGGAATTTGCAGGATTATGCTTGACTCAGTTCAAAAATGTTCAAATGTGTATGAATTCCTAAAGTACCAAACTGTTGAGGCCATCGGTCCGTAGTCTTATATATTACATAACCCAACTTATGCTAAGAACACAACAACCATGCATGAGGGAGGACTCTAAACACCTGCGGGAGGGGCGGCGCAAGATTATATACCTAAGTGTAACGTTGCAAAGCGATGCGAAATGGAATGACCACGTCAGGTTCGTAGTAAGGAACGCGAATAATCGACTTCATTTTATTGGAAGAATTTTGGCATCAGCAATTTAGGAGCGTTTGGGATGCCTACCAAGTCAGATTAAAGGAAGCCATCGAATCAAATCAGAGGAATGCGCAAGGTTTGTTACCGGTCTGTTGGAGAAGCACCCAAGTAATACGGAGATGCTTCGTGAAGTGGGAGCGCAACGGCTCCTGTCGTTTACTTCAGCGCGGATGAAATAATATTGCCTGAAGTCCTACGGAGTCAATAACTTGCGAGTGGGTGATTCACGTTGACGCTGCGCTGCAGCGTGCAATAACCTGAAAATTCTGAAGAGGGTAGGGGCCACGGCCAAATGGCCGTGGCGGTGCTTGCACGGTAGCTGATTTCGTTCGGTCGGAGGGCTGCGCGCCCTTTGTAATAAACATACTGAGGCGGTCAATGCAACCGATCATGAGCAGCTGGAAATCTGAGTCCGAGAAATTACGTGTCTGACAATAGTCGGAAACACAACTGTTACAAAGGGAATGACATGTGAACGTTTATTGTATCTAATCGCTCATGCGCTTTGCCCTGTACTGAGCTTTTCTGACTGCGAAAATGTAAACCGTCAGTAACTGTAAAACAAAACATAACTGCACGAATTTTCGGAAAACAAAAATTGAATATGATGCAATACTAATGATTTAAAATTGTCCTGGTAATAAAAGAAAACTTGATCAATTTGAAAGTAATGGTCCCTATGCTAAATGAATGCTATCATTGAAATAATAAAGTGTCTTACCTTCATCTGCGCAATGGAACGCTCTTTGCACTGCTCTCTGTTAGTACCGGTACTTTAAATTGTATAGTTAGCAAACAGCTGCTGTGGAAGGATGTTGCTTAACATACATTTTAGTTAAATCCAATATGACTGAGACAATAACTTCTAGAGAAAAGTAGTTAATAAAAAATGACATTGATCTGGGACTGGGTAGGTAACAATATGGTACTGACTTTAAAACTTGTATGTTGACTCTTTGAAAATCAATAAGGAATGCTTACAGTTAACACACTCAATAAGCTGATTACATGTTAACAATTAGCTTTACAAATTCATTGGATGTGAATGCTACACATTGTCTTAATCGTCACTTACGAATACGCGCATTGCATTAGTAACAAAACAACTTTCTGTACCTTAATTATTTCCATCTTCTGCTGAGATTCCTTTTACAATTACCAAACACCATAGTATCTGTCAAATAAAAAAAATCGTTACTGCTCGTAGCGAGTAAATATATATGCAGCACACGTTAGATATAGCACATCCTTACACTTTAGAGTCCTCCATACATCATTCGATTTAAAGTTACTCTAACACATTACCCATAACACCTTGAATCAACTACACAATCGATACTACGTTCTATAATTAAATTTGTCCCAAGACATTTAAGTCTCTCATCTTTATCTCTCCTTCCATAATTATCGTAGATGCCACATTTGACCATCTCTGGATCCATATATTTTCATACAAAACTTGAATTAATTTACCCTGTGCATATAACTTTCAGGTACTGTGGAAATTTAGAGATCTTGCATCTGAGGCTGTCTGAAAAACGATACCACTGCTGCCAACTTACATTTCACGTAAGGACCACGAAGACATAATGAAGCCGGACGCTGTGGCCGAGCGGTTGTAGGCGCTTCAGTCCGGAACCGCGCTAATGCTACGGTCGCAGGTTCGAATCCTGCCTCAGGATTGAATGTGTGTGATCTCCTTAAGTTAGTTATATTTAAGTAGTTCTAAGTTCTAGGGGACTGATGACCTCAGATGTTAAGTCCCATAGTGCCCAGAGCAATTTTTTTTTAATTCCATTCTTACCAGTGCTAGTCTTCCCGTCGAGGTCAGGGATTTTCTCTGCCTCGTGATGGCTGGGTGTTGTGTGATGTCCTTAGGTTAGTTAGGTTTAAGTAGTTCTAAGTTCTAGGGGACTGATGACCATAGATGTTAAGTACGATAGTGCTCAGAGCCATTTCAACCACTTTTTTAATAGTCTTGTTGTCAGTCGATCCCCGCCCCCCTTTTTTAGAAATTCTGGTGGAATGTTATTCAACACTTCTGCCTTATTCGATTTTAAGTCTTTCAAAACTCTTTTAAATTTAGATTCTAGCGCTAGACCACTCATCTCTTCCACATCTACTCCTGTTTGCTCTTCTGTCATGTTATCGGACATGTCTTTCCTCTCATAGAGGCCTCCAAGGTACTCTCTCCACCTATAAACTATCTCCTCCGAATTTAAGAGTGTATTTCTTATTGCAGTCTTAATGCTACCACCTATGTTTTTAATTTCACCGAAGGTTGTTTTGACATTTCTATTTGCTGAGTCAGTCCTTCCGACAATCATATGTTTTTGGATATTTTCACATTTTTCACGTAGCCATTTCGCTTTAGCTTCCCTGCACTGCCTACATACTTTGTTCATAAGTGAACTGTATTTCTGTATTCCCTTGACCATTTTTGTACTTCCTTCTTTTGTCGATGAACTGACGTATTTCTTCTGCTACACTTGGTTCCTTCGCAGTTACCTTCATTGTACCTATGTATTTCTTTCCAATTTCTGTCATTATCCTTTTCAGAGGTGTCCATTCCTCTAAAAATGAACTATCTATTGACCTATTCCTTAACGCAGTATTCGTAGCCTTAGAAACTTCAAGAGTACCTTTTCAATCTTTAGTACTTCCGCATCTCACTTTTTTGCGCATTAACGCTTCCTGATCGTCTCTTAATCTTCCCGTATCTTCCGGCCTTTTACAAGTTTACTCCTCCTCTTGTAATTCTTGAACAGAGGATTCGCTATTACTAGCTGAAATTAATTGCAGGACTCAATTAGCCTTCCTTCTCTCTCATTTCCAGTTTCAAGCCCATATTCTCCATTAACCCTTCCTCTTACTCACTCCCCTACAATCGCATTCTAGTCCCGCATTATTATTAGATTTTCATCTCCCTTTATTTTCTGAATTACCCGTTAATTTTCCTCATATACTTTCTCTACCTCTTCATTTTCGGCTTGTGACTTAGGCGCATGTACACTTGAATTATCCCTGTCTGTGTTGATTTTTCTGTTTTTTTTTAAAGAATAAACCTATCACTGGACTGTTCGCAGTAACTCACTATTTGCCCTACCTTTCTATCCATAACGAATCCTAGTCCCTGCTACTTTTGATGTTACACTGTACTCATATGAACAGAAATCTTTGTATGCTTTCCGTTTAGCTACACTGACGTCCACTATATTTAGACCGAGCCTTAGAATCTCCTTTTTCAGATTTTCTACCTTCTCTACCACATTACAACTTCTAACATTCCAAGCTTCGGCGCATAGAACGTTATCCTTTACTTGGTTATTCAATATTTTTTTCATGCTCACCTCCCTCTTGACAGATCCCTCTCGGGTATTCGAATGGGGCAGTAGTCCGGAATCCTTTCCAAATGGGAAGATCGTCTTGATACTTTTCCCGTTACAGGCAATGTGTCCAGTGGATACACATGTGTCTTAAACGCAGTGATTTCCAGTGCCTTCTGTATCCTCAAGTCGTTGATCGTTGTTGACTATTTTGTCTTATGGGACAGTCTCCCGTCACACGGGGAAGACAGTGCCCTAAACATCTGTCCGGTCTTACGCCATATTTGATATGGTCGCCTGCAGAATGAGGATAACTTAAATGTTCGGTCGCCGTAGCTGGTGATTTTTATTCAAAATTTAAACGGTGACGGACTTAGAACCCAGGACTGAGTAAGTTTTGATTTCAAATCAAAGACGCTACCCCTGAACCCCACTGAAAAGGGAAAACGCAAAAATGAACTAGATGTCTAAGGAAGACATCAAGAAATTCCTGTCTGGAGTTACTGCTCTCCTAAGATTGTATGGTTTACCAAAAATTCACAAACAAGGTGTGTCACTATGTAAGTAGGCTGTTTAGGTTTTCTTATTGGTAACGCCGCTTAGCGCTCGGTATGAAAAATCACTGGGTGTGCTGTACGCAGTCTGTGTTTAGTTTGCATTGTTGTCTGCCATTGTAGTGTTGGGCAGCGGCAGCTGGATGCTAACAGCGCGTAGCGTTGCGCAGTTGGAGGTGAGCCGCCAGCAGTGGTGGACGTGGGGAGAGAAATGGCGGAGTTTTGAAATTTGTAAGACTGGATGTCTTGAACTGCTATATATGACTATTAAGGTAAATACATTGTTTGTTCTCTATTAAAATCTTTCATTTGCTAACTATGCCTATGAGTAGTTAGTGCCTTCAGTAGATTGAATCTTTTATTTAGCTGGCAGTAGTGGTGCTCGCTGTATTGCAGTAGTTCGAGTAACGAAGATTTTTGGTGAGGTAAGTGATATGTGAAAGGTATAGGTTAATGTTAGTCAGGGCCATTCTTTTGTAGGGATTTTTGAAAGTCAGATTGCGTTGCGCGAATAATTGTTGTGTGTCAGTTTAAGCACAGTCATGTACAATTTTGCTAAGGGGACGTTTCATAACTAGACCTCATTGAAAATAATTTGACTAAACCCACCAGCAGCTTGGCCAAGTTTCTAGTAGGTATTCTACGTCACTTCTTTGGCAAATGTGAACATCACGTTTACAACTTTATTCGGCGTTGAAATAATACTGTATTAACTCTAATCCTTTTGCTTCAGCTGTAAGCGTTGATATTGAATCCCCGTTTATGAGTGCCCCACTACAAGAATCGTTGTGTTTAATCAGTAGAAAGCTGAATGAGAAAGTTTTAGGAGACTATCTAATGGATAGCCCTTATGCCTCATGGTTGCTAGTGGCAGACAGAGGGCTTTCAACAGTGAAGTCAGTAACCTTAAGAGTGACATGTTTCAGGAGATATGTCGCTGATATCATTTTAGTTTGTTCACACGAAAATGACGCCTGTTGTTATCTCTCAGAACATTTTCGTTTCCTTCACCCAAGCGTTGGGAATGCAGTGAATGTAGAGATAGCATCTACCATAAAACTACACATATTGATCGTTATCTGCATGTAAGTAGCTGTCTCCCAGCACGCCACCGAAGTGGTTGGAGCCCACTGGACGCTGATACGAAGAGTATATGAAATGTCCGATGCAGGAAATTTACCACAGGAAATCGAACATGTAAATGTATTTCAACTCAGCCGAATCTCTGAGAAGCTGATTCATCGTGTTTTGAAACTGGAACTATCAACAAAAGAAGAAATGGTTCAAAAGGCTCTGAGCACTATGGGACTCAACTGCTGTGGTCATCAGTACCCTAGAACTTAGAACTACTTAAACCTAACTAATCTAAGGACATCACACACATCCATGGCCGAGGCAGGATTCGAACCTGCGACCGTATATGTCGCACGGTTCCGGAGTGCGCGCCTAGAACCGCGAGACCACCGCGGCCGCAACAACAACAAAATAAGAGCAAGATTTTTCTGTTTCTTCTTTTTTTTCATTCCATGTGGTGGGGACATGTCTGCTTACACAGGGATAGGTTTAACATGAAGGTAGTGTTTCTCCCACAGGCCGGCGTTAATGACCTTTTCGGTTCTCTTAAACACGAAATGTAAGGAAACCCAACACATGTAGCATTCCATGCGACTGTTAGTAAAGCATAAACTGATCACAATATTCGTATTGTTGGGGACAAGTGTTTGGAATACTGCCGCCGCACTAGGCTACAAAAACCTAAAACACTTGCGGTGGCGGAGCACCGATTGCTCAAGGGACAGACAATGTTACTGGGATTGCGGTCTAAATGTCGCTCCAGAGTAGCACCAATTGAACGAAACTCAGCAACAGCAACGTCTCATCTGCAGACGAAGGCCTGTTGGTTTTTCAAAATATTACACCAACATGAGTATCACAGGTTGCTACATTATTGGCTCATGAGTGTATATTATGACGGTCGATCACTCAGAGTCTGTCTTACCTACTTGCAAATACTAATCAATGACTCTGCCTAATTGGGCGGGGTCGAATCTCGTAATTTTTCGCAAATATTGGCACCTATTTTACTTGCTAACTAATATTTCCATTCAATGAAGTCGTGATGAACTTTCTCTGAGACGTGAAAGGTTTCGCCGTAGCGAATAACGCTGGGTAATTAAACACACCGGGAGCTTATGGTAAAACAATTCTGCTGGGTCTGCTCGGGAACCTGAACTTTGTCAAACACGAACTAAATTAGCGCTGGTGGAGAGCCCCTATTCGGTCGTTGTTTAACACCTGCCAGGGGACATGCACTGCAGATCCAACGCTTCGTTGCAGCCACGTTTTCATAATTATAAGTTCAAGCAAAAACATATGTATCAAACTTTTGAAACACTTTCAGCATAAGCGAAAAAAATTTTTAGTTCCGTGCTGTTGTGTGTTGCACTAAATTTCGTACACGTCATTTTATTTTTATAACTGAAATCAGTAATAAATAAATTTATAAAAAGACTCGCTAAACGGTGTACATGCAGTTTTCCATGTGTGAACATTTTTGCTTCGTGTTTATTTCAATCTTGACAATAGGATGAAATGGTAAAGAGATATATCTCGCAATAGCGCAGAGAGGGTTTTAAAGTTGATTCCATTTATTATTTTTTGTTCTGTAGTGACCTACACAACGACATATGAATTCTAATTGACGCCTTAAACAGAAAGGCATTGAAAACAGTGGCAGAAAACCCATGAGACTGCCTCTAACAAAGCCAAGTTGATTACATCTCACCGAATGTTTTCTGTGGAACGGTAGAGAATCTGCTTACGATATTTTCCTTGCAAAAGTTACAACAATAACTAAGGAATATCACCTCCGTGTTCTGGACCTATGAACAACAAGTGGAATGAGACAGGCTGAAAAAACGAAAAGGAAAAGAAAAATTCATTGTCCGTGGGAAACCACGATGTTTAGACATTTTGGCAACTGTTTACAGACGTGAAGACATTCTAGCACCTACACGTTTGGTAACCAGTGAGGAAAAAACGAGCAAGTCATACTGTAGTTTTTTAAAAAGGAACTACGTAAAAAACAACTAGTGTGTCAACCCTTGCAAACATATATTGTTACATCAGCACGCAGAGAAGTGTTTTAATTCCCCTGGAGACGCTCTAAAATAAATTATCTATAGTAATAGTACGAAAACAACTTTGAGCTGTTGTGTCCTTGATCACATGAATTTGTACCACATGATACCCTGTAGGCGGTGCGGGTTGCCTGTAGGAGTCAAGCGCGTGTACTTCATCAGTGAAGAGGAACACGCTGAGAAAGAAAGTTTGTCGCCAACTGGGATATTGTTGTTGGCATTTTCGAAACCTACTCTGGTTTACCTTCTGAACAGTGGGTACAAGGAGTAGACTACATTCACATGTGGATGCAACTAAGGGCGTATGTGCAGGATGTAGGCTTGCAGACCCTTCCGAGCCTAAATAATTCAGATGAAAGGCAATTTTAGATAGAATTTGTTGAGAAAAAGAACGAATAAAGTGAATTAATATTTACCATTTTTAGTGATATAAACCCTTACAAGCTGCAAAAACAGTTTCACTCTGGGGAAATTGTGCGAAATGACAAATACCAGATTCAGTGCATGCAATACAGCTTAGTACATCGGCAGACTCGAGTTCTGGGTTCAGAACTAATTAACCCCATTGACTGAACATGTTATATACTATGCTACAGGAATAGTGTTAACGTTAAAATATTCTTCGAGTGATGCGTTACATAGGACAGCTCACGGGTACTCACAGATAAATCTTGTGTACAGATGAATCTGTTACAACTCAATCAGATATCATCAGCATAAATTTTGCCGAAGTGGCGTCAACTAAAAGGACTTGCAGTACGGCGGCCGAACTCACCTCTAAGGGGCTTCCCGGTCAACAATGCCATCTGATCATTTCATTTCTTTTTTTTTCAAACATTTTTAAATTATTTGTCGAAAGTCTTGGACACCTTTGCGTGTCTAAGTTTCCCGTAAATTTTCATCTAGCATTTTTACTTCTCCAGTTCAAAATTACGCATGTTGTGGATCGTGTC
Source organism: Schistocerca gregaria (assembly GCF_023897955.1). Classification (NCBI taxonomy): domain Eukaryota; kingdom Metazoa; phylum Arthropoda; class Insecta; order Orthoptera; family Acrididae; genus Schistocerca; species Schistocerca gregaria. The sequence goes on from NC_064926.1 coordinate 352,697,680, forward strand.
TGTCACTATTTATTCCATGCACAGCAGATCCAACTTTTCGTTGCAGCCACGTTTTCATAATTGCGGATATCACATATCATCGCAAAAGAGTATACTAGCATATCACGAAATTTGAGTAAGAGTTCTCCATCTTAGAAAACCTATCACGAATTTTTGTAAAAATGTGCTGTGCAAATATCGCAAAACAACGTCATTGCTGCAGGCAGTTATTTGTAATGAAAGTGAGCATCTAACAGTTACTTGCCTTGAACGCTTTTCTCGTTTACTTGACATGGTCAAGAATGTGGGAAACGATATTAATTTTCAATATAAGTTTTATTTGTATAAATCGCTAGTTAATAAAACACGGCCAGTTTCGACAGAGCTAGCAATCGTCCTCAGATCTAAAATACATAAAAAAAGACATTCATAAAAATTCTACCTACTCGCAATACGGACAATATACAATGAAAAGAAAGTGAGTATGAGTAGTGACCGTAGAACGGTGCATCGAGATATAGCAGGCTCCCAAGTAGACGGAAACAGAATCTCTTTGTTAGAAACATAAACAAAAGCGCTGCATCAACCACATGGGCTGAACTTGAAGTAGTCATTGAAAAACACAAAATAACTTTTGAATGTAGCATGCACTAATACTGTCTGATAATTTTGCTAATCGATGACACTCCTTAATCAGGTTGTCACGATAAAGTACAGTCACACACCTAGATGCTATACGGACAGACTGGACTGCTGTTCGGCATTCACAATAATGAAGGCGCAAAGTGTAGACAGCCTCCAAGGCAATGTACCCTGGGCAAGGCTCTGTTTATTCAAAGCAACAACAAGTTTACATACTTGTCAGGCGATTCAAACGTGGTCACGGCTGTAACAATTAGAATTATACAAAGTACAACAAAAAAAGTTTTTGTAAGAACTGCCGGCCGTGGTGGCCGAGCTGTTCTAGGCGCTACAGTCTGGAACCGTGCGACCGCTACGGTCGCTGGTTCGAATCATGCCTCGGGCATGGATGTGTGTAATGTCCTTAGATTAGTTAGGTTTAAGTACTTCTAAGTTCTAGGGGACTGATGACCTTACATGTTAAGTCCCATAGTGCTCAGAGCCATTTGAAACATTTTAGAACCTAAGTGCTCAGAGCCATTGGAACCACGTGTTAGAAATCACTGACAAAGAAAACAGGCTCACAAACACCTTTGCCGAGACAGAGAAGGACTAGCCATTGGCTTAATAAAATATTCAAGTCTAAGTTTAATACGATGTCCGAAGCTCAGAGTTCTCAGAGACTACGGTTGACAAGGCGATGGCTCGTGGTGGACCTGCTGGTGGCTTAGGAGAAGGGTGCAGGCAAAGGCAAGGAACAAGTCCTCAGAGGCCACGGTCGATGAGGTGAACGGTTACTTGACCATCTCGCTGCTCTGAGGATAGTGCTGGCGGAGCTGGACAATAAGTCCACGGCCACAGTCCCCAGAATAATAGCCAATGATCGATCTGGTGACTGCTGCGAGTTCTCGAGTACAGTGCAGGCAAAGGGGTCCTGCCACGGCCGCTGGACTGTGTCTTGTTTCGACTGTTGAACAGGCAGGTTGGTTATCTGGGACCAGACTGGCTGGATGTGGCTAGGCGTTCGAATAATACTTGAGGGCACGTGATCTGGCAGATGCAAGTAGTGCCCTGATTGGCGCCCCTCTTACTGGCTATGAAAATGCCACCTGTTGGCAACGCCGTCGCCGCTGGTCACCGTTTCAAATGAAAAAAAAAATGTTGCTGAAGTTTCAAGGTGTTAATATTATCTTTAATATTTCTTCATTCTCATCCCCAATAAGTGTTCTGACCAGGACAACAAAGTGAAGGCTTGTAGTGGACAAACCGAGAGCTCAGGGGGAAGGCGCTGGCGAAAACAGAGAACGAGTCTGAGGCTGAAGTACTCAGAGTCCAGCAGTCAGTGAGGCAAAATCTCTTAATAAACCGGCTGGCTGCTCCGGACGATGACTTAGCCAAAGTGGTTGTGGCTGCTGTGTGGTGGCGCAAAGCGAACTGGTCGGCTGTGGCCATGCGTCAGCCTGATACTATAGCGGCGGAGAAGTACGGCACCTCGCGGATGCATGTAGTGCCCTGACTCGTTTGACTCTTACTTGCGATAAAATCGACCCCTTTCGCTGACCCGTGTGCCGCTGGTCGCAGGGGAAGTGCCGTAGTTGCAATGAAGGAAGTCCAACGCAGCTGCTGTGTCGTGGACTGTTGTGTTAGGTTATAGGCGACGCAGCGCTAGGAGGCCCACGTGCTGCTGTTGTCATGCGGACTGTTGTATTCGTTCCTCAATGACGCGACTCGGCAGACCTGCGTTTTGATGATCTGCGGAAATGGTCTATTTTGCTCATAGACTGCTTGTATCGATACAGCACCAAGAATGTACAATTAAATACCGTTAAACAGTGCAACAGGTAATATTTTGTACAGCCAGGTACTGAGTCATTAAAAATTCCGTATGTTTCGTTACTCTGTTATTTAAGATAGAAACAAACGTGCGTCTGCTATTGAGCACTACTCTATCGAACGTATTCATGGATGTATAATAAATGTTTCCACATTAAAACAAAACAACGTACCACAAAAAAAGTTTGCTGGCAGATCAACTTTCTGTAGTGGAAGAGTTCATCAACTGATTATAATAAATTGTGTGGAAAATATTCAATTATGGAAATTTTGCTGTCTGCCATCGGATTCCCCTAAATGGCAGGCAGCACCGCATAAAAGCCACGCTATGAGGGAAACAAACCAACAGCCAAACAGGCGAAGACATCAGGTAAATACCCCGAAGATTCCAGTCGATTAATAGGAACCTTTTCTTGCAGCGGTCGCCACGACATATTCGGCCACGGATTCCTACGCCGGGTTTCTGTTGGCTCCAGCTCACTATATAGGCCCGGCCGGTCGAAGGCAGACCAGTCTCCGTCCGCTGCTAATGGCAACCGCAATAGCAAAGTCTGCTACAAGATATCACCGAAGCCGCTGTACTGCACCGCCGATCGAAGTACCATCTGACCGAGAGGAACAACATCTCCGGCTAGATCGACGGGCGTCTACATCTATTGCACAGCCAGCTATTATATTGCAGAAGAAGTTATGTTCAATAAACTGTTGGAGAATACAACAGTAATGAGCAGGCTGCTAATTGATAATTGAGTGCTCTCCAATAGCAAATGACAAAGGAACTTAATAAATAAAATTTAAGGTACTGAAAGGGAATGTTGTACAGTCCTAAAGTTCATTACGAAATAATTTAACAAATTCGACCTATATACAAATTATACTTTAAAAAAATTAACTTACATCCAATAACTCATAAAAATACTAACGTTCCTATATTGGGTCACCACTAGAGATGAGGTTTTAACAACGATGGGCCACGAATTACTTAATTTGCGATAGTGGAGATTGTTACCGAAGTGCACATCGTGGCTGCCTGCCACTGCTTGGCACCATTGTGTAATACATAACAAATTGCGGTTGTATTAAAAATCGATATACATCCATTCACAGAGACAAACTTAAAATCCCGTGAAAATTCCGTGTACTGGTCGTATTGCTATTGTCGAGACTTAATAATAGGGATGTACAGTCATTAGGGGAATACAAACATCTCAACATAATTTGTTACCCATGAAGACTATATCGTAAAAGTCTTATAATTAACATCGATATGTCATCTCATATTTGACTTTCGTTTCTGTAGGGCGTTCCTACATGCAGGTAATCGTAGCTCTGAACGCTACGTCTTTCAGATATTTTTAGAAGGACATCATCTTTACGCCAGTGACTGTTATAAGTTTTTATTACACTATTGCTATTTTGGCCTTAGGCCATTATCAAGTGCTGCTAAAAAGTACAGAATGTTTAAAAGATTATTTTAGAGATTGAAATGAGTCAAATGAAAACCTTACATATTATTTATTGTGCAGAAGTGGTACAAAGCTGTATCACTTTTCAACATAATCTCCCCCATGCTCAATGCAAGTCCTCCAAAGCGCATAAATTCCTTTAGAAAAATATTATTTTGGTAGTCCGAGCAACCACTCATGCACCGCGTGGCGTACCTCTTCATCGCAACTCTACTTCTTCCCTCCCATTGCGTCTTTGAGTGGTCCAAACGTATGGAAATAACTTGGGGCAAAGCCTGGTGACTATGGTGGACGAGGAAGACTCTCAATATGTGATTGTTACATCTGTAGTTTATGGCCTTGCATTGTCATGTTGCAAAACGTCACCTGCTGACAGCAATCCACGTCGCTTTGATTTGATTGCAGGCCGCAGATGATTTTTTAGGAGATCTTTGTATGATGCACTGGTGTCAGTGGTCCCTCTCCAAAATGACACCTTTTTCCTCCCAAAAAAAATGGCTCTGAGCACTATGGGACTTAACTGCTGTGGTCATCAGTCCCCTAGAACTCAGAACTACTTAAACCTAACTAACCTAAGGACATCACACACATTCATGCCCGAGGTAGTATTCGAAGCTGCGACCGTAACGGTCACGCGGTTCCAGACTCCGGCCGGCTCGTCTCAAAAGAGAGCCAGCATTACCATTCCTGCCGATGGTTCTGTTCGAAACTTCTTTCGTTTTGGTGATGAGGAATGGCGCAATTCCTTGCCCCCTCTCTTCGTTTCCTGTTAGTGGAAGTGAACCCAGGTTTCGTCCTCAGTAACGATTCATCCAAAGAAGCCATCACCTTCTCGTTCAATGAACCCAGGTTTCGTCCTCAGTAACGATTCTTGCAAAGAAGCCATCACCTTCTCGTTCAAAGCGCCGAAGAAGTTCTTCACAAACATCATCACGTCGTTCTCTCATCTCAGGAGTCTGCCAACATGCTGCAATGTCATTCAGTGTCACTCGGCGGTTTTTCTTCACTATGGCTTCAACTGTTGCAATGTTCTGTGGAGTCACAACTCGTTGTGCCTGACTTGAACGAGAAGCATCTTCCACTGACGTCACAACATTTGCTAACTTCCTACTCCAATCGTAGACTTGCTCCTGTGACAAACATGCATCACCATACTGAACCTCCATTCGTCGGTGAATTGCAATAGGTTTTACACCTTCACTATGCAAAAACCGAATAACAGACCGCTGTTCCTCCCTGGTGCAAGCCGCATGTGAGGAGGCCATCTTTATAAAGATACTGCGACGGTATGTGTGCACTGCACTATGCTGCAACTTACTGGCCATTCAGCAAAAGACATTTTAAATATTTAGCCATGTTACTTACATATTATGGCTTTAAGCCATGTCAGCATAATGTGAGCTGACACATTCATATGTTTTTTTTTCTTTTGTCCGTTATTGGATTTCATTCCCCCCCCCCCCCCTTTACCCGGGGGGGGGAGGGGAAGGCAGGCTGGCAGCAGGCCTAGAGAAAATTGAAAAAAAAAAAACATAATGAGAATGTTAACAAACAAGAAAAGCAGGTGATGAAACGGTTACATTGTAAAACACTGGAAAATGGAGGAAAGTTGTGAAATAAAAATATAAAAAGAACACTGCGGTGACGATTCAGATGAAGACACAAAATAGACAGGCACAATTAAAAAAAGCACAGTGACAGTCTGGTTTTGGTTCGCATGAGATAAAAAACACTAGTGACAGTATGGTAGGCTTTTCGCTACATTGAAAATAGGGGACATGATAGAAGATCGTGGAGGGGGAATGACTTGGGAATATGAGGGGGGAAAGGGGGGGAGGAGAGGAAAAGTAAAATATGGGAAGACAATCAAGGGAGGGGACATAGAAAAGGGGGGGGGGGGTTGTGTGGACGTGAGAAAAAGTGGGAAAGTTAGTCGAGGATAGAGCAAAAAGGACTCAGGGGAGGTAGAGAGAGGGTAGGCAGGGAAATAACAGGATGGAAGTGGGATGAGGGATCCTGGGGAAAGGACAAAGGAAGGGCGGGGAAGGTGAGGATCAGAGTTGATAGGAGGGATAAATGGAGGGATAGAGGGCATCATCTGGGAGGAGTAGTCAATGGAAGCCACCTTGGGAAAGGAGATAAAGGGTGTAGAAGTGAAGGGTTGGGGGGACACAATGGTGAAGATGCAGTAGAGGCTGCGGGTAGGAGAGGAGTGGAGCAACAAAGGGATGAGTGGGATCAAGGCTTTGGGAAGTGTAGAGGATGCAGATATGTTGGAGGAAATGGAGCAGATGGGGGAAAAGAATATGGTTTTAGAGGATCTGAGTGGAGGATGGGAGACATATACGGAAGATGATGCAGAGTGCATGGTACTCGCTGATCTGGAGTGACTTGGAGAATTTGGGGCGTTGGGCGGATACCCAGGCAGTACTGGCATAAAAGAGGATGGGCGGATTAATGATTTGTAGGTGTGGAGGATGGTGGAGGGGTAAAACCCCATGTCCGGCCAGAGAGGAGTTTTAGTAGTCCGAGGCAGTTGTGGGTTTTGGACTGGATGGAGCAGAGATGAGGGATCCAGGTGAGGTGATGGTCAATGGTGAGGCCAAGGTAGGTGAGGGTGGGGGAACGATGGACAGGACTGGTACAGATGGTAAGGGAGAAATCCAGGAACCAGAAGGAATAAGTGGTGCAACTCACGATGATTGCCTGGGTATTGGAAGGATTGATTTTCAGGAGCCACTGGTTACACCACGCAGCAAAAAGGTCAAGGTTATTCTGGAGAAGGTGTTGGGACCATTGGAGGGTAGGAGTGAGGGCAAGGAATGCGGTGTCATCAGCATACTGCAGGAGGTTTACTGCAGCTGAAAGACATAGAACAAACAATAGAGGACATTTAAAACAAACAGAGGAGAAAAAAGGGGCGACTTTAAAATGGAGATATAATCTGTAAAAAAGTATCGCACACAAAAACCACACACTGGGTCAGTTAAAAGAACACAAGGCACAGTGTGACTGGAGCATAAAAGTATCGACGGATGGCGTAGAACACAACAAACACTGACAGTAGCACTATGTACAAGGCCAGCACACAATTAAAACCCCACTTCTCGACACACGGGAGAAACAGCACTAAACACAACACCAACATGGCACACTGACGATGATCAATACAGAGGATCTGCCAGGCACAAGGAGATGAGGGACAATGGAAGAAAGGAGATAGGGGAAGAGAGGGGAGGGAGATGCATGGGGGGCATTCCGAAAATGGCAAGGTAGGGTGGGGCTTTGGAGGGAAAGAGGCAAGTATGGGGTGCAGGGTCTCGAGGGGGGGAGGGGGAAGGAGGAAAACCCACTATGGGAGAAGGAGAGTAGAGGGAAAAGGTGGCCTTGAGGAGGGGGAGACGATCGAAATTGACCTGATGAAGGAGACGGAGAGTGTGGAGTTGGAGAGAGGGGGAAATTGGATGAGTTTGTACAGGAGCCATGTGGAGGAAGGAAGGCAGATACAGAATGTGAGGTAGAGTACATGGCATTCAAAGATTTGGTGGGCCTTGTAAAAGCTGATGGGTGCGGAGATCCAGGCAATGCTGGCATAAAGGAGAATAGGATGGATCAGAGGTTTGTAGGTGTGGAAGATGGTGGAAGGATACAGTCCTCATGTCCGACCAGCCAGGAGTTTCAGGAGGCAGAGGTGGGAATGGGTTTTCTGCTGGATGGTCTGGAGGTGAGGGGTCCAGGTGGGGTGACGGTCGAGGGTCAGACTAAGGTATCTCAGGGTGGGGGGAGCTGGATGGGACCACCACAAAGGGTGCGGTAGAAATAATGGAGACGAAAGAAGCTGGTGGTGTGGCCTATAATGATTGCGAGAGACAGCACTGGTTACACCAAGTGGTCAACTGCTTAAGGTGGATCTGGAGGGTGCATTGGGGCCAGTGATGGGTAGGATAGAGAACCAGGAAGGCGGTGTCATCAGCATACTGGAGAAGGTGGAAGGTGAGTGTGGTTGGGCATATCAGGTATATACAAGAGATAAAATAGAGGGGAGACGACAGAGCCCTGGGAGACACCAGCAGTTGGATGAAATATATGGGAGTTGGTGTTGTGGATCATGACATAGGAAGGATGGCGCAAGAGGAAGGAAACGACCAGATGGAAAAAAACTGATAGGCAGGGCGTAGGTTTGGAGTTTATAGAGTAAACCATGATGCCGTACAAGGTCATAAGCATTTGGAGGTCGAGTGAGATAAAAATGGCGGAACGACACGAGTTGAGCTGCAGGGAGAGAAGGTGAATAAGTTTAAGGAGCTGGTTTTCAGCAAAGAAGGAGTGTGGGAAGCCACACTGGTAAGGTGGAGGAGGTGGTGTTATTAAGGTGCTGATAGATACAGCGGGAGAGGATGGGTTCAAAGACCTTACTGAAGATGGAGGTGAGGCAGATGGGCCGATAGAAAGAGGTGGCAGCAGGGGGTTTGTTGGGTTTGAGGAATAAGTGGATGTGGGAAGACTTCCACAGATCATAGTAGAAGCTGGTACAGAGGATAACATTATAGAGATGGGTGAGGACAGTGAGGAAGGAATAGTGGCCTTCTCTAAGGTGGCGGTAGGTGACACAGTAATGACAAGGGGCGATGTGGCATTAGGACCAGAGGGTGATTTTAATTCCTTGTGATGTGACTGGAGTATTGATTAAGGAGGGGGGCAACTGCCTCATGTACTGGAGACTACGAGCAAGTGGAGCGACCAAGGTATTGGCATGTTCAATGACAGTGGGGAAAAGAGAATAATCAAAGTTGGGCTTCTCTGGGATGGACAAGACCTCCGAAAGGTGGGAAGTGAAGTTGTTGGCCCTTACTGAGGTTGTCAGGAAGATGACAATCGTTAAGGGGAAGGAAGGGGGAAGTGGGGAGCAGAATGGGAACCAGTAAGGTGATAGAAGGCAGACCAGTACTTGGAGGAATTGACAGGGAGGGTGGCACTGAATTGTGTGCCAGTCTCGTGCCAGTCTCTCCATTTCGTTGCTGTAAAAAGGTTCTGTACGTGTCACTGTATTTGCCATAGGCATTGGAGAGTATCCCTGTCATGAGTGCACAGGATTGAGCAATAGAGGCGTCAGGATTCATGGAGGAGGAGGACAGCCCGCATAGGGAGAGTGGGATGGTCGGGGTGGATGGGTTTAGTAGGAACATGGGCCTGCACGGCATCAGTAATTATCTTCAGAAGGAAGGATGAGGTGTGGATGATGTCATTAGGATGGCGATATGTAAGAGGGTGGCTTTGGACCTGGGTGGTGATGGATTCCCAGTAGGCACCAAACTTGGGATGGTGGTAGTCATGGATGACCTTGGGAGGGAGTGCATTGTGGGGAGCCGGAGGGGGCAGTGAGCAGACATTATAGTGAGAAGCACAAGGAGATGATTGCTACCTGTGTGGTCAACGATGGTGATGGCGATACACCCAAGGAAGTTGGCGGAGGTAATGACAACATCTGGGGTGGTGTCACTTTCAAGTCGGTTATGCTGGGGAAGGGGAACAATGTCATCTTGGATCTTGGAGAGGAACTGATGCCACCGCAAAAGGGTGGCAGGAGAGCAGCTATGGATGTTGAGTTTGGCGGCTACCACATCGGTGGTACAGGTAATGGTGAGGGAAGGGGAGAAGATACTGAGGATAAGCTGTTCTGTAAGGTCGTTGAGGTGAGTTTGTGGCTGGACGGGGATATGCTGATGGTGGCCATTCACAACTCCACCCTGAGCACCAGGACCAGGAGCATCAGTGCGGTGGAGTATATAGGGAGAGGTGCGGATAGAATGGTAAGGTGGAGAAAATTTTCGTTGAAGAGGAAGGTCTCTACCTGGTGGCGGGAGAGAGTGTGCATGAGTAGGTATTTGTTGGAGTGGAAGGTGCGAATGTTCTGGAAGAGGATATGACACTTGTGCCGCACCATGGGGGGAAGAGAGGGGGGAAGAGAGGGAAGGGAAGAGGCTTAAACTAGGGTGTCCAGTATGGTGAAGGTGAAGTGGGCTTGGTCCTGGGAGTAAGTGGAAAAGGTGTTCAGGTGTAAAACAGAGGGGGCAGCAAGGGAGATTTGTTGGAAGATGTGGGATCGCTGAAAAGGGTGATTTTTGGAGTACAACGGTAAGGAACCAGATGATGTTCTCAGCCATGGGGTCGACAGAGGGAATTGTTGGAGTGGACAGGGAGATCAAGGGCAGACAGGGGCTGTAAGCCTGGTGGCTACAGTGGGTTAGGCTCTCCACATAGGGGAGCAGGTAGGATGGGGGCCACAGCAGGCGTTACAGGAAGGAGGAGCGGTTAGGCTGAGGCAGTTTTTAAGAAAGTTGGAGGACTGGCAATGGTGGCAGGTGGGGGGAGGGTTTGCTGTTGGGGATCAGGTGGTCATTGTACATGAGGCATTGCTGACAGTGGTAGGACTGGAGAGGGGATTTGGAGGATTCAACAGTGTGCCGACAGTGCTAAACCAGGGCACCCAGGGTAAGGAGATGGTTTTGGAGTGGGCGGACTGCGAGAAGACCCACATGAGGTAGGTGGGACCAGAGGCATTGTGGACACGGCGGGCAGAGAGGATTTCCAGGTCTTGGTGGGAGGTTAGTTCCGCCAACACCTCTGCTCCTTAATCACTCGGCTGAGCTTGGTGATTACAGCGGTGTAGGTGGGGGGGGGGGGGGGGGGTGATGGGAGGCTGGGGCTCACGAGGATTGGAAGAGGAGAGGAAGGGTCTCAGAGGTGCATGGGGGCCAAACATAACTCGTGGGAGTGTATGGAGGAGGTCTGTGTTGAAAGGAGGGGGATGGGTACTTGATAAGGACTGAGTCCCTGCAGGTAATGAGTTGGGAGACGGGAGCACCAGGTAAATACTTCCTCGCCATGGTGAGAGTACAGGCATTATGGAACTTAGGATCAGGATTTGACAGGACAAAGGTGAGGAGTGTTGTGGCTGGGGTATGGGTGACTGGAGGACAGTTGGTGTCCATGGAGACAACAGGAAGCAGGTGGAGGTGGTGTTCACATTTTGTGGGAAGTGGTGGGAGCAGCGTTGGTAATGACACGTGTTTGGGGTTTTTTGGAGACTGGAGGCTGGGAGGATGGGAGAGGGACAGGAAGGAGAGGGAGGTGGCGGGTGTCAGATAACTGTGGTGTAGTGGAGGTGCTGGGAGAAGCAGCCAGTTCAGTGGTGGTGGTTGTGGCTCGATGTGACATAATGCATGCAGGGGATTCAGAGGATGCAGTGATGGGGTGGGTGACAAAGGGGAAGCTGACCACCTGAGTGGTGGCAGCAGAGATGGCAACAGAGGCATATGTGGTGGCGGTGTTAGTAGTGGGAGTTGTTGAGGTTGTATAGGACGGAGGAAGGGTGTAGGCGTGGGGTTACACAGCAGGGGAGGAGGTAGGGGAATTGGTAAGTGAGGGAAGGGGAGGTGAGGTGTAAGGAGCGAGGCCAGTAATGGCATTCCAGGAAGTGACTGTGGAAGAAGGGGAGGGAGAGGTGTAGATACGTGGCGTGGAAGTGCTGATGGTGGACAATTGGCGACGGTTCGGCAGCAGACGACGATGGCGGCGGCGGCGATGGAATATGGCGATGAAATATGGCGATGGGACAGCGACGGACGGCCAGCAGGCAGCGGCGGCGATGGACGGCGACGAACAGATGGACGGACAGCAGGCAGTGGCGGCGATGGACGGCGATGAACAGACGGCAGGCAGGCAGCGGCGACGACGATGGATGGCGAGCAAGCAGGCAGGCAGGCATGTGGATGGACAGACAGACACCAATCGTAACAGCAACAGCAACTAGCTCTTCAAAGACGTAGATTGCACCCTGAGGGTAGCCCAGGCTCTGGAATCTTGTGCCTTGGAAAGAGGGAATCGAACCCTGTAAATAGCGTTTTTGTTTGTCTTTTTTTCCTTCATTGAATTATTCCCCCCCCCCCCCCCCCTCCCAAAGGGGGCAGGCTGGCAGCAGCTTAGTATGCTGCTCTTCAACCTAAACAATTTGTTTAAAAGAGATGAAGATAGTAAATAATAAAAGCAGGCCATAAAATCGTTGACTTAAATGGGAAAATTGTGGAAAATTGTGTAACTTAAAACACAAAACAATGGGTTGATGATGCTAACAAAATACATATGAAGCAAACAGGTAAAAGAATAGACATACAATTAAAAGAACACGGTGACAGTCTGATTCCGGTTCGCAAGAGATATAAAATTTACACCCAGCAACAGACTTTGGAAAGACGAACAACACTGAACATTCATTTGAACACTGCACAAAAAAATTGGCACAAATAAGAGATACCACTGCCCAGGGCAGAGGGGGGAACCTGGACAGGTGACGGGAAAGGAAAGGGGAGCCAGCCAAGATGACCGAGTGGTTCTAGTCGCTATAGTCTGGAACTGCACAACTGCTACGGTCGCAGGTTCGAATCCTGCCTCGGGCGTGGATGTGTGTGATGTCCTTAGGTTAGATAGGTTTAATTAGTGCTAAGTTCTACTGAACTGATGACCTTAGCAGTTAAGTCCCATAGTGCTTGGAGCTAATTTTTTGTAAGGGGAAGAAGGAGAGGAGAAATGAAGTGGGGGGAGGGAAAAAGAAGCCGATGGTGTACAAGGGTCCATAAGAGGGGGGGCGGGTACTGTGCGGACGCAACAGGAAGTGGGGAAAGGCAGAGGAGGGGTATACAAAAGGACCCCGGCGGTGGGGGGGGGGGGGGGAGGACTGAAGCGCCCAAGATCGCTCGGCTGATCCCAGCGGAGGTTTGAGTCCTCCCTCGGGCATGGGTGTGTGTGTTTGTCCTTAGGATAATTTAGGTTAATTAGTGTGTAAGCTTAGGGACTGATGACCTTAATAGTTAAGTCCCATAAGATTTCACACACATTTGAATATTTTGGGGGGGAGGGGAGGCAGGGACAGGTTAGGTGGGGAGGAAATAGAATGGAAGGGGGCAGAAGGAGCCCGGGGAAAGAACATGATAGGAGGGGGGGTGAGGATCAGAGTTAATAGCAGAGATAAATTGAGGGAGAGTGGGCATCATCTGGGGGTGGGGGGGGAGAGTTGACAGATACCACCTTGGGAAAGGAGATAAAGTGAGTAGGGATGAAAGGTAGGGGGGACAGAACTAAAGGCGTGACAGAGGGAAGGGATTGGAGAGGAGAGGAGCAATCAGGGGGTGAGGGGGATCAAGGTGGCGGGAGGTGTAGAGGTTGCAGATATGTTCGAGGAATAGGAGCACATGGGGGAAACAAATGAAGTCACAGAGAATCCGCATGGGGGACGAGAGGCATATATGGAAGGCGAGGCTGAGTGCTTGGTGCTTGAGGAGCTGGAGGGAGTTATAGATTTGGGGGGGGGGTCGGATATACAGCCCGGGAGTGGCATAACAGAGGATGGGACGGATTAAGCATTTATAGGTGTGTAGGATGGTAGAGTGGTGAAACCCCCATGTCCGTCCTGAGAGGAGTTTGAGGAGTCAGAGGCGGTTGTGGGCTTCGGATTAGATGGAGCAGAGATGAGGCATCCAGTGAAGTGACGCTCAATGGTGAAGCCAAGGTAGATGAGGGTGGGGAAGAGGCGGGCAGGACAGGCGCAGATGGTAATGGAGAAATCTAGGAGCCGGAAGGAATGAGTGGTGTAACCAATAATGATTGCCTGGGTCTGGGAAGAATTGGATTTCATGTGCCACTGGTTACAACATGCAGCAAAAAGGTCAAGGTTATTCTAGAGAAGGCGTTGGGACAATTGGAGGGTAAGAGCGAGGGCAAGGAATGCGGTGCCATCAGCATACTGCAGGTGGTTTAATGGAGGGGGCATCGGGGCATATCTGTACTGGAGGTAGAGAAGAGGGGAGAGGACAGAGCCCTGGGGCACACCTGCACAGGCGTAGAATGTGTGGGAATCGGCATTATGGATGGTAAAGTAGGAGGGGCGACGGGTTTGTTTGTCTTTTTTTTTCTTTATCGTTATTTTAAACCTGTTTACAGGCAGGCCTGCAGCAGCATACTACGCCGCTCTTCGGCCGCAGAGAAACTTTTTTTTTTTTTGTCATCAGTCTACTGACTGGTTTCATGTGGCCTGCCACGAATTCCTTTCCTGTGCTAACCTCTTCATCTCAGAGTAGCACTTGCAACCTACGTCCTCAATTATTTGCTTGATGTATTCCAATCTCTGTCTTCCTCTACAGTTTTTGCCCTCTACAGCTCCCTCTAGTACCATGGAAGTCATTCCCTCATGTCTTTGCAGATGTCCTATCATCCTGTCCCTTCTCCTTATCAGTGTTTTCCACATATTCCTCTCCTCTCCGATTATGCATAGAACCTCCTCATTCCTTATTTTATCAGTCCACCTAATTTTCAACATTCGTCTATAGCACCACATCTCAAATGCTTCGATTCTCTTCTGTTCCGGTTTTACCACAGTCCATGTTTCACTACCATAGAATGCTGTACTCCAGACGTACATCCTCAGAAATTTCTTCTTCAAATTAAGGCCGGTAATGGATATTAGTATACTTCTCTTGGCCAGAAATACCTTTTTTGCCATAGCGAGTCTGCTTTTGATGTCCTCCTTGCTCCATCCATCATTGGTTATTTTACTGCCTAGTTAGCAGAATTCCTTAACTTCATTGACTTCGTGACCATCAATCCTGATGTTAAGTTTCTCACTGTTCTCATTTCTACTACTTCTCATTACCTTCTTCTTTCTCCGATTTACTCTCAAACCATACTGTGTACTCATTAGACTGTTCATTCATCTTCACTTTCACTCAGGATAGCAATGTCATCAGCGAATCGTATCATTGATATCATTTCACCTTGTATTTTAATTCCACTCCTGAACCTTTCTTTTATTTCCATCATAGCTTCCTCGATGTACAGACTGAAGAGTAGGGGCGAAAGGCTACAGCCTTGTGTTACACCCTTCTTAATACGAGCACTTCGTTCTTGATCGTCCACTACTATTATTCCCTCTTGGTTGTTGTACATATTGTATATGACCTCGTCTCTGCTTATAGCTTACCCCTACTTCTTGCAGAATTTCGAACAGCTTGCACCATTTTATATTGTCGAACGCTTTTTCCAGGTCGACAAATCCTATGAACATGTCTTGATTTTTCTTTAGCCTTGCTTCCATTATTAGCCGTAACGTCGGAATTGCCTCTCTCGTGCCTTTACTTTTCCTAAAGCCAAACTGATCGTCACCTAGCGCATTCTCAATTTTCTTTTCCATTCTTCTGTATATTATTCTTGTAAGCAGCTTCGATGCATGAGCTGTTAAGCTGATTGTGCGATAATTCTCGCACTTGTCAGCTCTTGCCGTCTTCGGAATTGTGTGGATGATGCTTTTCCGAAAGTCAGATGGTATGTCGCCAGACTCATGTATTCTACACACCAACGTGAAGAGTCGTTTTGTTGCCACTTCCCCTAATGATTTTAGAAATTCTGATGGAATGTTATCTATCCCTTCTGCCTTATTTGACCTTAAGTCCTCCAAAGCTCTTTCAAATTCCGATTCTAATACTGGATCCCCTGTCTCTTCTAAATCGACTCCTGTTTCTTCTTCTATCACATCAACAAATCTTTACCCTCATAGCGGCTTTCAATGTATTCTTTCCACCTATCTGCTCTCTCCTCTGCATTTAACAGTGGAATTCCCGTTGCACTCTTAATGTTACCACCGTTATTTTTAATGTCACCAAAGGTTGTTTTGACTTTCCTGTATGCTGAGTCTGTCCTTCCGACAATCATATCATTTTCGATGTCTCCACATTTTTCCTGCAGCCATTTCGTCTTAGCTTCCCTGCATTTCCTATTTATTTCACTCCTCAGCGACTTGTATTTCTGTATTCCTGATTTTCCATTAACATGTTTATACTTCCTCCTTTCATGAATCAGCTGAAGTATTTCTTCTGTTACCCATTGTTTCTTCGCAGCTACCTTCTTTGTACCTATGTTTTCCTTCCCAACCTCTGTGATGGCCCTTTTTAGAGATGTCCATTCCTCTTCAACTGTGCTGCCTACTGCGCTATTCCTTATTGCTGTATCTATAGCATTAGAGAACTTGAAACGTATCTCGTCTTTCCTTAGAAATTCCGTATTCCACTTCTTAGCGTATTGATTCTTCCTGACTAATGTCTTGAACTTCAGCCTACTCTTCATCACTACTATATTGTGATCTGAGTCTATATCTGCTCCTGGGTACGTCTTACAATCCAGTATCTGATTTCGGAATCTCTGTCTGACCATGATGTAATCTAATTGAAATCTTCCCATATATCACGGCCTTTTCCAAAAATACCTCCTTCTCTTGTGATTCTTGAACAGGGTATTCGCTATTACTAGCTGAAACTTGTTACAGAACCCAATTAGTCTTTATCCTGTTTCATTTCTTGTCCGAAGCCCATATTCTCCTGTAACCTTTTCTTTTACTCCTTCCCCTACAACTGCATTCAATTCGCCCATGACTATTAGATTTCCATCCCCCTTTACATACTCCATTACCCTCTCAATATCCTCATACACTTTCTCTATCTTTTCATCTTCAGCTTGCGACGTCAGTATATATACCTGAACTACCGTTGTCGGTGTTGGTCTGCTGTCGATTCTGATTAGAACAACCCGGTCACTGAACTGTTCTCAGTAACACATCCTCTACCCTACCTTCCTATTCATAACGAATCCTACACCTGTTATACCATTTTCTGCTGCTGTTGATATTACCCGATACACATCTGACCAGAATTCCTTGCCATCCTTCCACTTCACCTCACTGACCCCTACTATATCTAGATTGAGCTTTTGCATTTCCCTTTTCTGATTTTCTAGTTTCCCTACCACATTCAAACTTCTGAAATTCCACGCCCCGACTCGTAGAACATTATCCTTTCGTTGATTATTCAATCTGTTTCGCATGGTAACCTCCCCCTCGGCAGTCCCCTCCTGCAGATCCGAATGGGGGACTATTCCGGAATCTTTTCCCATTGGAGAAACCATCATGACACTTCTTCAACTACAGGCCACCTGTCCTGTGGATACACGTTACGTGTCTTTAATGCAGTGGTTTCCATTGCCTTCTGCATCCTCATTGCTGATTCTTCCGCCTATAGGGGCAATTTCCCACCCCTAGGAGAAGAGAGTGCCCAAAACCTCTATCCGCTCCTCCGCCCACTTTGACAAGGCCGTTGGCGGAATGAGGCTGACCTCTTATGCGGGAAGTCTTCGGCCGCCAATGCTGATTATTTATCAAAATTTAGTCAGTGGCGGAGATCAACCACGGGACCATAGACGTTGTGATTACGAATCAAAGACGCTACCCCTAGACCACTGGTCCCATACAGGACAGAAATGATGACAATGTGAGATAAAGAGATGGTGGACATATAAACGGAGACAAACACTTTTTAAAATACATGGAGCCGTTCACGGGCGTAGAGTCCAAGATAAAAGTTGTTCAGACACTTGGACACAGACAGAGACGAAAAATAGACACACGTGAACGTAGGTGCACAAAATGAATAACACTGAACCACTGAAGCACAAAACGATGGCACACACAGAAGCACGAGGCGGCAATCTCCGGCACGCGAAAGTTCACAAACTGTGTATGAGTCTGGGGACCTGCCAAGAGAGGAGGAGGAGGAAGGGGGAGGGGAGATCGAGGGGGGAGAGCAGAGATGCCGTGGGCAGGGAGATAGGGGGATGGAGGAAGGGGCAAGGGAAGCCCAGGGGAAGAGGTGGAAAGGAAGGGGGATGGGGGAAAAGGGAAGAGAAGGGAGGGAGGGTGCCAAAAGGAAAGGACACAGGAAGTGGAGATGGAAATGATCAAAGTTGATAGGAGGGATAGATGGAGGGCAGGAGGACATCATCAGGGAGGGGGAGCTGGTGGAAGCCACCTTGGGAGAGGGTAAGGAGGGTGGAGAGATGGTGACCAGGTGGGATGTGGGAAGTGGGACGTGGGAATACAGGCACAGTAGCGGGCGGGGGTGGGAGAGGATGGGCGAGACTAGCAGGTGAGGAGGGTCGAGTTTGCGGGACGTGTACAGTATCCGTATCCATTCAAGGAAAAGGAGGAGGTGGGGGGAACGGAATGGGATCGTACATGATCCACGTGGGGGAGGGGAGACAGATGCGATAGGCGAGGCAGAGAGCATGGCGTTCAAGGATTTGAAGGGATTTATAAAAGGTAGGGGGGACGGAGATCCAGGCCAGATGGACGTAGCAAAGTGTGTCAGGGAAGGGGTGATCATCATGGAGAAGAGGATAGTAGGGGGAGGGTTTAGTTCCGGCAAGGCGACGGAAGGCTGACCAAAACTTGGACGAGTTGATAGGTAGGGTAGCATTTGAACTAATACATGTCGCCAGTCCTTGTGTGTCTTGGCCGCGAGCAAATTACGAATGTGTCGTTGGAGTTGTCGGTGGCGTCGTAGTGTGTCCGGGTCACGCGTGTGGAGGAAGGCACAGTAGAGACGACGAAATTCACGGAGGAGGATGACGGCCTGTGGGGGTAAGGTAGGACGGTGGGGGTGGATGGCGACAGTAGGGACGTGAGCCTCGACGGCCTGAGACAAGGTCTGCTGGATAAAGGA
Source organism: Schistocerca gregaria (assembly GCF_023897955.1). Lineage (NCBI taxonomy): Eukaryota > Metazoa > Arthropoda > Insecta > Orthoptera > Acrididae > Schistocerca > Schistocerca gregaria. The sequence goes on from NC_064926.1 coordinate 352,716,176, forward strand.
GGCGGCATGGGCTACATCATCAGGGTGGTGGTAGGTGAAGGGATGGCTATCGACCTGGGTGGAGAGAGTATCCTGGTAGGCATTCCATTTGGCACGGGAATAGTCATGGATGTACTTTGGGGAAGGGTCATTACAAGGGTCGGGGCGGGGGCGACGACTGTCAGATACGGTGAGGAGGACAGGGAGATGGTCGCTAACAATAGGCTCCAGGACATCCACCGTTCTGCAGCCAAGGAGGTTAGGGGAGGAAAGGATAACATCGGGAATGGAGTTGGATTCAGGACGGGTGTGCTGGGGGATGGGGATTAGGTCCCTTTGAAGGGAAGAGAGGAACCGATGCCACCGCCGTAACTGTTCGGCGTAACGACTGTGGATGTTGAGGTCGGTGGCGATCACGTAGGAGGAGAAGAAACGATGAATGTGGGAGAGGAAGTTGAAGGAAATAGGGACATTAGGGCGGACATAGATGGTGGCGTAGCTGACGGTAAGGCCAGGGAAGAAGAGACTAAGGATCAGATGTTCGGTGTGGTCGGGAAGGAAAGGTTGGAGCCAAACTGGGATATGGCGGTGGTCACCAATGGCAACTCAGCCACGCGCAATCGGGAGGGGATTATTGGAGCTGTGAATGCGGTAGGGCGACGTGTGGACGGTGTGGTGGGGTGGAGGAAGTTTTCATTGAGGAGGAAGGCATCCATGCCGTGGGTGGCAAGGGTGTGGAGGAAGAGGTTCTTGTTGGCAGGAAGGGAGAGGATGTTGTTGTAAAGGATACGGTGCTTTCGGGCCATGACAGGGATTTAGACAAGGGTGTCAAGATGGGAGAAGGTGAAATGGGCTTGGTTCTTGGAGTAGGTGGCATACATTTTCAAGTGGAAAATGGAACGGGCGTCGAGGGAGATCTGTCGGAGGGTGTGAGGGCGTTGGAAAGGGTGGACGTTTTGTAAGACAATGGTGAGGAACCTGATGATATCCTCAGTGGTGGGGGGGGACGAAGGGAATTGCCAGGAGGGGTGGGAGCATCCAGATGACGGACAGGGTCAGTGAGCTCAGGAGGGGTCGAAGGGGATCGGGCTTTACACTTTTGGGAGTAGGTGGGATGGGGGAGATTGCTGGTATTGCAGAAGGAAGGGGATTGTAGGTTAGGGCACTGCTGGAGGAAGTGCGCCTGTCTACAATGCGGGCAGGTGGGGACCTCGCGGCACTCAGCTGTTTGGTGTGCGTTATAGCGCTGACACCTCTGCCAGCACAGGGACTGAGTAGAGGAATGGGAGGGTCGACCTTATGGCGCTGGTTGAAGAGGAGGGCACCCTCCTTCAATAGACGGTCAATGGAGGGTGTGTCCTCGGAGAAAGCCTGCATAAGGCGGGTGGGGCCGGCCGAGTTGAAAATGTGGCGGACCGCCCGCACCTCCAGTGTGGGATGCGCCTTGAGCTCTGCCAACACCTCCTCCTCCTTGATCGACAGACTGAGCCGAGTAATCGCAGTGGTGAGGGTCGGCGGGCGACACGTGGGTTGGGGTTGGCGGGTTGGAGATGGAGAAGAAGTAGGGGTGAGGGAAGTGTTGGGGCCAAAACAGGTGATGGGGAGGCGGGAGAGGATGTCAGTATGGAGGGTAGCGCTGGGGGAGCAGATGAGAATCCCGTCTGGGAGTGAGGAGAGAGATGGGGGCACCAGGGATGTGTTGACGGAGGAGGAGGGCAGAGATTCCGGTCCTCGACAAGGGAAGGATCTGGATGGGACAGACGGTATTTGTATAAAGAGGGGGGGAGGAGGAGGAGGAGGAGGAGGAGGAAGTGGGAGGAGCAGGGGCGTGTGGAGAGACATTCATGGCATCCTGTGAGGGGGAAGGAGGATGGGGCAGAGCCTTTTTGGGAGCGGAGTAGGTGGTGTTGCCACTAGGGCGTTTAATGGTGGCAGAAGGGTGGGTGGTTATATGAGGCATGGGAACTACAGGTTGGTGGTGGTAACGGGCAGGTCCCAGCCTGGACAGATGGCACTGGAGATGGTGACGGTGAAGGCGACGGCGACGGCGACGGCGGCGGTGCTGGCGGTCATAGCGAAGGCGAATGCGATAGTTGGGTGTGGGCAGTGGCCCGACGAGCCACCACCCTAGCTGGAGCTACAGTGACAGGCTTGGGGAGTGGGGGGAAAGGATCAGAGGGAGAGGAGCGGGTGGAAGAAGCTGGAGAGTGGGCGACAAAGAGCGAAGGTGAAGGGAGAGTGAGAAGAGGAGGGATGGAAAGAGGGGGTGTGACTGGGCACACCATGTAATGGTGGTGGTAGCGGCAGAGACGGACATGTAAACTATGGCTGTGGTGGTAGTGGTCTTAGTCGTGGTGGGGGCTTACATGACGATAAGGATAAACAAAAAGACACAGGACAAAGAGGAAAGAGGAAGAAGAAGAAGAGAAAAAAAACTGGGGACATACGAAGACGAAAACAGACGAAGACGGACGACGACCAGAGTCCCACGCTACTGGCACGGAAGCTGAGGCTGATGCTGACGATGACTGGTAGGAATGCCGCAGCTGCTGCTGGTGCTGCGGACGGGGCTGGGACCGCTGCTGCTGCTGCTGCTGCTATAGGGTGGGCTGCCTGGCTGCCTGGCTGCCTGGCTGGCTGGCTTGCTGGCTGGCTGGCTGGCTGGCTGGCTGGCTGGCTGGACCGCTGCTGCTGGAGGGGTGGCTGGCTGCTACAGGCTGAGCCGCTGATGCTGGCCATTACCGCTCCTTCCGGCTGGGAGCGCTGCTGCTGCTGCTGCTCGGCTGTACTGCTGGCTGTACCGCTGGCTTTACTGCTGGCTGGCTGGAACCTGAAATACTAGCGCTTCGATTAGTGCTGGAATGGCACAACCAAAGGGCGGTAACCTTTAAGAGTATTGGCGTAGAGTGGAATGTTTGCCTTTTTTTTCTTTATTGTTATTTTCAAACCTGTTTATAGGCAGGCCAGCAGAAGCATACTACGCCGTTCTTCAGCCGTAGAGAAACATACAAGATACAAATGAAGACAGTGTGAGAAAAAAAATACGGTGGACATGTAAACGGAGACAAACACTTTTTAAAATACACATAGCTGTTCACGGGCGTAGAGTCCAAGGTAAAAGTTGTTCAGACACTTGGACACAGACATAGACGAAAATTGTCTCACGTGAATGTAGGTGCAGAGAACGAATTACACTGAACCACTGAAGCACAAAATGACGGCACACACAGAAACACAAGGCGTCGATCTCCGGCACGCGAATGTTCACTAACCGTGTACGTGTCCGGGGACCTGCCAAGAGAGGAGGAGGGGGGGAGGGGGGAAAGAGGGAGAGGGAGAAGGAGAGGGGAGAAACGATGCCATTGGCAGAGGAGATAGAGGAAGGGAGAACAGGGGGAGCCCGGGGGAGAGGGGTGGAGGAAGGGGATGGGGGAAAAGGAAAGAGAAGGAAAGGAGGGTGCCAAGACGAGATAACACAGGAAGTGGGGGTGGGGAGGATCAAAGTTGATAGGAGGGATAGATGGAGGGAGGAGGACATCATCAGGGAGGGGGAACTGGAGGAAGCCTCCTTGGGAGAGGGTAAGGAGGGTGGAGAGATGGAGACCAGCTGGGATGCACGGCAGCGGGCGGGGGTGGGAGAGGAAGGGCGAGACAAGCGGGTGGGGAGGGTCGAGTTTGTGGGAGGTGTACAGGATCCGTATCCTTTCAAGGAAAAGGAGGAGGTGGGGGAAAGGAATGAGGTCGTACAATATCCGTGTGGGGGAGGGGAGACGGATGTGATAGGAGAGGCAGAGAGCATGGCGTTCAAGGATTTGAAGGGATTTATAAAAGCCCGAAAGGAGCTTGAGGAGATGGAGTCGGGAGTCTGCCTTGGCTTGGATTGTCCGGAGATGGGAGTCCAGGAGATTCGACGGTAGAGTGTGACGCCAAGGTACTTGAGGGTGGGAGTGAGGGCGATAGGATGGCCATAGATGGTGAGATAGAAATGAAGGAGGCGGAAGGAAGGTGTGGTTTTGCCTACAATGATCGTCTGGGTTTTGGAGGGATTGACCGTGAGCAAACACTGGTTGCACCAAGCAGTGAACCAGTCAAGATGGGATTGGAGAAGGTGTTGGGAGCGCTGCAGGGTGGGGGCAAGGGCAAGGAAGGCGGTGTCATCAGCAAACTGGAGAAGGTGGACGGGAAGTGACGGCGGCGGCATGTCCGCTGTATACGAAAGGGGGGAGAGGACGGAGCCTTGGGGCACACCGGTGGAGGGAAAAATGGTGTAGGAATCCATGTTATGGATGGTGACATAGGAAGGACGGTGGGAGAGAAAGGAGCCGATCAGACGGACGTAGTTAATGGGAGGGGCGAAGGTTTGAAGCTTGAAGAGGAGACCGGAATGCCATACGGGGTCATAAGCTCATTCGAGGTCCAGGGAGAGGAAGATATCGGAGCGATGGGAATTAAGCTGGTCGGAAAGGAGATGAGTGAGGTAAAGGAGAAGGTCGTCAGAAGAGAAGGACGGCCGAAAGCCACACTGGGTAACCGGAAAGAGGCAGTGCTGGCGGAGATGCTGGTGGATGCGTCGGGTGAGGATAGATTCCAGGACCTTGCTGAAGACCGAGGTAAGGCTAATGGGATGGTAGGAAGAGACAGCGTATGGCGGTTTGCCAGGTTTAATGAACATCAGGATATGGGAGGTTTTCCACAGCTAGGGGCAGTAATTGGTGGACAGGACTACGTTGCAGAGCCTGGACAAGGTGGAGAGGAAAGAGGCAGGAGCTTCACGAAGGTGACAATAGGTGACACGATCGTGACCAGGAGCGGTGTTGCGTTTTGTGCGGAGTGGAGCAATGAGATCCTGTGTAGTGATTGGGGCATTGAGATCCGTGTGTGTAATGTTGTCCAAGTACTGGAAACCAGGTGCGAGGGGAGGGACAGAGGTGTCAATTCGATCGCGGACATCTGGGAAGAGGGAGTAATCGAACTGGGGATCATCGAGGATGGAAAAGACAGGTATGAGGCAAAGAGATTGGCCATACTAAGGGTGTCAGGGAAGGGGTGATCATAATGGAGAAGAGGATAGTAGGGGGAGGGTTTAGTTCCGGTAAGCCGACGGAAGGTGGACCAGAACTTGGATGAGTTGAGAGGTAGGGTAGCATTTATATGGGTGCATATCTGTCGCCAGTCCCGTCGTTTCTTGGCCGCGAGCCAATTACAAATGTGTCGTTGGAGTTGATGGTGGCGTCGTAGTGTGTCCGGGTCAAGCGTGTGGAAGAAGGCATGGTAGAGACAGCGGGATTGCCTGAGCAGGAGGACAGCCTGTGGAGGTAAGGTAGGACTGTGGGGGTGGATAGCGACAGTAGGGACGTGGGGCTCCACAGCCTCAGACATGGTCTGCTGGAGAAAGGAGGTGGCATGGGTTACATCGTCAGGGTGACAGTAGGTGAAGGGGTGGCTATCGACCTGGGTGGAGAGGGTATCCCGGTAGGCATTCCAGTTGGCATGGGAATAGTCATGGATGTACTTAGGGGGAAGGTCATGACGAGGGTCGGGGCGGGGGCGACGACCGTCGGAAACGGTGAGGAGGACAGGGAGATGGTCGCTACCAATAGGTTCCACGACATCCACCGTTATGTGACCAAGGAGATTGGCAGAGGAAAGGACAACATCAGGAGTGGAGTAGGAGTCATGACAGGTGTGCTGGGGGATGGGGATGAGGTCGCCTTCAAGGGAGGAGAGGAACCGATGCCACCGCCGTAACTGGGAGGCGGAACGACTGTGGTTATTGAGGTCAGAGGCGATCACGTAGGAGGAGAAGGGAAAAGGGACGTTAGGGCAGACATAGATGGTGGCGTAGGTAACGGTAAGGCCGGGGAAGAAGAGACTAAGGAATACGTGTTCGGTGGGGTCGGGAAGGAGAGGTTGAATCCGAACTGGGATCTTGTGGTGGTGACCAATGGCAACTCAGCTACGTGCAATCGGGAGGGGATTATCAGAATGGTGAAGGAGTTATGGCGAAGTGTGGACGGTTTGGTGGGGTTGCCGGAAGGTTTTATAGAGGAGGAAGGCGTCCACTCAGTGGGTGGCCAGTTTGTGGAGGAACAGGTTCTTGTTGGCGGGAAGGGAGTGGATGTTGTTGAAAAGGATATGGTACTGTCAGGACATGACAGGGATTTAGACAAGGGTGTCAAGGCGGGAGAAGGTGAAATGGGCCTGGTTGTTGGAGTAGGTGGCATACATTTTCAAGTGGAAAATAGAGTGGGTGGCAAGGGAGATCTGTTGGAGGGTGTGAGGGCGCTGGAAAGGGTGGACGCTTTGTAGGACAATGGTGAGGAACCTTAGCGGTGGGGGGGGGGGACGAAGGGAATTGCCAGGAGGGGTTGGGGTGTCCAGAGGATTGACAGGTATGGTGAGTTCAGGAGTGGTCAAAGAGGGTGGGGCTTTACACTTTTGGGAGTAGGTGGGATGGGGGAGATTGCAGGTATTGCAGAAGGGAGGGGATTGGAGGTTAGGGCACTGTAGGAGGAAGTGCGCTTGTATACAATGCGGGCAGGTGGGGGCCTTGCGGCACTCAGCTGTTAGGTGTGCTTTATAGTGCAGACATCTCTGGCAGTGCAGCGATTGAGGTGGGGAACGGGAGGGGTCGACCTTGTAGCGCTGGTGGAAGAGGAGGGCACCTGCCTTCAGGAGACGGTCAATGGAGGGAGCGTCCTCGGAGGACACCCGCATAAGGCGGGTGGGGCGGACCGCCCGCACCTCCAGCATGGGATGGTCCATGAGCTTCACCAACACCTCCTCCGTGATCAACGGACTGAGCCAAGCGATAACGGCAGTAGTGCGGGTCGGCGGGTGACACGGGGTTTGGGGTTGGCGGGTGGGAGATGGAGAAGGAGCAGGGATGAGGGAAGCATGGGGGCCAAAACGGGTGACGGGGAGGTGGGAGAGGATGTCAGTATGGAGGGTAGTGCTGGGGGAGGAAATGAGAATGGAATCCCGTCTGGGAGGGAGGTGACAGTTGGGAGCACCAGGGAAGTGTTAGCGGAGGAGGGGGGAGAGATTCCGGGCCCAAGAAGGAAAGGATCAGAACTGGAGAGGAGGTATTTGTATAAAGAGGGGGGGAGGTGGAGGAGGAGGCAGTAGGAGCACGGCCAGGCGGGGGGGGGGAAGGAGGAGGAGGCGGGGCCTTTTTGGGAGTGGAGGAGGTGGTGGTGCCACTAGGTCGCTTAACGGCGGCAGAAGAGTGGGTGGTAATATGAGGGAAGGGAGCTATAGGGAGGTGGCAGGAAGGGGCAGGTCCCGGCGTGGACGCAACAGTCGGCGCTGGAGAGGGTGACGGTGAAGGCGACGGCGACGGCGACGGCGATGGCGATGGCGGTGGCGGTGATGGCGAAGGCGATGGGGAGAGTGGGGCATGGGCAGTGGCCCGACGGGCCACCACCCTAGCTGGAGCTGCAGTGACAGGCTGGGGGAGTGGGGGGAAAGGATCAGAGGGAGAGGAGAGGGACGAAGAAGATGGGGACAGGGCGACAAAGAGCGAGAGCGAAGAAAGAGTGAGAAGAGGAGGGATGGAAAGAGGGGGTGAGACTGGGCACACCATGTAATGGTGGTGGTAGTGGCGGCCGAGGGGAAGTGTAAACTATGTCTGTGGTGGTAGTGGTCGTAGTGGAGGTAGGGGCTGATATGACGACGAAAAAATTGGGACCAGACGGAGACGAAGACGGAAGAAGACGAAGATGGAAGAAGACAAAGACAAAGACGGAGGGAGACGAAGACGGAGGAGGACCAGAGTCCCGAGCTGCTGGCGCTAGCGCTGACGGCGACGACGGCTGGCAGGAATGCCGCCGCAGCAGCAGCTGCTGCTGCTGCTGCTGCTGCTGCAGACGGGGCCGGGGCCGCCGCTGTTGCTGCTGCTGCTGCTGCTGCTGCTGCTGGAGGGCTGGCTGACCGGCTGGCTGGCTGGCTGGCTGGCTGGCTGGCTGGCTGGCTGGCTGGCTGGCTGGCTGGACGGCTGCTGCTGGAGGGCTGGCTGACTGCTGCCGGCTGGACCGCTGCTGCTGGTTGGGACCGCTGCTGCTTGGCTGGCTGGCTGGCTGGCTGGCTGGCTGGCTGGCTGGCTGGCTGGCTGGCTGGCTGGCTGGCTCCTGAAACCCGCCAGAGATGTGGATTGTTTGTCGTTGTTAATACTGTTAAATACTTTTGTTACTTTCTTACACAGTGCAAGCACTCTTATTCAAATATCGTAAAACAACATAATCTGTAAATACACATATTAGTTGACCCATCATTAGTTAAAAATCATTAGACCACAGCTGCAGACTACTCTTTGCAGGCTACTAAAAACCGTTTTGGAGCGTAAACGGATTACAGATATTGTTTTGCTACGTGTGGAGCGCCATTGCAGTCCAACGACTATACTAGGAAGTGAAGAGTATGCCCTCGTTGCACATTTATGAAGTCTGTTATAAAATATTATGTGACTTATTCTTAAACTATCACAGATAAACGTGAGGATAACACATCTAATTACATACACAAGGCTTCTACATCGTTATACATAAAATCTTACGTGACTTATTTTTAAAACATCATGAATAAACGTGGTAATTATACGTCGAATTACACACGTAAGGGTTAACATCTTATACAAAGCAGTAGGTATTCTTTTTTTGCCCACAGTACGTAACAGTATTGACAACGACATGTAAATATGTCAGCTTACATTACCTTGACATGGACTAAAGCCATATTATGTGACATAGCTACATAGTTAAAATGTCTTGTAGAATCGGCACAAAGCCGACATACATAATGAATCTGTAAAATAATTTTTTAAACATTCTGTATTTTCAGCAGCACTTCATAAAGGCTGAAATTGCTATAGTGTTACAAAAACTTATAAAAGTCACTGGCGTAAAGATGATGTCTCTCAACAAATTTTTTGTGACTTTGAATCCCAGCTAAAACAACAGCTCCACAGCCAGAAGTCATGTGGGTTAAGATCAGGTGATCGGGACGGCCAGGCTGTAGGTAAATGGCGGCTGATAACCGAAATGGCGCTTCAACAGGTGCTTAACTGGATCTGCAGCGTGCGGAGGTGAGCTATCTTGCATAAAAGTGATCCCGTCCACACATCCACGCTGTTGGAGAGCTGGAATGAGGTGGTTCCGCAAAAGGTTCTCATAGTGACCGTATATGTAACAGGACCGGAAGCATCTGCCTCTTCGAAGAAATATGGCCCTATGATAAATGATGCCGTAAACGCACACCACACAGTTTGCTTTTCAGGATGAAGGGGTAGTGATTGATTTGCATATGAATTTTCCGTCGTCCATATTCGTCAATTCTGTGTATTGAAATATTCTGTAAGATGGAAGGGTGCTTCGTCTGTCTACAAAATCTTCCACTGCCAATCATTGTCCACTTCCATGCGGGCAAGAAATTCTAAAGAGAAGGTATCTCTTGCTGGGAGGCCCACAGGAAGCAACTCGTGCACGTGGGTAATTTTGAATGAATAGTAATGAAGGATGCTATGTAGTATTTAATACCGTGTTCACGACTATATCCGTTGTTTGGGTAATACTCCGTGCACTACACGTCTGCACACCACCACTCGTCTCCAGCATTGCTGTGGCCACTGCTTTCGTGGATAGGAAGAGCACGATCCTGTATTGATACAATATGGCGAACGTCGCAAACGCGAAAGAAGGAAAGGCCGTGTACCAGGCGTGTTTATACCAACTTCAGTGGGTGGTGCGCATTACGTGTGTTTTCGTTTACGTATCCTGACACATACCGCGCCATCTGTTGATTAATTTTCACACTATGTTATTCTTCTGCCATACATTTCCCCCTTTCTCTGATGATATTCCGCTGCAATTTCACGTCATTCTGACCAGTGGTGTTATTTCTACAGCGTTTTGAAAGTTTAAATATAATAATCGTCTATATTCATTGTAATCTGTGATAAAGTTTGTCTTCTGCTGCATGATCCTAATACCTAACAGTTTCCCAACGCAATATTTGTTTACAAAATATGACAATCTACATGAACCCCCTCACCTCCTGGTTGCTCCTCTCCTCTCCCATTCCCGCCCCCTACCACATCTTCAGTGTTGTATCCCCCCTACCCTCCATCTCTACACCCTACATCTCCTTTCATCAATTTCTCCTCCCAGATGATGCCCTCTCTTCCTCCATTTATCCCTCCTATCAACTCTGATCCTTACACCCGCTCCTTTCCTCTGTCCTTTTTCTGGGCTCCCTCTCCCCCCATTCCTTCCTCTTTTTTCCCCACTTCCCCTCTCGCTGACCCCTTCTCTCCCCCGACTCCTTTTTCATTTCCCTCCTCTGCCTCTTCTTATTCCCTTTCGTGTCTGCCCTGCCCCTCTCCCCACTTATGCATCGTCCCCCTCCTTCGTTCCTCCCCTTTCGTTTTCTCCTCTCCTCTCCTCCCTCCTTGTTTTTCTTTTTTTTTTCATTCCCTCCTCCAGGTCCCGCCCCCCATCTGCCTTTGGCTTGGGAATGTCATATTTGTGCCAGCCGTTTTCGTGCAGTGTTTTACAGTGTGTTTTCCAGTGAGTGTTCCATGGTGTGTCTTTAGGGACGTGCAGCGAACAGCCATCATACTGTCGCCGGGTGTGATTTTTTACCTCTTGCCAACAGAAACCAGACTGTTTTTTAATTGTGTGTCTACTATGTTACTTGTCCGATTCCAGTGTATTTTATCGACATTGCCAACTTCTTTTGCTTTCAGTTTTAATTTTCCGCATCTTTCACCGTTTTACACTTTAAGTCATCATTTTATCGCCTGCTTTTCCATGTTTCTTTCTTCTTCCTTTTCTTACCAAACAGTCTATAGGCTGTAGAGCAGCGTACTAAGCTGCTGCCAGCAAATCAATAAAGAAAAAAAAACAATCTACATGTGATTTGTTACAACATTTGAAGGAACCTGTAGCCACTGGAGGTATTCTACTTTACTTATTTTATTTTTTCCGTTAGATATATCTTGTTTTTGTCAAAAGAAACCCAAAACTATGTTCTGAAATAGTGTTTTGTTTCTCTACTAGATAATGCCGTAGATTCCTCCAAGAGATCATAACACCCACCCACCCACCCACCCACCCACACACACACACACACACACACACACACACACACACACACACATCCAGGTCCTACTGTCAAACGTAACACGATGGTGTTTTAATCCTTTGAAAGTTGTCGTGGACGTATATAAACAATGACTGGCAACAGTAAACTTGTTTCTTTTAATATAATACTGTCGTTGACACACGCAAAAAACTGGAGGCCCTGAAAGTCTCAATGATACTGTCTTGGTATGTTTCAATATTTAAGAGACAGTGAACTCATAAAAGAGCAATATTTGGAAAATAACTTTAATGGTTTATTTAATCCGATGGGAGATGGGCCTTGAGGCCGTTTCTTAGATCTGAGCAGTTGACTGTTATGCTGATGTACATCGACAAGGTAATATATATATATATATATATATATATATATATATATATATATATATATATATATATATATATATGATCATAGCTTGTAGGTTCAATATAGCAGAGGCTCAAAGTGTCATAGACCCAACAAGCCCTAGAAATGTTTCCGGAGGTTACGTGGCAATAGACATCTACGCGAACATCACCCAATTCCCCTAAATCAAGGATCAGTGGTTTGTTAGCGAGGAGCAACCCACCGAAAGCGTCCCAGATCATGTGAATATGATGGCCAAGGCAGCGCGGGCTCCTTAGTCAACTGTGGCAAGTTTTCTGCTTTATGACACGGAACTACAAGCATGTCGTGGGAGACATCACACATTAAGGGAAGAAGATATTCATCGATTATTACTACATATCTCGTGGAAGTCCAGGTGAACGTCTCCAATAGCATGGCACTGCCTCCACTTGGCTGTATTCGTAGTGCGGTGCACGTTGATAGCTGGCATTTTCCCTTGACGACGTATCCGGATGCTGCCGCCTATCTGGTGTAACAAAAATGTGATTCATCCGAACAGGTGCCACGTTACCACTTATCCAAGGTTAATCTCGATGATTTAGTGGTGACTGCAATCACACACTATGTTTTGAACACGGGAACACGTAGGGAGCTTTATTTTCAACAACGTGTGCTAAACCACATTCTCCGGAAGATTTGTGTCTGCATCAACAATATACTCTGTGGTCGGATCTGATCGCTGCCTACCCTGCTGCACATAGTAGGAAAGCCTCTAGGTATCATTGTGTGATACGCGAGGACGTCCGAACTTAATCGCTTACTCGCCTACTCTAATTTCTCACTCCTTGTACTAACTACTTCATATAGGTCCTTACGACAGGAGAATGCGGAACGTGACCACCTACGGCATTTGCGGGATTCTCATTTCCAGGTGCCATCCAACTACAAACTCCCCTTTATGAACGTCTGTAATGTGATACTAGATATGCTTTATCCTCCTTACTGCGTGTCGGGCCTGCAACGCAACAATTTCATTTATAAGTACATATGCAGCTCAAAAATTTATGCCTGTCGGTTCGTCTGTTTCTATTTTCTTAAGTTTTTTCACCTGAAAATGATAACTTTGTGGATAAAATGCATTTTCATATTATTAACATACACTGCCTGACCAAAACCTGAAATCACCAGGAGCATAGCAGCAAGGAAAATTAGCTTTCACGTTATGTTATTTCAGTGATTACCGACACTTGCGATTGTGTAGGATGGGTAATGAGTGTGTGACTATCTTTGATAGCTTCACGAGTACGTTGCCCGGAGAAGCAGCGGGTGTACAACAAGTCAAGCGGAGTGATAGTGCTCCCCAAGACATGCGTGCGTGGGGGTCAGTGAAATCTTGGCTCATAATTTAGATCTACTGAGTCATATCGCTCCGTGCTGCCCCGAGAGGCAGAATTTTACTTGCACCCTTAGTTTCTGGGGTCCATGCCTGGCTGTTATTTTCGAGAAGCGCCTTGAGAGGGAAGTCAGCCTGAGCGCATTAACACTGGTACAACATACGGACTACTAATAAATCGTTGGTCCAGGACAGTCATAGAGGAAAAATACTTTGGAGAGAACCTTATGTTAAACTTTCTACTTTTGGATCTCACAGGAGATCGGAACTGAAGTTTAACTAGATGCTGTCAGTCGTGGTGGACGTTTTGTGTTTGTGTTTACAATCGTCATTAATTCTTCGGGATAACACGTACCGATATTCCTAGAAGTCGTTTGATAGCGGTTGAATACTATTTTGTTCTTATTAGTACCTCAGGTAGGAATCCTTTTCATATAACTGTTGTTTGTTTTGTTCTCAAGATTTGTTAATTTCGGGAGTGCCAAAACAGAATGTGGTTAAGAGCAATCAACCACTACTATTTTGTTTTCATTCTGGTTTAATTTTCAAAGTTTTGAAGGCTTAGCCAAGTGTGTTGTCATCTCCCATGAGTTTAGTTGGAAGAGTTGATTTCTAGTTAAACTGTTGTTTCTTACTGTCGAATTGCTTTGTTTAATTCTATTACTTTGAATATGTTATAGTATTCCTTTAATTGTTATCGTGCTCACTTGTTATTTCCTTTCCAATGCTCGATTGAGTTAGTTATGCCAGCACCAACGAACTAGAAATATATGTGATATACTGTTTTGATACAAGAGTAATTAATTAAGGCAGAAGTTAGAGTTTATATTGTTTAATAACCTCACTGGTTTCTGAGGTACATATCGTTAAACAATCTACCACACTGAAGGTTTTGCTGTTAACTTTATGAATATGCCTTTTTATGATGAAATGTAGAAATGTTTTTTTACTTAGTAGAAGAATAGCTTCTTAAAATGTTTGAGCTAATATAAAGGCGAAAATTATCCACGTCACCTGGCTGTTTTCCAGATTTGCTCTCTTATTACGTAAAAATAAAGTCAAATTTACAACAAAAACAAAAAAACTTGGCAGTACGAACAACTTATCAGTATGAACATTGCGCCCTTCTGACCTGGATGCATGCGCAGATTCGCTCGGGAAGAGTTTCAGAGAGTCGTTGTAACCTTTCTGAGACTAGCTGGGCTGTTCTAATGGGTCCTTGATATCCTGGATGCTGACACTTGGTGAGAGCTAAAGTATGAGAGGATTCCGGATTTGTACAATGTCATCAAATCTGCAGATCTCGTAGACCACTGGAGTACATTAACAACACGTAGGCAGTTCATGCCAGTGCTCTGTTGCAAAGTGGGGCCACAATACTGTCGCACACGAAGACACACCACAACCCCTAGAATATTACCGCTGTGCCTCTCCGAAACATTAAAACATTAGTAACTTTCACATGGTCACCCCCAGTCATCCGGGGTAGTGCGACGCCGGGATTCATTGCCCGACAAATTATGGCGTCATTCATCAGCAGTTCTCCCTTCTATATCTACATTTATACTCCGCAAGCCACCCAACGCTGTGTGGCGGAGGGCACTTTACGTGCCACTGTCATTACCTCCCTTTCCTGTTCCACTCGCGTATGGTTCGCCGGAAGAACGACTGCCGCAAAACTTCCACGCGCACTCGAATATCTCTAATTTTACATTTATCATCTCCTCGGGAGGTATATGTAGGGGGAAGCAATACATTCAATACCTCATCCAGAAACGCACCCTCTCGAAACCTGGACAGCAAACTACACCGCGATGCAGAGCGCCTCTCTTGCAGAGTCTTCCACTTGAGTTTGCTAAACATCTCCGTAACGCTACCACGCTTACCAAACAATCCTGTGACGAAACGCGCCGCTCTTCTTTGGATCTTCTCTATCTCCTCTCTCAACACGACCTGGTACGGATCGCACACTGATGAGCAGTACTCAAGTATAGGTCGAACGAGTGTTTTGTAAGCCACCTCCTTTGCTGATGGACTACATTTTCTAAGGACTCTCCCAATGAATCTCAACCTGGCACCCGCCTTACCAACAATTAATTGTATATGATCATTCCACTTCAAATTGTTCCGCACACATACTCCCAGATATTTTACAGAAGTAACTGCTACCAGTGTTTGTTCCGCTATCATATAATCATACAATAAAGGATCCTTCTTTCTATGTATTCGCAAAATATTAGATTTGTCTATGTTAAGTGTCAGTTGCCACTACCTGCACCAAGTGCCTATCGGTGCAGATTTTCCTGCATTTCACTGCAATTTTCTAGTGCTGTTACTTCCCGGTATATCACAGCATCATCTGCAAAAAGCCACAAGGAACATCCGACACTATCTACTAGGCCATTTAAATATATTTTGAAAAGCAATGG
This sequence comes from Schistocerca gregaria, assembly GCF_023897955.1. Taxonomy (NCBI): domain Eukaryota; kingdom Metazoa; phylum Arthropoda; class Insecta; order Orthoptera; family Acrididae; genus Schistocerca; species Schistocerca gregaria. The sequence goes on from NC_064926.1 coordinate 352,731,440, forward strand.
TCCCATAACAATCCCCTGTGGCACCCCAGCGTTTACTTTAACGTCTGTAGACGTCTCTCCATTCAGAAAAACATGCTGTGTTCCCTTTGCTAAAAACTTCTCAGTCCAGTCACGCAGCTGGTCTGATATTCCGTTGGCTCTCACTTTGTTTATCAGGCGACAGTGCGGAACTGTATCGAACGCCCTCCGAATGTCAAGGAAAATGGCATCTACCTGGGAGCCTGTATCTAATATTTTCTGGGCCTCATGAACAAATAAAGTGAGTTGGGTCTCACACGATCGCTGTTTCCGGAATTCCATGTTATTTCCTACAGAGTAGATTCTGGGTCTCCAGAAATGGCATGATACCCGGTCATGGTACTTGACACACAATACGGTGACCCTGCCTGTGATTGACAGACGCGGACGGACGGAGCTTTGGCGACGAGTATGCCAGCACTCATGTTCCCACGGCGTCCAACATCGAGATACAGTCATATCCCAGTGCTGTACAGGTCTGGATCCTCCCAGCCTAATAGAGACCGTCACTGAGGGTCGTTTCAAATTCTTCCAGGTGCTGATAACGCTTTCTCTTTACGAGTGCGTTGCATCTAGGGGTCCATAGTAATCATCACCATGTGACGCTGTTCACACCACTGTTATCCGCGTTCTAGCCTGGCGGGTACACTAAAAGCAAACAAATACTAAACGCGAACAAGACTACTGCATTCTGGCTGCCTTCCTACATGTCACTGAAAGTTTGCAGTTCTTATACTTTGCATACCCGTTGGTGGTTTGTATTTGTACGAAATTACTTTGGCGTCCGCATATATCTACTGGTTGCTGCAGTTTCTTTGACAGTCAATGTTTTTTTTTTTTTTAATTGAAGGGTGAATTACGCTAGAATGTACTTTTTAGAATGAATTCAGCGGTAACGTGCTCGTACATAGCAAAGAGCTCTTCAGCGACTTAAATCATTTTCGCTTCTTTCCTGTCTCGCCAGCAAATGGTGCGCGGGGAAGTGTCAGTAAGATTCTAACTGTTTCTGCGCTTCTCTAATTTTTTCATTCAAGATCAGTTCACGGGAAGCTTTTTGGCAAATGAACAGTGTTTCAAGTCCCATACTTGAAACAGTGCTGCTGGAATTTAAATAAGAATCATGTTCGTCAAGTACCCCGCCTCTCTTGAAAGACTGCCACAAGAGTGGAATCAATGATGCCATCTTTCAGCAGAATAACGCACGTAATAGTGGTTTGAGGAGAGAGATATTGAACTTACGTCGATGTGTTTGCCACAAATTCACCTGATCTGACCGCGATGGGAACACAGCAGGGACGCTGTTGCACAACCGCAAATAACCGACCAGTAATTTGCGGGATTAGCGTGACCTCTGCGTAGACATCTCGCAGTATATACTTCCGGAAACATATCAAGCATTTCATGCCGTGCAGAATCACCGCTGGACTGTGTTCCAAATATCGACAACACGATGTTCTGCATGTGGTCTTAACGTTTTCGGGAAATATGATAATTTTTTATTTTGTCCGTGTCAGTTGCATATACATATAAATTGCAGTGGTGACTGGCAGACACGCCCATTGTTAAACCAGCCGCCTTGTTATTAACCGTAAATTGTCATACAACATGGTTCGAATAGTTTTGGGCAAGGAAGTTAAACTTTGAGTAACTCTCATTGATAAGATAGCCTATGTGTCTTTTGATACAAATGCACGACATAACCAAACGCACCAGAAGACATGACCAAATTCCAGCTTATCTTTGCTCATGTACACACACTTATTAGAGTTGCAATTTTAGTGACATGTAGAAAGGCAGCCAGAGTGCATTACGGTTGTTAGTCTTTGGACGTGGTGATCAAGTGTATTAGTAGACACAAAGGCTACCTTATAAGTGAGAGCACTAGTTGCCGACTGTTAGACTTTCTTGTACAAAGCTATTCGTGCCACTAGGCACCATACTGTACGCCTAGTTACGGTTAATAACAAGGTTTGTGGTTTGAGAATGGGCGTGGCAACACGAATCCGGTAATCACTGTAGCAAAGAGTTGCTCACTTATGCAACTGTGGCAAACAATAAAAAAAGTATCAAATTTCCTGAATACTGCGCTGTTTGAGACCTGCCATAACGAAGCAATATACCTTGAACAAGCAACTCATGTTCTGGGACATAACTATTTGTGTTTGTGTACGTGTGTATCTGTGTCTGCGTGTAAATCGCATGCATATAACTGAAGAATGCAATGCTTGGAAAAGCCAACGGATGTCGAATCCCTGATGATGATAATGGCAACAATGATGACGACGACGACGGCAACAATCATGATCGTAATGATGACGACGGTAATGATAATGATGTACGACTTTACTATAACCGACGAACTACTTTTAGTGGATCACAGTGTCAGTGGGAAATCAAGGTTTAAGTCTAAGCGGAATATTGTCTCTTAAAGAAGGTTGCGAAAGAAATAAAATGTGTTAAGGTAATTTATTATACAGTGTCTCCAGTGGTATTATTTACGGATGATTTTAACTAGTATATTCAGATCGTGTTGTTGCCAGGGATCCTAATTCATCCGTGTGGAAATGTGAGAGACCTCCACCTGACTGCAATTCGTGTCTCTCTCAGTCGGAGTGCCCAGCTGGTAGGATTATAATGTGTGACAGCGTCCGCCCACTTGGAGGGCAGTAGCCTAGGAAGAGTGAACTGCATCGGCCAGTCGCGGCCCTCAGACCATTACTCACTCGGTCCGAAGGCTATGGCCACTGCTGCGGCCGCTGCCCGTCTCCGTCCAGTCCCCGGTCGATAACAAAGCGAACGCCACGACCGTTTTGGAGCACTCCTTTACGCTCTCGAAACCATCTCTTGCTTTCCGACACCTTAGCAACTGGAAATGGGTTTCTCATTCTACATTTACCCAATAGTTTTAATTGTAACAATAACGTTAGATAGGTATGTGGTCTCTTCCACTTGCCCAGTCGCATTCCACCAGTCTTCTCTCTCACACGTGATACATTGCTAAAGACACAAAGGAATTATAGACATCAGCTGCGAGCGAGCATTGATTGAAATCAATGGAGAAAGTTGAAAATTTGTGCAGGACAGTGATTCGAACCCAGGTCGTCTGCTTACTAGGTAGATGGTCTAACCACTAATCCATCCGGACTCAGCGGTCATTGCAACTGCACAGACTACTCTAGCACGCTTCATGTCAGTCCCAAATTCTCAGCTTATCCACATACTTCTAAAATAGTGCCTCTTGCAGTTAGTCCTTGTTATTCGCGTCATTTTGCCGATTCCCGTAACAGTTCGAGATTGGAGTGTATTTTCACTGAAGAGATCATTGACCGCGCCCGCGTATATGTGTGTGGGTGGGTGCGTGGGTGTGTGGGTGGGTGGCTGTTGTCTGCTTTTTCGGACATGCCTGAAAGAACAGACACGATTTTGCTCCATCAGCCATTATAAATTAAAACACATTGGAATCGCAGACACTGGGTCCGAGTGGGCATTGACTGAAATCAGTGGAGAAATTGAAAATTTGTGCTTTACGGGGATTAGAACCCAGGTTTCTTCCTTAGTAGGCAGATGTTCTGATCACAACGCCATCTGCACACTGTGGTCACTGCAACGCACGGACTAAACCAGCACTCTTACAGGAATCGATGAAATGCCGCGAGCACTACATTATTATTTGATGAATAAGTTGCGAATTTGGGTCTGAGTGGAGGCGGTATAGGGTAGTACGAGCAGGTGGTCTGAGCATCTGCTTACTGAGCAGGAGAGCTGGGTTCGAATCCCGGTGTGGCACAGAATTTCAACTTTCCCCATTGTTTTCAATCAATTCCCATTTGCTTCAAATGAATGTAATTCCTTTGTATCTTAATTGACACGTCTGAAAGAACAGATATAATATGTATCAAGTGCGACTCTGAGGTCAAATGATAGTTTTAAAAATGTAATTAAAAATCTGCATCTTACGTTATTGTTCTGTACGTTGTCGACAGTTACGAAAGATGTAACGAAGGCCCTACAGGTGACAGCTTACTATGGACATGCAAAACGCGGGCACAACACCGGTTCAAAATGACTGCGTCGCTTGCGACATATCCCTGAAGGAAGAGTTCTGTCCCACGTTTTCTGAACAGTGAAGTCACGAATCCAACTGAAATCTATCGGCGTATAGAGATCCAGTATGGTTATGCATGTATCTCACTGCAGCGAGTATATAAGTGTATTAAAAAGTTCAGGAATAACATGACTTCTATGCTCAGCGCACCGATCAGGCACAACGCTCTTAGACACCAAAATCCACTGCACCGGCTGAACCATCATGATGGAGAATCGCTGTGTGGCGGTGGATGAAATATATCTGAACATCAGTCATCTCTCAGCAGAACACGTCATTCGTGACGTACTTAATTCTCGCAAAGTATTTGCAAGATGTGTAACACTGCAGCTCACCCCTTAACACCCTGCACTATCCTCATCCAGACATCACAGTAAGTGTTTAGCACTTGTCTGGACCAGTCATGAGAGGAAAGAAATTTCGTTCCGATGAAGAGGTGCAGCAGGCATTGCACAACTGGTTGCGCAGAATAATCCTTGCACTTCCTACGTGCTGGACGAAATGTGTTCAACGACAGCAGTTATGTGTTCCACTTTCATTCAGTAAAAAAATTTAATGAATAATTAAGGTTTTCATTGGTTCCCCTTCATATTTGATATCTGGATTAGAAATTGCAGTTCATTGTTGACCACATTATAATCGACATTTGGATATCATATACAACAGGGTTTAATTCTCTAAATTCTAAAAAAGTAACTACGAAATATCATTAGATGGTTCAAGGGGAGTTATGACAA